>NC_084464.1:87559951-87872094 GCF_027409185.1 Cynocephalus volans | reverse complement strand
TTAGTTTTCAAGATGGCTTTGATGGCAGAGAAAGCGTACAGAGTCCTTGATGAATCATACAACTGGAGATACAGGAGCACATGTTGATAGAGAGGATGGATGTTGAAATTGGGAGATTTCCGTGATCCTGGAGAACCCATGTCACTCTCAATTTCAGAAATTTCTCCCTCTCCACAGCTATACCAGTTCTCTAAATCCAGACCATCACTAAAAAATACACTGGTTTGTTTGAGTTTTTCATTTGAAGTTTTTTTCTTCTCATCATCCTTTTTCCTGGCAAGTTTTACTTTAGGTTTTGCTCCTGGTTGTTTACCTGCCTCCTTAACAATTGTTTCTTTCTCTGAGACTTTTTCTGATAATTTTTCTTTGAAGCTGAACTGAATACTACTGTGACTCCTCTGTCTAGATTTGGTTTCTGTGGAAGTAACAGAAGAGTCATGAAGAGCTGGTGTGGCTCCTGAAATACAAGATGAGGAGCTATTCCTGGAAATTCCATTTGCCACACACTCATGGCCTCTTTCTGTAGATACAGACAGAAACTGAGAACTTTCATTACTCAGCAAAGCGTTCTGACTTTGCTGAGTGGACTGATCTTCATTTTTCGTAGCCTCTTCACCTGTACCTAATTCACTGCACTTTGGGGGCATAGCCTCAATTTCTAAATGAGATGTAATTGATGCAGATTCTGCTTCGAGGCCACTTACAACTTTACATATCAGGTCAAACACTACCTGCTGAATGTCATCATCTGGGGAGCTTGCCTCTGGCATTTGAGAATCCTCTTGGGCATTCATGTTTTCAGGATCAACTTCGTAACTCAGGTTGTCCCCAGCAGAGGACTGTGAACATCCAGAGTCAGAACTCTGAAGTATTTCTATGTGTTGGTCTGGAAGATCAAAATCAGACACAACCATTGGAATTGTCTCACTGCTGGTACTTAGGAGGGAAAGTCTGTCACTTAATGGATTAACAGTGAGACTGAAGTTCTCTATTTCATCCATGGTAAGCAACTTTTCACCATTTCCTTTCGATGTGATGAGGTGTACTTGGCTTACTGGTATATGAGAAACACAGTAAAGGAAGAAAAATACAAAATGTATTAAAATAATTGAAATGTAAAAATGGAGACAGAACTAAAGATTTTTAATCATTAGTCTCATCATCATACATTTTCCTCTTAAAATTACATTTTAGCTTATGACTATTTTAAACCTTTTAAGTCAGAAAATTATGTAGATGACTATTAATTAGAATTTAGTTTAACAATAGGTCTATTATTATTCAATTCAATCAAAGAGAACAGCCCCTTTAATATAGACAAAATATAAAAATTTGCCCTTTTTCCCCCAAAATAAGACATTCTTTTTACTTCAGATTAAAATTTTATTTTTCTTCCTTGTATGATACTTCCTTTAGTTACGCTGTTTCTAAGAATTCAAATAGTTTAGGATATAGTCAGATGTATAAAAATATAACCTCTTTGATTTTAATAAAATTCAACAAAGATGTATGAATTATCTTGTATGTATAAGGCCCTAAACCTGGAGACAATGAGGGGGGAGAGAAGAAAGAGACACCATTGCTCCTCTGAGGAGTTTAAAATTAGTAGGGGATCACAAATACATCATTCATTTCTGTACTTTTTGGGGGGCACACTATGTTGATGGCATTCTTTTAGAAAAGGTGGAAGGCTTAGTGCCACACAAGCAGTACAAACCAAATGCTATCAAAGTCAGATAAAGCATCATGAGGTCTGACACTGATCTCAGAGAGGAAGTGAGAGTTCAGCAGACAGGCAGGTAAAGTGCTAACACAAAGATGTTCTGGCAATAAGCAGAGTAGAGCAAGCTCTTAGATGGTTCAGAGGAAGCACTGAAAAGGAAGCTAGAGAGAGAAACCAAGGCCCTGTAGAAACATGCTAGAGAAGTAGTAGGAGCATGATGGTTTGGTTTCAGCTTCACCCTTTCCAGCCGTGGGACTCTGAGAAAGCCACAGCCTTTTAAACATCAGCAACCTGCTTGGTAAATGACCTTTTTATTACTGATCTCACAGGGTTATTTGTCAAGAGACATAACATGACATATGTGAGATATTTGTCCCTAAGTTCTAATAAATTAATCTAAGTGGCCATTATCACTGTATAGAGGCTATCACTTAACAGTTAAATAAAGTAATAATAGTGAATATTCATCAAACACTTATGATATGCCAGTCACTGCAATAAGCATATAACAAACATGACTTCTAATGTTCATAACGAAGCCTTGAGAGGTGGGCATTATTACTGGCATTTGACAGATAAGGAAAATGACTCGTTAAATATACAATGTGCATTAACAGGCTTAGTATAAATTCCCAGTGATATATCTATAGAGCCTTGCAGGACTAAGATTGATAAGTAAGCTCTAAAGTTATTTCCATCAAAATTGAAGAATGTCTCTGACCAGAGCTGTGGCTGATTCCTCCCTGTAAGAGTTAACTGATGAGAGATCCAAGACCTCTAAGATGGTCATTAATGATGTACATTCTGGCATGGCAGACATGGTGTTGCTAGTACACAAGGTGGGGGGAGAAAAGAAGCCCATGGAAAAAAATCTTACATGCTGTTGTCTGCCAATCACTGCTGTGTTCACTTCTCACTTTAATAACTTAATTCTAAATAAGCTGTTCTACTTCCATGTGATATTTACCATTGCTGCAGGCAAAATTTTGCATGAAATGCTTGTCACTCTCCTCTCCTGGATAACAGGGAGCCTTATGCCAATAACGTTCTGCTTGTACACGTTGTACTGAAACCCTCTGAGTTTTTGGATGAAGCAAGAGCAATAGCAATGGTTCCAAAACTCTTGCAATATCATGTCTTTGTAGGACTTGGTTCAGCCAGGCTTGTCCCACAGAGCTAGTAGAACCATCGAGACTGTTAAGGCTATCCAACATGATGAACAGTGACCTAAAATAAACACCAATAATTAAAACAAAGAAAAAAACACCCACTTTAATTGTACAACTCTATTTTCCTCTAAAATTAACATTATTTTAAGTTGTTTCTTATTTTGAAGTAACTATTTTGATGTAATAATACATCAGGATAAATTTTGACCACAGCATTTTTATAATTTTAATCCCAGCCATTTCAGTAGATATAATGTAAAAGCAGAAAATAGTTTTTGCTGTTTTTTATGTACTTCCACTTTTGAAAGTTCACAAGCATACATTACTTTTATAAAATAATACTGAAGAATAGAAAAAAAACCTTATTTAATTAGTCTTGTTTTAGCAACATTTTCCTGTTTATATCATCAAATACCGAACCACTACTTCCATTATGGTCCATACTCCTCTGTTCCCATTCTCTTCATGAGTCAAAGCTATGTGCTTAATTCAAGGAAAGACCTATGAAAGGTATAGAGGTATGGTCTGTAATCAAAAAATCCCAGATTCAAATCTCTTGTGCAGTCTTGGGCAAGCAACTTAACTTCTCCTGGCCTCTGCTGCCTCACTTGTAAGATGAGAAAAGGTGGTTGTCAAATTAGGGATGGTTATTTGTAAAGTACCCTGCCCATAGCATAGTTCACTATAGGGGTTCAATATTTGGTTCAGTAGCAGACCAGACCACTTAAAAATAGTGATGCTGGTCGTAAAGGGACCAGCTGAAATAATGTCCAGTGGAACATACATCTGATCCTGAGCTGGGCTTTAAGCATAGTTATATTTGTGGCCACCTCTATGAGACGTACTGCTGAGACTGCTATCTAACAAAAGAAGGTTAATATAAATCTGATATTTGAGGTATCAATCATCTAAGTTTAGTCTACAAAAAAGCAAAACCACTTTCAGGCAGCTATGGGTTTTTTGAATCTATGGAAGGGGTTTGTCAGTGTTTTCAGCTATAGATTTTAATGAGTTCAGTTTAGGCAGAAGATTGAGGATAATGCTTGAGAAACACTTATACAATCCACAGTTTATATGCAGTTTTGCTGAATGTGAATATGGACTCAAGCAGGCTGTATCCATTGCCCCTAGAATGGTGCCTGGGACATATGAGGGGACTCGATAAGGGGAATAGGCATTAGGTGCTCCAAAGATAGGAAGGGAGAATCTGATGGATAAGTGAAAATGCCATCCATTTTAATATAGCTTAATTTTTAGAAATAATTAATTCTCCTTTTTTTCCTGCCCTTGCCAAACTAGATAGAGGATTCAAGAAAAGAGACAACATTAAGATATCTGAGTATAAAATCTAAATATAAAAAAAAAATCTAAATATAAAATGTAACTAACCTGTCAAAAGAACGTGCAAAAGATGAAGACTTATTTATATGGAGATCCCTTGTTAGATGCCAAAGAACTGCAAATTTTGTAAGTGCTTCCATTCTTATTTTCTGAGGAGGAATATGGCAGATTAAATTATTTTATTCTCTCTAGAAGATATTAAATGATTTTAGTAAAATCAAAGTCACTATTTAGGAATATTATGTTCAATGTCTATAGTACTCAAATACACACTGCAATAAACTTTAATTATATTTTTTATGGAAGTAGAGACATAGAAAATAATTAAATATATGCAGAAATAGTAAACTTAAAGGATCATCTCACCGTTAATCATAAATAATTATTACTCAGTTTAGACTTTAGGTAATCAGCTTACTAGATTCTTGTATAACAGTAGATAGAAAAAGCTAATAATGTACATATACCATGATATCCTGAGTCTAGGAAGCATTTTCCTCGCTCATTTTAATATAAACATTTAGGTGTCAAAATTGATTTCATTGCGTAATAATTTAATTTTTTCCCCAGAAATGATAACATTAATCCAAAATAAATTTTTATCACTTACAAAGCTGTTTTATTAGACTAAAACACTAATACACTTAAAAAATTATTTCTATAAGAAAAATATTAAGCTTCTTTTGAGATTATTTGGAAGAATGTTAAGCATTAAGATAATAATGGATAGAATATACAAGTAAATTTTTTAGAAAGGCAGGCATTTGGTATTAGATAATGAACATGTATTAATATAAATCAAGCAGGAATTGTGACATTATCAAAATTTTTATGGCCTTCCTCTAGCATTTATTAAATCCTTCAAGCAAAAGCCCCAAGAAACCAGACTGCAACAGTCTAAAGTGCTTATGATAATGCTGGTGAGGATGCAGACAAAAGGGAACTCTTCTACACTGTTGGTGGGACTGTGAATTAGTGCAGCTGTTATGGAAAACAGTATGGAGGTTCCTCAAACTGCAGGCAGAACTGCCATACGATCAAGCAATTCCATTACTGGGTGTATACTCAAAGGAATGGAAATCATTGTGTTAAAGGGATACCTGCACTCCCATGTTTATCGCAGCTCTATTTACAATAGCTAAGAGTTGGAACCAACCTAAATGTCCATCGACGGACGACTGGATAAGGAAAATGTAGCATATATACACAATGGAATACTACTCTGCCATAAAAAAGAATGAAACTCTGCCATTTGCAGCAACATGGATGAACTTGGAGAAAATTATGTTAAGTGAAATAAGCAAGGCACAGAAAGAGAAATACCGCATGTCCTCACTCGTAAGTGGGAGCTGAAAGAAAAAAAAGAAAGAAAGATACAGCAATCACAATAATTCCTTGAACTACCAAAGGAGAGAACGGAACTGAAGCCACCAAAGGTGGGAGAGGAGAATGGCTTAGGGAGAAATTAGTAAAGGGCCACAAAAAATGTTTACATTATGTAATGATAAAGCAACAAAATAAATTAAACTGCTTGTGATAGGTTAGAGGACTGTGATAGGTCTGTGAACTTAATACATGCTTTTCTTAAGAGGCATGTGTACATCAACCAACAAACATGTAAAAATAAATGTAATAAATGATGTTTTAATTTTTTTACAGATGTATATTTTTATTCAGAACTTAGAAGCATTTCTTTAAAAATGAAATGTTACACAAGTAAAAACAAGTATATAATTTATCATGAATTTATATTTAATGTAAAACAATTTGTTAAATTAAAATACAAGATGTTATTTAATATTTCATTTCTGAACAATTTTGAAAGAAAGTGTTGAAGCAGAAATAGAATTTTACATTTTTCTTGGAATAAACCTTTCATTTCTCTCTGTTATTCCTACATTTACCACCTACCCTCCGCCAAATGCCTCACTGACTCACACAATGCCTTTTGAATATGACCCATTCAAACTCACTAACATTTTGCGTTTTTTAAAAATAGGGTAATCCATTTCTAAAACCTCTTCAATAAAATCTTCTATTTATATTACAGAACAGCAGATGAAGACCACGATCTTAATTAAATTTCGCTGAAGAGGTCAATCAGAATGATTGTTCCTGCTTCTTCTCAGGCCCACTTGTAAGTCAACCATCTTTAATTGACTTATGTAGCATTTCACATACATTAAGATACAAAATTTTTATTTTAGACATTTAACATAATGCAAATAATACAATCTCACATATTAGCATTCTATAGCTTATAAATGTAATTTACACATTATTTCATTTCACATATATTAATGTATCCATCAGTTCCATAACTGAGGCCATTCATTCCTCTTTAAATGATTCAAGAACCTAGACCAGTAACAACTTTAATGATCATTACCCATAACTAGTACCCTAAACCAAGAAATATACCCAGTATTTGATTTTGGATTACTTAATTTTTCAATTACTAGTGCTCTTGTAAAGAACTTTCCTCTAGAAAGGGCAGTAACACATTTATTTTAAAGATATTAAGGTTACTCTGAACAAAGCTATATTATCTCTTATTCAGATGCTAGCTGCAATAATTTTCCTAAAGACTTTCCTTAATTTACCTTTTGGTATAATGGGGGTGGCGGGGAGGTGTGTGTGTGCACAGGATAAGAATGATTTACCTTATGTTTATGGGTTAACTGCTGACTTATAACATCTTCACAGATGCTAGAAGAAGGAACCAAGTTATGTAATTGATAAAATAGTTCCACACTCTTCTGGTGGTGTTGAGGTGTCCCATCTCCTAGCTGGTCCCACAATGTCAAAGCTACATGCTGTAGAAGAAGATGTAAACATGGCAGTGTTACAAAACCATAAACAAAGACAATTTAACAAACATTTCCTATTAGGTACAAACTATTACCTGGTCTCCTGGAAGGTCTTTAATATTCACTATGCCACTGGGAAGAGATTTAAAAGTACAGCCTTCCATCTGCCTGCTTTTTGGTCACCCAGGCCCTTAGAACCTTTTATGAGAGTCCTTAATGATGTTTGTTTTAAATATCAGACATGTAAGCACTTTCTGCAGAGCAGAGATAAAACCCTATTTCACTATTTTAGTGATGTTTAGTCAAGTGATGCTAACATATGTTATCCTTAACAGGATACAAAAATTCTACATTGAATGCCATTTAATATTTATGGGTTTATGTTACAGAGTGAAATACAATTCATAGTCCAAATATCCAAACTACTTATGACTTTTATAAAACAGGTCTTATGTATTTCAGAGCTACTTGTGTCAACAAAGCACTTGATCTAAGACAGCATTGATAAAAATGCAACAATCTTCAAGGTTCACCACAACGTTATAGAAACTAACTCTAATCTAGCAGGAAGAAATATCTGGAAGGACATGATAACCTGAAATGAGATTTTAAAAACTTTTTTTATGTATAAAGAATCTACCTGCTTTAGAAGTAATACAATCCAAATATACTTGATGTTCTTTTTATGTAGAGGATACCATCTATACCATTGTGGTAGAAATCAAAGACTGTGCATTTTTTTTCTGAATGACATCATACATTGCAGATGATAATCAGACAGTATGGAGAGTCAAGAAAACTTTTCATGGGAGTTTTGGAGAGCTGAGGGTTTACTCTATGAAAAGCAAAAGTGTCACAACCACTTAATCTGGAAAATATCTACTGTATAAATAAGCTTTCCTCTTTTTTAGCTGAAATTATTTCTTCCATGGCTTCAGTGCCCTAATACTTGCCTTTCTTTACACTAATACTCTCCTTATCCTTATCTTTTTTCCCCTCACAAAATTGTGAACAAGATGTGGAAAGCAGCACATATCAAGTGTGGCATCATTTTCTACATGGTATGGTATTAAAAGGTGTTTTATTAAGCCTGACTAACATCCTTAAAATCACTGTTAAGCAAACTAGGTCAAGTATCACACATGCAGTGATTGTCTTAGTTATATATGCATTTATTAGAGTTTACCTTGAAAAATTCAGTCTTCTCAGCTATGTACCTCAGATTTCCCTGAGTGAGGGGAGGTCTAATAACCACAGCTACTCTTCCCTGGTTTGGACTTAAGGGTTGTAAAGGCTCCACACTGTTGATGTTTTCCCCAGTGACCATGGCCACAGACTGAGTCAGTCCTACTAGGTCCATGACTAGTGAAATGGCAACACTCTGAACACTGAAATCATTTGCTTGGCTGCAAGCACTCATCAGAGTCTGGAGCCACTGTGGAGGCTGCACATGCTCACAGTCTGAAACAAAAAATGGAAGCAATCAGAGTTCGTTGCACTAAACATTTCACATATACTTTTAAGTTAACTTCAAAACACAAAGCTACTTAATACCTTTAGGCCTTGATCTGTTAACAAAACCATGGTTTGTTTCTCACATAGTCCAGGGCTTTAAGAAAATAAAGCAGCAACAAGAATTTAATAAACTTTTTTCTCAATATACATTTTTCATATGCCAAGTCATACAATGTACTTTCCTGTCCTGAAAAATAGTTTTAATCAGCAAATGTTATGTAGTACTTACTGTACTGTGTGTGTATGTGTGTATATAAAAATGTAAATAAAGGTAAACACATATGATACTGGTCATAATTAAGGAAGCCAGTGGATCTAATGTTATATTACTTTTCTTCAGATATTTCCTTTCAGCCTCCACTTACCTACAAGCAAACTGTGAAAGAAATAAAAATCACAGAATCTTCCAGCATATTAATTTCCCCATAATGACAGTATTTCATTTAAAAAGTTTACAAATTAAAATAGCACAGTTTAAAAAATAAACTGGATAAAAAAATTTAAGAAGTATATCTGAGTGCTTCTTAAAAAAAAAAAAAAAGAATAGCATGCTAAAGAAAACACTGAAATATAAATAGAGATGACCTTACCAGTCTCTAATTTTTCAGAACATAACTCTGACGTATGGTTCCCCTCAGCAATGTAAACGGGGAAACTTGAGCACTCTAGGAAGAGCTGACAGGCAGCAAGGAAGGCGGGAAGGTATTCTTTTGAAGTTTTTTGTTTACTTATATTTCTCTCTTTTATATCTCCTTGTGAATCCCTATCCCATCTTGAAGTCTCTCCTTGCTCTCGACAGAGATCCCCTTGATGCTCTGCAGTCAAAACTTGAGAAGAAGAGCTACTCTGAACAATATAAAGGTTGATAAGTCTGGTAAGAAACTGTTGGACATACTCCAGGCAGCACTGCATTGAAGTTTTTTGGGCTGTATTCACACTTCGGGTTGCTGTCCCCTGAGTGACAATGGAAGGGGGCTGGATAACGGTTTCTTCAGATCCCACAGTAGATGCTGTTTCTGTCTCGGACGACGTGCTAACAATTGGGATGGTAGCTGTCTCCTGCCCCTCACTCAGTTCTCTGTCAATGTCATCAGTTCGATCTGCTTGATATTGTATAAACTCAGTGAATCCACTCTCTGATGATCGACTACTTGGTGGATTTTCTCCATCTTCGAACACCTCAGTAGGATTTTCAAGAGAAACTGATGATACCTGGTAGAGATTTAAAAAAAAAAAGCAAACGGCTGAGTATTAGGAATTAGAAATGGCCATCTTTTGGGAGAATTTTTATATTAGACTATTTGTAACTTAATCTACATATTCTGTAGAATCTTAGAGCAGTTCCTATGCTGACTCATATGATAATCAATAGGAAATACTGATATGGTTTTACTGAATACATTAATATATATTCATTCAACAAGTATTTATTATCCACTACATGCACAGCAAAAGGTTAGGTTCTTGAGGGCAAAAATACATAGTATGGATAAATCTCTAGGACCTGTATCCTTGTTTTTAAATGACTAACAATTTTTTTAATCTGCTTCATGAAATCACTTTCCTAATGTCTAAACAATGCAAAGAATGAGAAATGTAAGATTAAAAAATGACATTTTAAAAACTAGAAATAAAATCTAATAGGTCATCTGTTCAGGACATGAGTGTGAAATTTTTGTTGAAATGTGTAAAGTACTGATTAAATGTTTGCTTTTAATCTTACATTCTTTCAGTGAATAGTTATTGAACTCATATCATGTGCCAGACACTGTATTACGTAGTAGGAATAAAAGGAATAGTTTATAATCTAGGGAGGAAAATAAGAGACAATCAATTACAACATAAAGAAACAAACAAACCAGTTCCTGGAGTACAGCTAAAATGTATTAACCTTTCACTCCCTGTGATAAGGATGAGTACAATCATCAAGCATATTTTATGGCTCAGTTTAAATAAACAAAAGTTGTACATATCACGAATTCCTAGGCGACTACATCAGAGTATAATGTGAATTTGAATAAGATCATAAAAAGTGATCTTATTGATATATGATCTAAATGCTCTGCTTCCTGAAGCTGGACCTCACCCAGTGTTCCTTCAGTGAATGACACCACCGCTCAAGCCAGGAAGACAGAAACCTAGGAGTACCTTCTCCACTTCTCCTCCCCTCTGACTCCCCCCATATCCATGTCAGTATAGTGGTTAAGGGTGCAGACCCTAAGTCAGCTAGGCTCTGCCACTCACTAGCTATCTGACGCTTGGCAAGTTATTTAACCTCTTCAAGCTTGGTTTCCAAGTCTGAGTAATTGAGATGACAATAATTTCCACATTTTATGGTTGCTGTGAGGATTAAGTAATAGCATATAAAAAGCACCTGACATAGTGTCTAGCACTTAGGAAGCACTCAATAAATGTTCCTAAGTTTTTTTGATTTGACCTCCTAAATATATGGCTAATCCATCCATTTGTCTCTGTCTGCACTCCCTCCATTTCAGTACCACAAGTTACCATCACCTCTCACCTACACTACAGCAGGTCGCCCCACATCCAGTTTTGTTTCTCAGATCCATACTCCACACTACAGACAGTATAACTTTTCCAATACAAAAATCTGATTATGTCACTTGCCTTTTTCTCTCAGTGTCTTCCCATTACCCCTGAGATAAAGAATAAAAGCCTTAGTAAGACCTGGCCCCAGACTACCTCACAGGGGCATCTCCCCCATCTGCATAGTGCTCCTTTCTACTCAAGAGCCTTTGCAAAGGCTCCTTCCTTTGTCAAGTGCTCTCTTTCTACCTTGCCCTAACCCCATCAATTCCTAGAACTTCACTCAAACATTCTTTCCTCAGGAAAACCTCCTTTGGCCGCCAGTCTAGGTCAGGTCACCCCATTTTCCACATTCTTACCACTCTATATTTTCCTTCATATATTTATCACAACTACATGTAATTAAATGTGCAATTACTTGTTTAACATGTGCCTTCCAACCAGAAAGGGCTGAGAAGGACAGAGACTATACACGGTTCACCAGTGCTTAGCACCGACTGGGTGTTGAGTGAAGAGAGGTTGTTTTCTCTCTTTCAAAGGTAAGAAAACTGAGGCTCAGTCAGGGAGGTTAAAAAAAAAACTGCATAAGGTTATATAGTAGATACGCTTAGTAGTTAGCAGAAAAGCTCAGATGAGGTGATTCTAAACTTTGTTCTTTTCACCACAGTATATCACTATATAAGTAATGGTAGAACTTTTCATATTATAATGCTAAAGATCAGAGATGGCTTTCAGAATTGAGCCTGTCAATTTTTCTCCTTCTAAAGGTTAGCAACCATCTGAAAACATGTACAACAGATTTTTTTTATAAGAAGACTTATTCAAATGATAAATCTATTATTAACGTATTTTTGTAAAATTGGTTTTGAACTAATATTTTTTAACATAAGATCATAAAACAAATAATGGCATTACATTAATAGAATTTAAGCTTTAAACTCAGTCAAACTTGCATACATTTATAATATTTAGTTACATGGACTGTATTACATAACGATGTGTCAGGTTATTTTATAATAAAATGTCTTTCTGAAAATAGAAATTACATGTTTTGAGCATTTGAGTATAGAGATCCAATACAATGAATGATTTTACGGAAGCAAATTCAGTGCATAGAGTCAAATTAGATTTATAATATTTTAAAGAATCATTCTTTCACTTAAACTTTCAAAAAGTGAAATACAGAAAACTCCCTTAGCTTTGAAATATGATCAATTTTCAAACATCTCAGTGAAGATAATACCATAGTACTTCTGTAAAAACTAGAAAAGAACACATATGAGGGTACTTCAAGAAGTTCATGAAAAGATTAGTAGTATCTTTTAATTCAATTTTTCCACAAACTTTTTGAAGTACCCTTGGAGCATACAAGAAGACCAAAGACAGAGAAGGGGAAAAGCATACTCTAAAGTTAATGAAACATTACGTTTTTGAAAGGTACATTATTTAATTGTCCTTTATTTAATATGAATGGATGTTTCCATTTACCTTACCTGTAACCATCAATAAGGGCCTCCAGATGTTTTCTACATTCACATTTTTGAATATGCTATTGAAAGACTGTTAAGGCCCTTCTTTCTCTTACTCCCACTAATCTCATTCAAGTAAAAACCAAATCTTCAATAAGCAGTTAATACCTATTGTAGTTTTATTTCTAAGATCCTAGGAGTATAATTTAAAGAAAAACAGTGCAACAAAATGAATTTTTCAGTAATAGTAGAGATAATATATCTCATATATAAATAACAAACAGGTCAGTAGAAAAATAAGAGACTCATTTTGGTTTATGTGGGATAAACCTGGGATATAGTTAAAGTGATCAAGGGCTGGTAATGTTGAATTCATATGTGAAGAGCAATACATTTAGATGGACTAAGAAAAAAGTTTTAGGACTGTTGGAGTTTGGATGAGTTGTCCCCTCCAAAACTCATGTGGAAATTTGATCCCCAATGTGGCAGTGTTGGAAACTGATTGAGTCATGGGGGCGGATCCTTTATGAATGGATTAATGCTCTCCCTGGGGGTGGGAGGAGTAATGAGCGAGTTCTCGCTCTATTAGTTCCCGTGAGAAGTTGTTGTTTATAGGACCCTAGCACCTCCTCTCCCTCTTTTGTTTCCTCTCTGGCCATGTGATCTGCTTGTACCTGCCGGCTGCCTGCCGCTTTTCCACCATGAGTAGAAGCAGCCTGAGGCCTGTGCCAGATGCAGCTGTCCCAGAATCATAAGCCAAATAAACCCTCTTTCCTTTATAAATCACCCAGTCTCAGGTATTTCTGTTATAGCAACACAAAATGGACTAAAACAAGGACTAATACCTGATGGGAAAGGTTGTATGAGAATATGTTCTCATAACATATTTTGCTTATCTGGAAAAAAAAAGGCAACTAAAAAAAAGAGGAAAGGCAATTATACAAACCTAGAATTAAGGTGATAAACCTGATACTCTAGAAATTTTTAAATCTTTGTTATAACAGTTGCACTGTGCCTAAATTCAATGTAATTTTTTTTTTTTATTTTTGCAGCTGGTTGGTTTGGGAATTGAACCCTGGACCTTGGTGTTAACAGCACCATGTTCTAACCAACTGAGCTAACAGGCCAGCTCTCCAATGTAATTATTATACAGTTCAACTGATTGTTTTCTGTAGAGGATATTGACTAAGAAATTATTAATGAGATAGAAATAAAACACGTGTATTTCACAGGACCAAAGTCCTTAGTTTAGGAGGCCAAAGCCTGTAGTTTAGAGGACCAAAGTCCTTAGTTTAGAAGGCCAAAGCCTGTAATCTAGAGGACCAAAGTCCTTAGTTTAACTGGAGGCCAAAGCCTAGAGTTAGGGGGCCAAAGCCCAACCTTTTAGGAAAGAATGTAGGAATGTTAAGATTGAGAAAGACCAGAAAACCTTCACAGGACTAAAGCCTTTGATGTAGATAAGAAAATTGAAGCAGAATGGGGATTGTTCTAGGGGCAGTTGCCCTTAGTACAGCTAGACCTAAATGACTGGAAAGTATGTAAGCTAAAATCTTGAAGGATTTTCTGCTGGATTAGTTAGTGCGTGGAGGACGTTCCACTTTCTGCCCTAAGCTGTTTCTTTGAGTTTTTGGGGGAGTTAAGCACTTTGGTGATTATCCCATTGTTTCTTTTTGTATGTCACATAGCTTAGTTTTATGACTCCTTTTGATGGTAAACTTCTTGAACTATTTTAAGTTACACATGCTTTAATGAAGTTTGTCACTAGCCAGCTTGTTTATGTTTTCATTATGATTGATTAACCATCTTTTTTTCTTCTCTAACTTTTCTGTCTTTACAATAAAAACTGAAGCAAAAACTGACTCGGGGCTGTGCCTGGGCTCTCCTCTCTTGAAGTTTTCCTTGGTGCAGTCCCTTTGGGCTTCTCATTGCTCTTAACATTTGGGCTCTGAGTAATCTTTTCTTTCCATGCATATTTACTCAAATATTTTATTATTAATCTGAGAACTTTTACATTATTTTTCCATTAGTGTTTCATAGGTGGTTAAGTATGTTATTAGTACTAGATATTAAAATTATTATACTAGTTTAATTTAACTTAACTTCATAAAGAAATCATTAAGCATATGGATGACTGAGATGAATAAAAAGATCCTAGATTTCAAGAACAGCATGTCAAAACCTTACTGTATGTGAAAAGGACCAGTAAAGTTAAGATACAGACCTGCTGTCCAATACAGTAACCACTAGCCACATGTGGCTACTGACAACTTGAAATATCACTAGTAGGACTAACAACAGATCAAGTATTTCTGATAAAAATTTAGCACTTGAATAAAGATGTGCTGTAAAATACTCTCTAAATTTTGAAGACTTTGTACAAAAAAGAACGTAAACTCACTAATATTTTTTTACATGACATCAATTTTATATAGATTTCATGTTGAAATCGATAATATATTGGCTATATTGGGTTAAGTAAAATATAATTAAAAAATAATTTCACCTGCCTTTTTTTACTTTTTTTAATGTGGCTACCAGAAAATTAAAAATTGTACATGTTGCTCATATTATACTTCTATTGGAAAGAGCTAACATAGACAGTTAAACTGCACTATGGCCAAAAGCCTACATGATGTTCTACTGACACAGCATTTGGATCTATAGAAAAAAATTCACTAATATTTAAATATTTATGTATAAGTGATTTTACTCAGAAACCATTCTTCTCTGAAGAAATATAACTACTCCAATACCAAAAATAATAGCTGAAATTACCTTCTTGTCTTCCCATTCTTTTACTGAGTTGCTCTGCCCACTTGGAAACTGCAACACACCTCCAGTACCAGCAGATAATAGTGGAGGTTGAACTTTGCTAAGGATCTTAGAGCAGAGCCTGAGTGAATCTGTGAGTTCAGACAAATGCAATGTCTGGAGGTGGCTTGTCAGGGCAGAAATCATCCTGAGTAGCAACTGCGGTAAGTGTTCTGTCTGGATTTCAATATAAGTCTCCTGAAAATAAAAGTGAAATGAAAAGTTTAAATAATGTATAACCCAAAAGTTATACTATTTCATTTACTTATTAATCTACAAGAATAAGACAATAATTTTACTCATCTGTAATGTTTTATATGTATCATGCTCTTAACATTGTGTAGTCATTTTATCATTGATGACTTATACAATTTCTATTCCCAAATTCTCAGTTTAAATGCTTCAAAGTGTATATTATAAAATAACCCCAGTTTTATCTGCTACATTACTGAAATTATAATATAACAAATGTGAACAGAATCAGTTAAAAACAAAACAGGCTGAATGTCATACCTGACACAGCACCCTCATACTTCTAGTAGGCTTCAAAATGAGAAAGCAAAGAATTGAGGAGAGAAAACATAAGAGGAAAAGATTTCCAACAGTCTTCATTTAATAAAAAGAATCATTAATAAATATGAATGCAGCATTTGACCACTATATGCTAAACAGTTAGGATTTTATAGCATGCAATTATGAAGTATATTTCACATATTATACATATGCCACAGGACAAAACACTTGGAAGGAAAATTTTATGGAAAAATACTATACCAAAGGGGGGAAAAATCTATTTACTTTTAAATATGAAATTTATTTGAAGAGGAAGTTTGTCTCCAAAATGAAATATTTGAACTTCATTATTAGATTTCCTTGATTTTACCAAGGTGGTCTTACCAAAGAAACTATATCCAACAAAAAATCCACCAGTAAGCAGAAATTGGTCAGTTGTAACTCAGATGACTCACTACTGTCTCCAGGTCCAATCTGCAGTCTGGCGTGCAGTGTCCTCCTAAAAGGACAAAATTCAGTTTATCAAGTATACCATATACTTTCGGGTGGTATGAAAACATGTGACAACATCATTGTCTTTCTAATGAAGGCCAAGTCCACGCTCGGTCACACATGGTACTGTTCTTGTGATAACACATTCCCTTTCTCTAAGGACACTACTGTACCACTATGTGGAAAATTTTCAAAGCAAGATTCCAAGGCTTAACTTCTCCCTGTAACTCCCATCCTACACTTCCAACTGTTCTGAATGGATTTCACTTTTGGGGATTTATTTCCCATTGCTCCCACTAGTTAAAATGGATTATTTGCGACTTGATTTCTAACCACTTGCCTTTGTTTATACCAATTTTTCTTCTTGGACTACCATCCTCCCCCAACCACATCCCCTCATATCCAGAATGCATCTATCCTTCAAGGTCTGAGATCAAATGTTACCTCTTCCAGGAAGCCTCTTCTGATCCAAGTAGTAGAGATCATTCCTCCAACAAACATTCACATTAAGTCATGTTAATCCTACATGACCATACTGCCTTACACTCAGAAGACACAAAGTAAGAATATGATGCATCCCTGACCAGCAAGAAATATAAGCATGTAGACAAATAAATGCAAAAATGTGACAGAGTGGGAGGAATTGATTCTGATGGGAGATTTGAGGGAGTCAAGGAAGGCTACTGAAAGGTGGATATCCTCTGTATGTGACTTTACCACATGGGTAAGGGGGAAGAATATTTTAGAAAGAATACCACAAGCAAAGGCTCAGCAGCATGAAAATTAATTTGTGTTCAGGGAATAATCCAGGTTAGCTAAAGAAGAATGGATGTATATGATGTTTGTGAATGTAGCAGTGAACATAGGAGGGTAGATGTGAGTGTTTGTGAACACAGAAGGGTGGATATGTGTTTGTGAATGTAGAAGGTGAAAACTCAGGGCTAGGTGGCAAAAAAACACTCATAACTCCTCTCCATTTCTACCACATTTTAATCTCTCTATTAAGGCATATGTAATTTTAAATTTAATACTACAAATACACATGTACATGTCTTAGTTGTTCTCTATAAAGTCTTTGAAGAAGAGGACTGTCTATATGCCCAGCACATTGCTTTTAACTGGGTGTGCAACATCTGCTGAATGAGTAAGCAAACAACTTTCTAAATCATTAAGGGCTTAGTATATAGCAGCAACATTTACATTTTTAAGACTTCTAATCCCAAAATTGTATATTCTTACATTTTGACTACATGCTCCTGAGGCTTGAAAGATTAATCTAGTTCTGAGAGGATTTGGTCTAGAATCCAGAAAGAGATTCCACTCAGGTTCACTAGTATCCTAGGGTTTTCAGACCATTTTTTAGGCTTTATGTGCTAAGGTACAGAGGGATTTTATCATTTAACAGTGAAAATATGGACTGGTTCTATGGCTTTAAGAACACAAGAATGACTAAAGAGTATTTTTTTAAAAAATCAAAGTGGGAATCCTTTTGGAAACGTGTGGTGAGGCAGCAGCCACAAATTTGCCATCTTGTATACAATAAAGAAAAATTAGATTACTATAGACTAAGAGAGAAAATCTTTCATCTGTGTTGTAAATGTATAAATGTATAACTCATCTCTAAACTCCTTTCCAATTCTAAGATCATATGATCAGTGATTTTATATCCTAGAGTGACAAGGCAGAATCAGATTATGGCTAGTAAATAATTGATAATTGTCAGTAGCAGTAGAATGTATAAAAGAACATTCTTTTCATTAGGTTCAACTTAAAGAATCAAAGGATAGATTTGGATGTTATTAAGTTAAAATGAATTAAAGAGTTTAACATACCTACAACATTCTTCAAACCAACGTGCAACGTAATCCCACATATAATAAGGCTCAAAGGAATTAAAGAGAAGGTTGGCAGTTTTAATCAGCTCTGCAGTTTTCTTATTTTCCCTTAATTTACTAAAAAAAGAAAAGAAAAACGAAAACTAAAAAATACTAACATTTATTTTTTCAAACTTAAATTTGAGAGCAATATTATTAGAGCAGTACATATTCCTAAGTAGTTGCTAGAAAATGTGCTAGTAAGAATATTGCAAATAATTTGTATCTACTGCCACTCTCCAATTACTTTGTGTAGTTATTTTTTCAAATTTGAATTTTCATAATTCAAATGTGTGACCAAGGCCAGAAATTAGCCTTGCATAATTTCTGCAAAATAATAAAAGGAACAGGAAGTTCTTTTTAAACTATTTTGATTGTGAAACTATTAATTTGGTATCAAATTCTTTTGTTTCCCTTGGCATATATAAACTGAATAGTGATTTGATTTTGACAGCCTTGATTCTGAAGAAATTTGTCTGTTCTCCTGTGCTGTTCAGGATTTTCTTAAGAAAAGTTAAGTTTATTTTGACTGGCTTCAATCAAACTTATTCTTAGCTTGAAAAACAACAACAACAGAAAGGACTAGTTCTGTAAAGAGCCATTATTACTGAAATTTCATCAGGTAAAAATAACTTTATTTCAGTTGGCAACCCTTTAGCCTATTACCTATTTTCTCCTTCCATCCTTTCTAACCATTGCAATTGTCTTTGTATAGCAAGATACTGTCAATACAACTAGTATGTTATTGCAGAAAATACTTAATATTCTGTGGAGCAATATAAATCCTCAGGCAGAGTACAGAGTGGTATGGAATACTATATCAGTCAATACTAACTTCTCTAATAAAAAATACAGGGGATTATATCAGAAATCAAAATCTGTCTTAAAGCATTTTTATACATAATACATACATATAAAAACAAGTATGTATACAAATACATACTTATATATGTGTGTATGTTTTAGGAAAGCCCAGAGTATCTCCAAAGTCTCATCAAGAAGACATAAGTGAAATGCAAATTATGTAAGAAAACAAATTATAGTCTTAGAAACTTTGTCATATTATACTGATAGATGATACTAAAAAATAAGTGGTCTACTTAAAGTAGAGAAGAAACAGACTTTGTCAGCATCTATCTGTCATTGACTTAGACAATGTTACGTGACTAGTCCAAGGCATTTAAAAAAAAAAAAAAAATATATATATATATATATACCTGAAAGAAGAAATAACCATAACTCGGGGGGAAAAATATGGTGACCTTTTAATTGACTTAACTTTGTGTTCAAGTCTTTTTCTCATCTGTGATTTGGTCTCCTCAGTGTGTCAAGTCACCAAGAGGCACTACCTCATGCAAACAACCAGGTCTGGTTAACAAGATATAACTCCCATTATCTGACATGTGGCACTTAGTCTCTTTTGAGTTTGGTAAGTGTAAATAAATTCCCTAAAGCCTATATCTTCACATTAACTGCTAAAGTTTAATTTTCTAAACTGGTAAGATTAAGAACCAACCCTGGAATATGGTAGTTCTATTGTCATGCTGTAAGTGCCTGTGTGAAAGATCAGAGCGGTTAATTATGATACTTCATGTTACCAAAATACCGTGATATTTTAAATCAATTTTACTTATCATAACACAAACTTCATAGAGTAAGATCACAACTTATTACTAACACTTCAAGTAATATTAAGAAAATACACAGAGTAGTGTCCACTTTATGAATATTAAATAAATGAGGGCATTTTTATGTCATGCTTAAGTTTCTGATAATCCACCTGCTTAACTGAGCATGATCCTTGCTGAAGGGAGGTTCCATCTGAAGATCCAATTCTGCTTTGCAATGAGAATATAATGTTCTAAATACTTCAATCAGGACATCTTCCAGAATTACAGGTCCTAAAATTAAGACACAAATTAAAGGCAGTAATTAATTAGCACTGGCAAGTCATGATTACCTGAAAATTGGCTCAATAAAAGGATGCTTTAAAACAAGTATTTTTTTTTAATAATTTTTTTTTCAGAAGCTAAACTAAACTTCATATTTTGAGAGGCTAACTGTAAAATAGTTAAATAACTGAGCAAATGTTTATTTAAAGAACAGGTTGATATAACAGAAATTGGTTTTGGCAGTTAATAGCTCTAGAACCTCGGACAAGTTATTTCATTTCTTTGATTTTTAGTCTTCATTCATAATGAGACTAATAATACCAAACTTATAGGACTGATTTAAGGATTAAGAAAAATATTTGAAAGGTGAGTAACACAGTTAGAATATAATTAGTATTCAGTAAATGCTACTTGTATTACTACAGTTCATTAATTAATTCACATAATACTAAAATATATGTCTAAATTTTATTGCTATAACAAATGCCTATTTTATTTAAAAATTCCTGTTTCATCTATTATCATAGAATAGCTAATAAGCCCCTGAAAGCCACTGATATAAATCGTTATTTTTATATTTGAAATTTTTCATTTTTAACATTTGCTAAAATATCTGCATATAATTTGAAATTACATATTTTATGATTTCATTTTACTGATGTTTTTATGTTTTTCTTTAATTTCTGTCTCAGATGCCATAATTAACTTCCAAACAGGTCTAATATATAACAAATATACAATGAAGAAAGGGAAAACACACAAAACAAAGGGGATGTGAGGAAGAAAGTTGAAGGGGATATTAAGTAAAATATTTTTGCTCAAGTCCTTGAATTCTGTGAACTATAAAACATGACAGATCACTGTTTCAATTTCAGTAACTTAATCAATATTAAGAGAAGCTTCAAAATGACTTTCCTGCTACATACATGTTACAGGGCAGATATACAACAACATACTGGTTGGATGCACACCTGTATCTTCTTAATTTTGCAGAGTGAACTTTAAGTATGAAATTGTTAAGAATTTGTATTTAAAGCCCACTTCAAAATATATCAATTTTCCTAATGACTGTCTTGTTTTTATTATGAAACAAAACAACATGTGACTTTATGCTCTAGGACAAAATATATTACCTAGCTCAGGTTTGTCCAGTAAACTGATTAAAATACGAAAAGGTTTTAGATCCTGCATTAGGGTGTTCTCTTCTCCAAATCCATTAACTTGTAAGATTCCCACCATTGCCTTTAAAAAAGAAAAGTATACTAGTCATTTAAGTAAACAGAATCAAAGATATTTCTCTTAAGAAAAAAATATTTGTAAATGTAACCATATGTAATGGAGATTTACAACCCCTATTGCTTTTCTCAAGCCCTTTCCCTAAGGTTGGCTTTATTCCTCTGCTAGGAAAAAAATGTTAGATTCATCTGTCTTGAGAGAAGGAAAAAAACGCTTATATATTCTCTAGAAAAAAGTGAGAGTCAAAGAAAATCGAGAAAAAAACATATAGATGAGTCATTTGCCCTAAACATAAAAATATTTCTATTTAGGATCATCAACCCCAAACTGTGCCACATCATCATGGCAGTATCTGCTATTATGCAATTATTTTCCCATTAGTGACTCAAAACTAACAGTACTCTTATATTCTCATTCATTTGAAAATGCTTCAGATACCATGTATTTTCTCAGTTTATTATGAGATATATTGAATAAATATAATTGAAGTAAAAGTAATATGAAATAAACCTATGGATTATTTTAACATTTCCATTACAATAGGTTTCACGACACTTAAATTCCTGTCACAGCCCAAATCTCCCTGCGGTTTCATAGGAAGTAACATAGGTCCTGACCCATTTTTGGAAAAGCTCCAAATTTTATGTGGCAGACAGGTGAGAAGCAGCAACTGTGTTTTAAAGAAGTCACGAAAATAATGAAGTAAGGAAAAATACCTCTGACCTTAACACAGGAGACTAGCTTATGATTATTTTATTGTAGTCATTCACTTTATAGTCTTTCTTCGGAAGTCTGTGTGCCTTGACTCCACCCCTTCAACTGTGAATTCAATTAAAGTAGGACCTTGTCTTATACTTTTTCAGTAACTCTAGTGGCCAGTAAGTAACCAAAGAATAAGGAAAGCATTTATTACCTGGACCAACAATTCTTTTGAAAAGGTAGTGAAATAGTAAGTAGCATGTTCTTCAGGATTACTGTGTCTTGTGCTTCTGGGTCCTATGATAGTACCGTTGTTATCAAAACCTCCATGGAAACAAATTGCAAAATGAATCAAAATGGAATTCTCAAAACTGTTGTTCATTAAATACCAACAGCAAATATCTCAAGAACAGCACTAAACACTTACCAATTAGTAGCCCATTCAATGTCAGCAAGAGAGATCATTTTAGATAGTTTAATAAAGGCAAACCAATTCAATACATGAGTATCATAGTATTCTTCCAGAATTATCCTGTTTTGTTTTTTTCCCCTCAATCTTACCAACAGTTAAATAACTGAAGACTAAGAACATTGAAGATGAGTTGTGTCCTCTCACTAGAGACAGCAAATAGTTGTGAAAATAGGCCAAACACTCACAAAAATTATGGAAGACCAAAATGTTCACAATGCTTTACTGCCTGAGTGGGAGACTGGTACCATGTTCGAGACAACAGCACTAGTCCTGATTCCTTTGATGACTTGGAAGTTTCGAAAATTATTTTGATTATTAATTTATCCTTCTTTGTCTACTAACATAGTATTACAACCTTTTAATTTATAACGGAAAAAACCCTTGTCAAGGGAACATGACCTTATGGATTCACACCGCCTCTTCAAATAGGCTTCTGAAATTTCTTTATACAATACACAATTAACACTGTTTATATTTTTTATTGTCCATTTACACAAAAACTTTCAGTTTTTTCATTTAGGACATACACCCAACTCAATAATACTTATATATGGCAAATCTCCCTTGATCTTTTCCCAGCTATAATCACACACAGTAAATACCTACCAAGAAGCCATGCATAAAGCCTTCGGTTCAGGGACATATCCCTCCTTAGTACTACATGAAGGGCTGCTGACAAGATCCTGATCATATCTGGTCGAGTGGCCTGAAAAAGTTAGGAATCTAGTTTTTACTTAATCACATATGGAAGCATATGACTTGTATTCCTCCTTAACAAAATAATGCCTTGCAATATGCTCAGATAATTAGGGTGTATAAGGTACTTTCATATAATATTATTTCATTTGATCTTTCAAACACAGGAATTATTGCTTCCATTTTTATATTAGGAAACAAGAAGAAAACTAGGTCACATGGCTGTTTAGCTACATAGCTCAAACTATACCTGAATTATTTTAACTTCCAGTTTAAGATTGTTTATCCTACCCAATAATAGCAAAATCTGACACAAAACAAAACAAAAAATGGAGTAAGATGAAGCAGATACAAGAAAATTATATGGCATCAGTCTTTCATATTCTATAGTGCTGTCAACTGATTAATCCCCTTACAAGGACACTATCTTCATCATTTCCAAGTACTTCATTCCTTCATTTAAAATTTTTATCTTGGGGGTGGGTGTGAGGGAGTGGATAAAAATTTTTTATCCTATAGTATTTCAAACATATAGAAAATGATAGGAAAAAAAAAATGAGCCCTTTTGCTCCAATCATCCAACTTTAACAAATCTTATTTTTTAAAAATTTTGTTCCATATCTTTCTAAGATAATTAATTTTTTACTTTGCCTCTTTCCCAATAGCCTTAATTAGATGTTTAAAAAATGATTAAAAGAGATCTGGTTTCAGTTAAAAGACGTAAAGTAGAAAAAAAAAAATAGAAAGGAAGGCAACTAATTAATTTGCTGTTAATTTTAACAATAATACTAGATAGTCCCTTTAGAATAGAATCTTGGAATCTGAGAATTAAAAGGTAACTTGAAAATTGACAAATTTAACAACCACTCTATAAATAAAGGACCTAAACCTCATAGGACCTAAGTGTTCAAGCCAAATTGAAATGAGTAGAAAATCCATTGAAAGAGCAAGATACATGAGCAGATTTTAATGAAATAAATATGAAAAATTCATTGATATGAGTTTAGATACAATATCGCAACAAATATTTGAAAACCATGGCCTGTTAAGTTTTGGTGTCCTAACAAAGAAGAATATGCAATTTTAATAGGAAATGCTACTGAAATATTCCTCACTTTTCCAATTACAAATCAGTGTAAGATCAGATTTTCCTCATGTAGTTCAACCAAAAGAACAAATCACAATAGACTGACTGCAGAGCAGATATGAACATTCTGCTTTCTGCTATCAGGCCAGACACAAAAGAGATTGGCAAAAATGTAAAACAATGCTTACATATACTTTTTATGTTGAAAAATTGTTACCTTCATAAAATGTTATTTATGCTACTGTAATAACTTTCTTATTGTTATTTTAAATGAATTGGTAAATAGTTTAAAATTTGCCAATTTTAATTTCTAATATGATAAATATAGATAGACTTAACCTATATAAGCAAAATAATTTTAGGTTCCTCAATACTTTTGAACAATATAATGGGGTCCTGCAACCAAAGTGTTTGACAATAACTGATCTAACTATTCAACATCAGATGTGTAGATTACAGATAGTGTCACAAAATCTTAAAAAGTACAAATGTCTCCCAGTGTTATTTTGAGAGAAAAACTACTCTTAAGAAAGCAAGAAGTAGGAAATATGGCTTAAAGGATACAAAATCTCAAGGGCCGGCCCGTGGCTCACTCGGGAGAGTGCGGTGCTGACAACACCAAGGCCACGGGTTCGGATCCTATATAGAGATGGCCGGTTGGCTCACTGGCTGAGTGTGGTGCTGACAACACCAAGCCAAGGGTTGAGATCCCCTTACTGGTCATCTTTTTTTAAAAAAAAAAAGGATACAAAATCTCAGTTAGGAGGGAGGAATTAAGTTCAAGAGACCTGTTGTACAACATGCAATTATAGTTGATAACAATGTATAGTATTCTTGAAAATCGCTGAGAGTAGATTTTAAGTGTTTCACTGGAGAAAATAAGTATGTGAGGTAATGAATATGTTAGCTCAAATTAGCTATTCAACAATGTATACACATTTTTTTTTTTATGTATGTCACCTCCATCCTTATTTATTTATTACAAATATTCATGAGATACAAAGCTGATTGTCCCCCCTCCTTCCCTGATGTGAGGGCCAGATTCATACTGGGGGCATACCCATTACCAGAAATTACTTTTGTACTCTTTGTCCCCTTCCCAATTATCCCCCAACTTCATTCCTTCTCTCCCTCCCCACTCCACTCCAATTTGTAGCCCTAGGAATATTCCCTCCCTCTGTTGGATCAGGGCACTGCTGTGGTCTTTCTTTCCTGCCTTCCTTTCTCTCTTAGCTCCCACACATAAGTGAGCACATGGCAGTATTTATCTATGGAATAGTATTCTGCCATAAAAAAGAATGAAATACTACCATTTGCAACAACATGGATGAACCTGGAGAGAAACTTATGTTGAGTGAAATAAGCAAAGCACAGAGAGATAAATACTGCATGTATACACATTTCAAAACATGCTGTATATGATAAAATATATACAATTTTAATTTCTCAATTTAAAAATTAATTAATTAAAAGGCAAGAAATCACTTCTTACTACTTACATCACCACATATTTCTAATATGTAAAAAAATTCTATTGTAATATCACTAGAGATTGGGGGTCAGCTTTCTATGAAATAAGTAACAGAAGTGTAGAAGTCCATCCACTGCTGAAGTTTGTAACAGCAATCATGCTTTTGGAATAAGGTAACGAAGGCTGTTAAGTCATGGTTACAAACAACACTTGCTGAGGGTCTATTATATGCAAGACATGGAAACAGGGAAAGTGGGGAAGATGACTATGGCAGGATCCTTATTATCAGGTAAACTAATAATTTTGTGAATTAATGGAGAGAAGAGTATTAGAATCAGAAGAGTATTAGGATTTGGTTGTATTTTTAAAAAACATTATTGTCTTCATAATACAAATTATAGAAGGCAAGGTTTGAGAAAATCTTGGCTGGTAGGAATACAGAAAAGGTAAAATAAAGTATTGAAGGAAGTCAGGCTGAAAAAAGATTAATAAACACTTATCTAGTGAGATTACAAATTAAGTCCTCTCAGTTTGAGTTTCCTATAACTTAATTCCTCAGATCTTGTTGAGGCACCTAGCAACTGAGTGACTAATAATGTTATTGAATGTTTGGAAGGGAAGAAAGCAGTGGGAAAGTTCAAGAGCAAAGGTCAATAAACTTTTTTTGATAAAGAGCCAGACAGTACATATTTTTTTTTTTTTTTGTCTTTTTCGTGACCGGCACTCAGCCAGTGAGTGCACCGGCCATTCCTGTATAGGATCCGAACCCGCGGCGGGAGCGTCGCTGCGCTCCCAGCGCCACACTCTCCCGAGTGCGCCACGGGCTCGGCCCGACAGTACATATTTTATAGGCTTTTGGACCACATAAATTTCTTTAGCATAGTCTTCTTTTTTTTTTTTCTTTTATAATGCTTTAAAAAAGTAAAAATCATTCTTAAAACCTTTGGGGCTGTTTGCCATCCCTATACTAGAACACTGGTAGGTTTAGTCTATGTTGAAATGTCCCAGGGTTTCTGTGAAAATCCAGAGGGCAAAATAAAGGCCCCTGGCTTAAGGGTGAAAGTCTCAAAATAGAAACTAGGGTGCTTTGTGTCCCAATTAGTGACAGTATAGGCAACGAAATATAAAATTCTTCAATTATTAATAATGCAATTTTAAATTGAATAAAGTAATAAAGAAAAATTTGGATAAAGCAATAGAGTAATAAAGAAAAAATTGAAGAGTAATAAAGAAAAATTGGCCAATCATAATGAAAATTCACCACAGTTATCTACTAATCACAGTTCTTATGAAAACCCCAAATAATAGTTTTTTTCTGCTAATTTGTTTTTAGAAATAAACTTACATTCCCAAGGTAGAAATTCAATGTATCATATTACCTTTGTTAGGTATATAGTTTCACCATTCTGAATGTTTATGTACTGATGCTCTAAATCACTCTTCTTCAAAGTTTAGAACTCAAAGGAATTTAGGTCATAGTCTTTTAAAATGAGGACAGTTATTCAATTAAGTTCTAGCAATGAAACACTTCCCTCATGATTTGTCAAGTTATTTGCTCTTATTTGTATTAAAAGTATGAGAGAATGTCACAGTGACTAAATATTGGCTCTGAAATAAGAGACATCTTTGCTAAGGGTCTGGCATACATCCCCAAATCACCAAAGTGAGATAAGGTAACATCAGTACAGACAGATTATGGCTGAGTAGAAAGCCTGGATCTGAGTCTTTGTTTACTCAGAGTTAACAATGAGTACCTCTTGCTTTTTATAGGTTAGAACTTTTTTCAAAGGTATGAAATAACCTACTTTAATTATATTCTTACCAAATCAGTGAAGCTTTTTTCTTCAAATTTTTCACAAATTGCACTCCTTAAAAAGGAACTTGTTTTCTATACACATACTGATTTATGAAGCAAAAGAATCCAAACACATGCCTTTAAAAAATAATCACACAATAAAAAACTATGATCATCCAAGAATGCCTTATATTAATATCAGCATTAATGTTTTACCTGACTCATGTGGAATGGAAAACAGAAGAGTATGAGATCCAGTGTGCTCCTCTGTACAAGTACACTTGAGTCCTGCACCGAAGTACTTACTGCTTCTACCTGAAATAAGAGAGCCTTTAACAACTACTGTCTAAGATGATGGGAGATTTTTGCCATGAAAATGTAACAACTCTTCACTTTCTCTAATAAATAAAAGTATGCTTCTAAGAATCTTATAATCAAATGTATTTACATTATTTTGAATAGGTAAATATATCGTGATGGTTTAAAAATTAAGGAGTACCAAAATTAAGTATACAGCAAAAAGGTTCTCTTCCATCAGTCTCCCAATCACTGAATTTCCCTTTTGCAGGCAACCAGTACCATCAGTGAATAGTTTTTGCAAATACAAGCACATAAACATACACATGCATACATCCCCTGTTTCATAGATGAGCTCTAATTTATTTAACCAGGTTCCTAATGATGGACATTTCTACTGTTTCTAAACATTTACTATTGTAAAAAATGCTGCAATATGCTTATGTAATATAAAAATACACCTGTAGGATAAATCCTTCAAGGTAGAATGGCCAGGTCTCAGAGTATGTGCTGTTGCAACTTAAATAGTGTAATTCTTTCTATTAGGGCTATATTATTTTATATTCTTACCAGCTATGTGTGACAATTTCTTTTTCTACACATGCTAACCAATACATTTTTTATTTTTGCCAATCTGATATATAAAAACTTGTTTGATGTGGTTTAAAATTTTATTTCTAATATTATAAATAATGTTAAACATCCTATCATGTCTGAATTATTGTTCTTTATTTTTTTGGCGGCTGGCCAGTATGGGGATCCAAACCATAGACCTCAGTGTGGCTAACACCACGCTCTAGCCAACTGAGTTAACCAGCCAGCCCTCATGTTTGAATTATTTTTATTTCCCTTAATTATTTGTTCAAATCCATTTTCTATATAATTGTTAATATTTATTTATTTATTTATATCTTTGAACATCAGGAAGAATAGTCCTTTGTGAGGTGCTGTAGATATTTTTCCAAGTTTGTCATTTGCTTTTTAAAGAAAAAAAAAAGATTTATTTAAAACTTTCATTAAGTCATTAAAAAGAAATGTAACCATATATTTAAAATTTTGCATTAAAATAGTATAGCTATTTTGGAATACATGTAGCAGTTTCTTATCAACTTAAACATACCTCAGAAGAAAATATAGGAATAAATCTCTGGGACCTTGGATTAGACAATGGTTTCTTAGATATAACACCAAAAGTACAAGCAGCAAAAGACAAAAAATAGATGAATTGGACTTGACCGAAATTCAAACATTTTTACTTCAAAGGATACTATTGAGAAAGGGAGAAGATAATCCACAGAATGGGGAACATATTTTCAAATCATATATATGATAAGGGTTTAATATCCAGAAAATATAAAGAACTCAACAAAAGAAAAATAACCCAATTTAAAACATGGGCAAAGGATTTCAATAGATGTTTATCCAAAGAAGATATACAAATGGTCAGTAACCACAAGATGCTCAACATCATTAGTCATTAGGGAAATGCAAATCAAAACCACAATGAGATAATACTTTACATCCACTGGGATGGCTCTAATAAAAAAGACAATATAAGAGTTGACAAGGATTTGAAGAAATTGAAACCCTCATTAATTGCTCATGGTAATGCAAACTGGTGCAGACACTTTGGAAAACAGCTTGCCAGTTCTTCAAAAAGTAAACAGAGTCATGATAAGACCCTGCAATCCCACTACTAGGTATATATCCAAAAGAAGTGAAAACATGTCCATACAAAAGCTTGTGCATGAATGTTCAGTAGAGATTCTTCATAACAGCCCAAAATATCAAGCAACCCAAATGTCTATGAACTGATGATGGATTAATAAAATGTGGTATATCCATACAATGCATTCTTATTCACCCATAATAAGGAGTAAGGAACAAATGCTACAACATGGATGGATCTTGAAAACATTATGGTAAATGAAAGAAGCCATTCACAAAAGACCACATATTGTATGATTCCATTTATATGAAATGTTGAGAATAGGCAAATCCATAGAAACAGAAAGAAGATTAATGGTTGCTCAGGGCAAGAGTGAGGTGGAAAGGGGTGTGATGAAAATGTTCTGGAATTAGACAGTGTTGATAGCTGCACAACTTTATGAATATACTAAAAGCCACTAAATTATACAATTTAAAAGAGTAAATTTTATGGTTTGTGAAATATATCTCAAAGCTGTTATAAAAGAAAAGTTAAGTATACATTTATCATACGACTCAGCAATCCCATTCCTAGGTATATTCACAAGAAATAAAAACATATGTCTACACAAACATCTGTAAGCAAATGTTTATGGCAGCTTTATTAATAATTGCATAAAATGGGAAACTCAAATGTCCATTAACTGGTGAAAGGATAAACAAACTGTGGTACATTCATACAATAGAATACTATGTAGCAATATATAAAGAAACAACTATTGGTACACACAAAAAAGCATGGATGAATCTCAAATATGTTATGCAAAGTGAAAGGAACCAGACTTAAAGGCTACATACAATATGTTTTCATTTATATAACATTCTGAAAAAAGCAAAACTACAGCAGCAGAAAACAGACCAGTGTTTGCAAAGGCCTGGGAGTATAGAGGAAGAGGAGTGACTACAAAGGGGCACAAACTATTTGTGAGAGATGTAAATATTCTGTATCTTTGACTGTAGTAGTGGTTACATGACTGTATGTACTGGTCAAAATTCAGACAATTGTATTTAAAAAAATTGTACATTTATACTCTAATAAATCTAACCAAAAATCTACATAAAAATATCTATCATATCATAATCATTTGGAGAAACAGTAAAGAATGATTAAATAAAATTTTTTTTTAACTTTTCAAAATGACCATTCAGCATCTCTTTATTTTGTACCCCTTGATCATTTTAATATAGCACTCTATAGAGATAAAAGGTTTCCTTTTTTTTTCTTTTATTTTAAAATTTAATTGTACATATTTGTGGGGTACAGTGTGTTGCTTCAGTACATGCATGAAATGTACAGTGATTCACTTAGGGCAGATAATATATCTATCCTCTGTACATTTACTTCTTTCTTTGTGATGATTATGGTCAAGATCCTCTTTTCCAGGTACTTAAAAATATACAATATAATATTACTAGTCCTAGTTAGCCTAGAATACCAGAATTTGTTCTTCCTATCTACCTTTAACTTTGTACCTGTTAATCTACCTGTCCCTCTCCCTTTCGTCCCCCTTCCCTTCTAGTCCTCTGGTTACCATTATTCTACTCTCTAGTTCTAGGAGAACCACTTCTTTTTTTTAAGATTCCTTCCTTGTGTTCTTCATCTTGAAATTAAAAAGAAAAGTGTAAGTAAGCAGCCAATGTGACTTTTTTTCTATTATCTTTTACTGTCTGCTTTAGTACCACATCTCTTCACACAAATCCCATACAGAATCTGGCTATATCACTTTGTCTAAAATCCTTCTTTCTTACAAAGAAATCTATGACCGAAGAGAATGTCCACTTTGGAATAATATAACAAATGTGGCTATGTTAAAAGTTGTCTGATCAGTCAGCAAAATGGCAAAAATAAAGACTATTAATTTGCTTGAATAACAGATAGTGGGGATAACAGATATAAATAACAACTCCTTTTTCATAAAAATAAAAAAAGAATTTTAAAAACAATAATTATTGATTATTTTGGACTCTAGTTTTCCTTGTTAAAAAATGTAAGCTTCATGAAAACAGAAACTTTGTTCATGGAATGATCCTCAATACCAGTCTAGAATAGTCCCTGGCTCTAAAGAAATATTTGTGAAATGAGCAGCCATATTTTTAGACCTACCATTAACTCAATATCACTGCCAATTATATAAAGTTGATCTTCCATAGAAAGCTTCCTGTTCAAATGGGCGAGAACATACGTGATTCCAGGTAAACGCACAGCAGGACTGGTGAGAAGACTACCCCAAAGGGCACTGTAGAATGCTGATTGGTCCACTGCAGCAGCAACCTTTTCCAGCAATGTGTTTGTTCTGAGGTACAAGATAAAGTGGTTGAAGAAGGGAAACATTTAGTTTCACATTTTAAAAAATAAAACATTACTCTCTTCCAAACAATGAATGAAAGCATCCATGGTGTAGTCACACACTCTGCCTTGGAAACAAGCGTGATAGACTGGAACAAGACTATACTTTAGAGTCAGAAGACTAGATTTAGGTCCTGGCTCCACCACTTACAGGATGTGTACTTTGGCTAAGTCACTTAATCTTTCATGAGTTTAGTCTCCTCATCTATAAAATGAACCCCACAACCACAAAACCTGTCTGCCTTACCATGTTGTTAAACTACTTTAAGCAGTAAAATACCATACACATTTCAGTTATATAACCGTACCCTATTATATATAATATAATAGTAATCCTATAGTTGAATACATCTTCTGTTGACTTTCTACAAAATCTTAAAGGACTTTTCCAAATGTTTCTTTTTGAAATCACACATTATATAGTTCACAACAACTTACTGAATTAGATCAATAACAAGGATAGAAAATCAAGGATGCATTACTGCTTTATTAAAGGCTACATTTAGAATTTTGTTTTTAACATAAGATAAACAAGATAACAATGCAATACAAAAAAGTCTATTATACTGTAGTATAGAGGATTCAGAATCAAGAGAATTGATGAATTCTACTGTTTACTTGCTATATGATATACTAATAACACTGTAATCTCTTTTGGACTCCATTTATGCATTGAAACAATAACACATTTACAAACCCTTTTATAGAACTTGGGTGGAATAACTAGCAAGACATAATAAGGTAAATCATGGGGGTACCACAATCATAAAGATTATTCAATTTCTATGTTGTTTTTAACTGTAACTAGTAGAGTTATAAGTGGTATTGATTCCATTCTTTCATCAAGAGAATCAACAATTTAAAACAAAACTGATTTATAATCTAAATAAAATAATCTGATATGACATTTCTAAAATTGTAAGCAAATAAGTAAAGTTAAATTAATAAAAACAAATGATAAACTTCAGGACAAAATTATTTTTTCTCAATGTAGTTTATAAGAGTAATACATTATTTTCAGGATTAAATTCTTACAGCATTACGGGAGCAACTGAAATACAATAGAGTAGCTGGTAAATGTACTTGCATAAATTACCTAAATTTAAATCAAGTCTACTCATAAAGTCAGTTTGGCATTTTCTATTTTTGCCACCTCAACCATTTCTTTTTTTGATAAAAATATCAGTAATGAGATATTAAAGATGCTTAATGCCATCATGCTACTGTCTACAACTATTAACTCCCCATGAAATAATAATACGCTTCAAAACAGATCAAATTATTTACTTTGAAAAGTTAAAATATCAAGAGTATCATGTCAACAGCTAAAAAAACAGTACTTGGTGCTAGGCAGTTTACTCTTTAGCAGTTTAAAAACCATTGGCACATGGACACATTTTCCATTATTTTCAATAATCTAAATGTCCTATCTATTGTTTTATTATTTTAAATAAATAATTTTATTTACGTCGCAATTTTTTTTTTTTTTAAAAGATGACCGGTAAGGGGATCTTAACCCTTGACTTGGTGTTATCAGCACCACACTCTCCCGAGTGAGCCACGGGCTGGCCCAACGTCACAATTTTTTGAGTGACATATATGTGCTAAACACTTAGTCCAGTGACTAAAAATGAAATAATACAATGCTTGTTTTACAGATGAGGAAACTGAGTAAAATTCAAAAACATTAAAAAAGCTTTCCTAAGCTCACATGGAGCCTGTAGAAGATGGATGTGAACCCAGTCCATCCACCTCCCAAGTGTGTGTTCCTACCACTAGCTATATTTTCAGTATGATACACAGACTAGATACACTATAATAATTCTTTATTGCTATACAAATATTCAGGTGATATATTGATATGTATAGAATAATTAACTTTTGTGATACTAAAACATACTTGGTCTATGGATGCTTGCTGATAAATTCATGGCTTTGATTAGGTAGCTGCACCAAACACCATCTTACCTCTCATAGTACTCTGACCCTTCTTCTAAGCCAGGAAGAATACCAGTTAGCAATCCTTGTAGACCAGGCTTCAGTGTTTTACCCAAAGGCAGGTAATATATCTCATATAAACTGAGCAATGTTGGTTTCACAGACATAGCAGCATTTGCAAGAAGAGGAAATAATCCAGAACTGTTTAAAAAAATAAAAGTGGGGAGGAGGGAAGCAAAATAACTACAAAATATTAATTCATATTCAATTATTGTTTTTGGGGATGCTCAAGGCATTATGCTTGTTGACCTTCTGAAGGGCCAAAGAATAACACCTGTTCATTATGAGAGTGTTTTCAGAAAGTTAGCCAAAGCTACAGCATAAAAATGCCCAGGAAAGCCTCACCAGAGAGTCCTTCTCCACCAGGACACTGCCACTGCTTATTGCTCTCATCAAACAAAGGGAAATGATGGGAAATCATTAGGCATCTTCTTTACAGTCCTGATTTGGCTCTTTCTGACTTCTTTTTGTTTCCTAATCTTAAAAAAAATCTTTAAAGGGCACACATTTTTATTTCATCATTTTAATAATGTAAAAAAGACTGCACTGATATGGCTGAATTCCCAGGACCCTCAGGTCTTTAGGAACAGACTAAATGTCTGGTATCAAGGCTTACAAAGTGTACTGAACTTGATGGAGCTTATGTTGTGCAATAAAGGTTTTTTTAAAAAAATTTTTATCTTTTAATTACATTTTTCCATGAACATTTTTAAGGTCCCTTGTGTACTGGATGGTGATAAGTATCATGGGGGGGAAGGGTAGGAGAGGAGAACAGGGAGATTAGAGCAGAGGCAGTTTTTATTTTATTATTTATTTATTTTGTCTTTTTCGCAACCGGCACTCAGCCAGTGAGTGCACCGGCCAGTCCTATGTAGGATCTGAACCCGCGGCGGGAGCGTCGCTGCACTCCCAGCGCTGCACTCTCCCGAGTGCGCCACGGGCTCGGCCCAGAGGCAGGTTTTAAATAGGGCAGTCAGAGAAGTCTTATCTGAGCAGAAATGAGAGAAAGAGAAAACACATACACCATAGACTAGATCAGTAAAAAGTCGGTTTTTTAACAGGACTAACAAAATTGATAAATCCCTTAAAAGTCTGATCAAAGTGGAAAAAAGGAATGGCTAATATCAAGAGTAAAAAGAGTAGACATCACTATAGATTCTGCATATTATGAAGAGAACAGTAGATTACGAACAACTTTAGGCTGATATGTATGAAAATTTAGATGAAATGAGCAAATTTCAAGGACAAAAACTTAATAAAACTGATAAAAGAAACAGGTAATTTGAATAGTCCCATATCTACTGGAGAAATTAAATCTGAATTACAAATCCCTCACAAAGATAAACTCTAGATGAAATCTTTCAAATATTTAATCATACTAATGTTGCAAGAACTCTTCCAGAGAATAGAAAAGGAAATAATTCCAAACTCATTTTATGAAGTCAGCATACACTTGACACCAAAATCAGATTAAAATGTAAAATCACAGCCACTCTTTAGTGACAAAGATGCAAAACAACTAAAAAATAAAAATAAATCAAGTTACGTAAAAGAGGATTCTAAATCATGAGCAAACAATATATTCCACGAATGAAAGGTTTATTAAACCTTCAAAAATATTAAACACTTTCTACCTGACATGGGGAACAAGACAAAGATACTCATGTCACCTCTTCTCCTCAATCTTGTATTATAGGCCCTAATCAATGTATAAGGCAAGAAAAAGATATAAAATTGTTAAACTTGGGAAAAAGAAATACAACCATCATTATTCGTGGTTGGCATAATTGTATATGTCAAAATTACAAAAGAATTCAAAAACTATTAGAAAGAACAAGTGAACTGGTCAAAGATTCTGGATACAAGATCAATACAGAGAAAGCATTGTATTTCTACTTTCTAGCAACAATATATCAGGCAAAGATTCCTTAAACAAGAAACAAAAAGGACTACCCATAAAAGAAAAAGTTGATTAAGTTATACTTCATTAAAATTAAGAACTTTTTTCAAAAGACGGCATAAAGAACTTTTGGTTCTGAAAAAGGTAAGCTGCAGACTGGGAGGAAAATATATACAATTGGGTACATGCAGGTTTTGACTAGAAACATGTAGGAGGGAACTCTGGAGTTTGACAGAAATATCCTATATCTTGTTTTGATTGGTGACTACACAATTGACTACATTTGTCAAAGCTTATCAAATTGAACACTTATTAGTTAATTTTGTTGTATGTAAATTATATCAATAAAAAATATTAAGTGACTAAAAAAAGAGACAGAGATAGAATTACTGGCCTGGAAACTAGGTCAGAGGAAATTACCCAAAAGCATAGCATAGAGAGACAAAAGAGGTTAAGAGATGGGGTGGCCATACTGAGAAGATCTAACATATAAGATCTAACCATAGTTCCAAAAGGGGAAGAGAGAGCAGATGGAGAAAAGGCTATATGAAGAGATAATGGTTGAAAAATTAACAAAATTGATGAAAAGCACCAATTCATAGATTCAAAAAGTCCAAGAAATCCCAATAGGATAAGTAAAAAGAAACCTACCTTTCAATACATCACAATAAAACTACAGAACACTAGAGACAAAAACATAAAGGAAGACCCCATACCAGCCAGCCACTAAAAAAAAAAAAAAAAAAAAGAAAAAAAAAGTAAAGGAAAGGATATTTTAGATAGGGTGATTAGGCAAGTCTTCTCTGAGGACTTGATACTTGATCAGAGACCTGGATTTTAGCATCATGGGGCAAAGAAATAGCAAAGAAAATGAAGAAGCATAAGCAAAGAGACCTGTGTGACCAAAGTGGAGTAAATTGGAGAGAAAATGGTTGTAGTTGAGGTCACCAACACAGCCAGGGTCAGAGTATATGAAGCCTTAGAAGCTACGGTAAGGACTTTGAATTTTTCTTGTGTGACAGGAAAAAGTCAATGGAGGTTTTTAACAGGAGAGTGACATTATTTGTTTAATGTATTAAAAAGATTTCTCTGGTACTGTGTAGAGAATAGGGTATAAGATGATAAGAATAGATGTTGGGTGAATGGTAATAGGCCAGGGACAAAGCCCACGCTAGAGATAACACTTACTTAGGCTGTATGCTGCCAGTGAAGGTAAAGAGAAGTAGATGCATTTGAGACATGTATCAGAATAATAGCTGACATTTATTTAGCACTTACTATATGCTGCATTGTTCTAAGCACTTTATATTATTAACTTCTTTAATTCTAGTAACAGTCCTATGAGGTTGGTAACCTTATTTCCACTTTTCAGATGAGGATACAAACACAGAGAGGTGAAGAAAATGGCCCAACATCACAGAGCTTGTTTGACTCCACTGCCTTTATTCTTAACCACTATAAGACAGAACTCTCAGTGACAGATATGGGAGGTGGGATGATGGGAGGAGGAGTGGGCAAGATATCAAGTGATTTCAGGCTTGTGTAAATGGATAGATGGTGGTGACATTTACTGAGCTTCAGTATACTGCAGAAAGGCCAGGTTTAGAGCAGAAGAGGATGAGTTTAGTTTTGAACATGCTGAACTTTAGTTGCTTTTAAAGATCCACACAGATATATCAAGTAAACCAGGAGTGCAAAGCGGAAGACAGCACTGAAGATATCAAATTGGGAGTCAGCACATGAAAGATAAAATAGTGGTTACCAGGGGCAGGAGGAAATAGGGAGATGTAGGTCAAAGGGTACAAAGGAGAAGATCTGAAGGATGAACAAGTCTAGAGATCTAATGTACAAGATGAGGACTATAATTAATAATATTGTAATATATTCAGAATTTTACAAAATGAGATTTTAGCTGCTCTTGTCTCAAAAAAATGTGAGATGGTAGATATGTTAATTTGCTTCACTATAGTTACTATTTTACTATCTTTAAGTATCTTATAACATCATGGTGTATACCTTAAATATTTACAATAAAAAATTTTTAAAAAAAGGTAAATCGTGGGCATGAATAAACTCGCCCAAGTAGAGACTATAAAGTGAAAACAAAATGGCGACAGGAATAAGCAAACCCTAAGGAACTCCATATGGAGAGTTCAGGCAAAGAAAGGCTGGTAAAGGAGACTGAGAAGGACTAATGAAACAAGAGTGTAGTATCATGGAAGCCAACGGATAAGACTGTTTTAAGTAGATAATGGTCAACAATATTGAAAGCTGCTGAGAGATCAAGGTGTCTTATTTTTTCTCAGGCTAGTTTTCAAGCTTACACAGATAGAATGTACTATAGTCTCAACATTTTTGAATAAAAACTCTTCAAAAATGACATTTAAGAATAAAAAATACTTACCTTAAAGAATGTACAGTTTTTTTCTGAATCACTTAACTCGAACATTTAAGATCAATATCTGAAAATTTCCAATCATTAAGGAATTTTCAATTTTTTAGTTTTTAGTGCAGAAAATATAAACTAGTTTAGAAATACACTTTATTTATATTATATGTAAATAGATAGCAAAATTAATCTTACCTATATAAAAAAAGATCTTTGGCAAGTCGCTTAGGTCCAATGATTTTGAAGATAATTTCATATGTTTCAAGTGCCTTCCGATGAACTCCACCTGGTAATGCTGGATGTAGACACTGAGCTAGGCGTTTGCCTATGGTCAGCTTTTTAGGTACTACCTGGTACTTTGCGTTATTTTGTAAAACCTTGAAAAAAGCATTTTAATGCAGTTGAGAAAAACAAAAATGTTATACTTCATTTTACTTCCATTTTCTAGCACAGCACTATCAAAAATTATCATTATAGGTCTTTGTTTTTGCTAGTTACAGCTATCAATACCTATCGTACTTAAAATTAAAACTGAGGAAATTAAAAATATTTATTCATTTGTTTAAAAAATAAACCCATTACCTGTTAACAGAAATAACATTTTTAATGAAAAATAATATTTTCCAAAATAAATTTATTAAGAAGAGAGGCATTGTTTTGGATTTTTGCAAATCTCTAATACCTGATATAAGAGAAGATAGCTGGAATGTCATATGAGTCAGGCTTCAATCTATTTTTGATATGTAGTTTGTTTGAAATACATGAAGAAAATCTGACCTCACCATAGATATTCAGTTGGAAGAGGGACAACCACTGCTCTATACCTCATATTACAGCAAGGAATTCTAATGCCTATAACAAAATCTACATGAGATTACAATTGCCTATTTGTTTTTATGAAGTTAATTTCCCAATTGGACAAAACATATTTTGCTTTATTTATTCAACCATAATATTTCTTTAGAGATAACGGTTAAGGCAGAATTTCTATAAAAATATCCAATCTTACAAACCACCCAGAGAAAACTAGTTATTAGTAACAAAAACATCGTATAAATGCAATCCTTCAGTATAAACCTAGAAGAAAGTATTATAGTAAAATATTAATAGAATGTCATAAAATGAAGACTCAGAATGAATACAGAATAATATGCTAGAACTAGGACCTGCGAGAAATATACAAAAGTCCTTTACAAAAAAAAGAACTGAGGTTGAAATATATAAAATGACTGCCGAAGGCAGTACAGCAGAAGAGTTAGCACTAGATCTCATAGTTCATCAAATTTATACTAAAACATATATTTAGACTATCTTCAAGAAATATAGATATATAAAATCCTTGCCTTGCTACACCATGATTTTAGGTAAGTTTCATCAATGACTTGGATATACTACTTTGTGTTATCTGGATATGGTGAAATTTGTTTTCATGAATATTGATTAATCTATAAAAAACTTATTATGTACCTAATCAGGCAAGTTAATTTCCATAATTGAATGAATCACCTTTAAAAATAGTTCCTAGTAAGTCTTCAGGAATAGGCTCTTCAGAAAATGAAAAAATCTAACTACCTTTAAGCAAACTTGTACTTTTGGATGCAATTTGTTGTGGAAAACAAAAACAAAAACAAGAATTTTTCAAACCTCAAATGATAAATCTTAGAAGTTAATATGTCAAACAGAAGCTTGCACATATAATTTTGAGATAAATCCAGCCCCACATGGCTTCATTTCAGCCTCTGTCATGCTATTACCTGCAGGGGCCATAGAGGTAGTAGGTAAGACTTTGGAATACCCAATGCCCAGAAATGTCATGGGCTACATAAGGACCTTTGGATCAACAATGGAATGCACACACAATGGTTGTCCCATAAGTATAGCAGGCTCTACCATCTAGGACTCAGTGACATTTGAGGATGTAGCTGCGAACTTCACTCTGGAGGAGTGGGCTTTGTTGGATCCTTCCCAAAAGAATCTCTACAGAGATGTGATGTAGGAAACCTTTGGAAACCTGTCCTCTATAGGAAAAGAATGGAAAGACCAGAACATTGACAATCAGTACAAAAATCCCAGGACAAATCTACGGAGTTATATGGCAGAGAGAGTCTGTGAAAGTGAAGAAGGTAGTCAATGGAAAAACCTTCAGCCAGATTCCAGATTGTCATCTGAACAAGAAAACTCCTCCTGGAGTAAAACCAAGTGAAAGCAGTGTGTGGGGAGAAGTCTGTACGTGTCTTCATCCCTTAATATGAACATCAGGACTCACATTGGGTCACAAGCCACATGACTATGAGAAATATGGAGAGAATCTATGTAAATGAAAGGAATGTGGGGAAACCTTCATTTCTCTTTGAAGACACATGATACTGCCACTGGAGATGGACCTTATAAATGTAAGGTGTGTGGGAAAGCCTTTGCTTATGGCAGTTTATTTCAAATGCATGAAAGAACACACTCTGGAGAGAAATTCTATGAATGTAAACAGTGCGGTAAAGCCTTCAGTTGTTCTAGTTACTCTCAACATCATGAAAGCACTTACGCTGGAGAGAAGCCCCATGAATGTAAGGAATGTGGGAAAGCATCTGTCTCAAAAGCGTTTAAAGACACATGATAACACACATTCAAGATGGACTTATGAATGTAAGGTGTGTAGGGATGCCTTTGGTGCTCCCAGTGCATTTCGAAGACTTCAACACTCACACTGGAGAGAGACCCTGTGAATGTAAACAATGTTATTCTAGTTGTTCTAGGACAGAACAGCAACAAATGTAAGATGTGTGGGAAAGCCTTTGTTTACTGCTGTTTATTTAGAATACATGAAAGAACACACACTGGATAGAAACCCTAAATAAAGAATGTGAGAAAGCTTTCATTATCACACAACCTTTCTAGCACACATGAGAATGCATTGTGGAGAGAACCTGTATAAGTGTTAAGCGTGTGGGAAAGCCTTTAGTCATGGCAGTTCAATTCAAAGCCATAAATGAACAACACATAGGGGAGAAACCTCTTGAATATAAGATATGTGCAAAAGTCTTCAGTTGGCTCTTATATAAGAAGGAACACTGGATCAAAACTGTATAAATGTGATAAATACAAGAAGGTTTTTAGTTTTAACAAATAAATACTTTTAAAGTCATGTGAAGACTCCTAATGTAGAGAAATTCTATAAATATAAGTAAAGTAAAGATCCTGATGCAAAGTAATAAGTGTAAAATGCTCCAGAAATTACACAGCCTTAAGGAAGTGATCTAAAACTTATAAACATCTTGTCTTTACCAGTGGCTCCTTAAAGTAGATCTCTGGACTATGAATTTCTTATTCTTACTCTCTAAAACAAACACTGAGCTGACAATTCTTTAAGTACTGTTTGGACATGAGATTCTCGGACTTGAGACATCTTATTACTTTGGGCCACAGGTGTTTGCTGGGTGCCTGCTTAACATTATTTTAAACTATCTTTTATATTTGGCATTATTGTTTTCATGTGTATTGTTTGAGTGACACAATATGTCAGGGGTCACATGACACGGAGTTACTCCTATTTTGAAAAAAGGTTATGGTCCGCTGCACTGTGATAGCCTATCATGGGTATTGGGAAAATATAGGAAAAGGGCCCCTCAGATGTTCAGAATCTTACTGAGCATCTGATGTAAATAAGCACATGCGCCCAGGTGTTCCTTGGTTATTGTCTAATGTAATTGCGCATGTGCACCCAAGTGTCCTGGGTTATGATTTAAGTATAAAGAACAAGTGGCTCTGATCCACAGCCCCCATGCCCCCTGGGGGAGTCACGGGAAGGCTGCTCCTGCTGCTAGAGGTTGTTGCTGCAAGCTGTTGCTGCCAGGGCCCCCAGGATGCCCTGAAAGGCCACTACTGCTGCTGTCGCCGGATCTGCTGTAAGCTGCTGCTGCTGCTGAGGACTGAGCTCATATAGTCTGCCAATGGCTCCGGGATCTTTCCCAATTACCTAGTGTGGACCTGCATGTGAGGGGTCTGGTGACCCAGCCTGGCATTTGAGGGGTCTGTGACCCAGTCTGTACAATGGGTTTGAAGGGTCTGTGAGCCCTAGCCCTGTTGGCTTTAGTTATGAATTGCTTTAACAATACAATTGGCATAGCTATTAGCTATTGCCTCAACCTGACAACTGGCGTAGTAGTGTAGCTTTACAATGGGTTTTTCCCATAACTACAGTTATATCTATGCAAGTCCAGTGTGGTTTCCTGGTTGAAACACCAAGTGAACTATGAGTGTTTAGAGGTCAGTTATCCAAGGAAGAATTCAGGTGTGTGGCAGACAGTGTTTATCATTTTGAGTAATGTCCTAATTTAGTGGAAATGAAGTATATTTCACATCCTGAAAAAAATTTTAATGTCTCTTTTGAAAAGGAGAAGTTGGAAGCTTTGTGTTTTGGTGATCCACAAAACCCCATGTCTATTTTGCTGTTCACAGGTGTCTATTCTATATGCTTAGACATTAGCACATGTTATAAAGGGGGTGTGGGGAAGTAACAGCTTTGTGTTTTATTAAAGAACAAAGGAAATAAAAAGATAGATCCTTGGCAAATTGAACATGAAAGCTTTTCTTTTAAGATATCAAACTGATTATCTGTAGTGAGTATCAGGTTGAAAACTAGTGTCCTTGGTATGTATTTTAAGACAAATTCCTTTCCTAATAATTGTATGCTAAGCTGTTTGATGTTAAAAAAAAATGAAGAGCACTCCTTTTCTATCTAGCCCTTTTAATATTTAGAAGCATTCCTATTCAGTAACAACTAAAACAAACAAGAAACAACCCCCCCACAAACCCCCCAAAACTACAGGTGCGAGATGAGATAAATTAAGTTTAAAAAAAAAAAAGGTCAAAATGGAAAGCTAGGAGTTGGTCAGTGATGCCACCACAGTAACTGTGTATAAAAACTAGACATGTCAAGAAGGATCATTCAAGGCCAAGCTCCAAATCCTAAGTGACTGCTTATATTTAGAATTGCCTTTGTAAAAAGTACTGAATTATAACTAAGGCTTGACTGGATATAAAATGTTTCCTTTATGCTATGTATAATTTGGAAAGAACACAGCAGTTACTGCTGTCTATTTGCAGTTTTTCATTTTCCTGCCTGGAACTCCAGAACCATATATAATGCTCAATTACAAAAACTTACTAGCCTTCACGGTTAGCATATTTACTCCCTAGCCTTATGTTTTTACATGTAATAATGATGGTAATAACTATATTTTGCAAGCACTTTGTTTCTTTGAACTAGAAATTCTGAAGCCTGACTATACAGGCATGCAACTCATAAAATAAAATAGTATTACCAAAAGTAATCTAAGGATTGTTTTTGAATTCTTAAAATTTTAGAGAAATCCATTAACTAAAACACAGATTTCTGATTTTTACTCCTTTTATGAAATAGACAAAACAGACATACCTTGTTAAGTTTTCCAAGTGCTGATATCAAATCTGCCCATTCACTGGAGTATTCAAAATTCTTTAGTGCTTTGTCAATTGCAGCTACATAGTTCCTGTATTTGGAGTCACTCGATAACTCTAGCTCTTCTGTGTTCATCCTCCCAGTGTCCCTCTAGAGACCAATTCCAAAGTCATGTAAAATCATTACCTACAAAAGAGTTTAAAGTAAAGTATTAAAATGGGTTCATATGATCTTGCTACAAAGGTAATGGTTAACTTTAAAATGTTTCTTAAATTAAAAGTGGTCAAAACTCTAGTGTGCAGGGTTATGGAAGTATTCAAAGACAGCCTCAAAGATAACTGCTTGTGTGTTTCTTCCTAAAACTGGAAAAATGGCTTTGAGAACTGAGGGATACAGAAGAGTAGGAAATTTTCTGATATTTATTTCAATTTAGAAATCATGTTATTTCTCTGTTATATTTATTGATATAACATTTTTGATATACACACCGCTCTCCTAAAATATAGTAAGGCTGGTTAGATTGGAAATCAAGGACATAGAAAAAAAGAAAAGAAAAAAAATCAATTGAGTTTTTGTTTGTTTGTTTTGTTTTTAAACATCCGCTAAAAAGCCCTACTTCATAGGAGATACTATTGGGGAATAATGGGGTCTGAAGGTTCTTTTAACTAAGGTGCTTTGCTTGTGTAACCTTGCATCTGGAATGTGCATGTTTGCAAAGAAGAGTTGGTTAAACAGTAGTCTGCCTCTTGGGTTTCTGTGGCTCTGCTGCTTGCTTGCTTGACCCACCTGAATTCGCAGAAACTGCTTGCCAAAGATATGTTTAGAAATTGTAACTAACAGCCCTTACTTAACCACATTTCCTGCTTCTGTAAAGCTGTTTGAAGCACCCAGTTTGCGTGACTCTGCCTGGATACAGACAGAGCCAATGAAAGGCTTCCATGCCTGCTCAAGAAAAGTATATAACCACAATTCTCCCTGCACTCAGGGTCCCAGGATCTCAGGACGTGAGTCCACCTGGGTCCCACTAGTGTTCCTTCCCGCTAGCGTAGTAAACTTCCTTACTCTCCATCTCTCTGAGTGACTGGAATTGTTTCCTTGCCGAGTTCTTTCCATAACAATACAATAACAAACAACTTAACTAGGAAACTTGAAATAAATTTAAAAAATATGTAAATAAAAATGAAAATTCTAATTTGTTTTTTTTCCTCAAGTGATACAAGTAAATCAAAATAGCAGTTGTTATCTTTCTTTCAGGAGCTGTTAACAGTAGCTTTTCTGACTTGATACATAGTTCACTTGACAATTTAGTTACAGTTCTTTCAAATTTACAACTCAGACAAGTTGAACCTGAATTGTCATAAAACGTGATTTAGTGTCATGTTTTGTCCCACTCAAATATAAAAATGAAACAAAATAGCTGTTTATGAAAAAAAAAAAGCCATAAATCTCTCTGGGCAAATTAGTCCCTGTGAAAATAATCAGGTGGTACTGATTTTTTTAATACAGTTTATGGTGTAATTTAAATAAATGAGATATCACATCAGACCATTTCAATTTTAATAAGTTTTGTTTATTTAAATGGTTATAAAAAGTAAATAGACCTTATTTTAGAATAACCACACAAAGATACTTAGGCTAGTTTGCTTATCACTAACTGAGCTCTCCCTTCCTTCCCTCATTTGCCATGAAAGGCAGGGGAGAGTTGAGGAGAGAGAGAGAAAGATTCACTATTACACAATTCTAAAGATATAAGAGTACTTTAAGAAGTTCGTGGAAAGATTTGTACTATCTTTTAAATTTATTTTTCCATGAACTTTTTGAAGTACCCTTGTATATCCGGGGACTAAATGTTTTATCACATCCTAAGGATACAAATGAATGGATTACTGCAACCACCGTGCAATGGGGGAAAAACCCAGCTTATTAATTATGAAAGAGAAAGTATTAAGAAAAAAAGCTATATATTAATAACTGTTCTTTCCAAAGTTTTTAACCAAATGAAAAATTATCATTCAGTAATTGTTACCTTCTAACAGATGAATGTGACAATGATTAGATCTATTTCATTTTGTTCAAAAGTTCTGTTTCAATGTTGACATTGCCATTAAATCTTAGCAAATCATTTATCTAACCAACTCATAAAGCTACTCATTCCAGAAAACTGGAAGCTTTTCTAGAGGGTTAAAAATATGGGTAGAAGATAAAAATATGGAGAGAAGATAAAAAATATGGATAGAAGATAAAAATATGGGTAAAAGATAAAAATATGGATAGAACACATACCAGCTATTTCACAATATCCCTGATGCTCTGTACTTCCCCAAGTTGATCCAATCTCCCATGCCCTTACCACTGTCTCAAACCTTAAAATGGTATATACTCAAGGCAACTCCATATGGGTGATCAACAGACCTTCAGCCTTTTCTCTACACATGCTGTCACCTTCTAGTCTTAATTATCCTCTGAAGATAAGACCTCCTCTGATGCATCAGAAGAAACAGCATCTTAGCTAATGTCACAGCGTGCTTACTAAATGCCAGGCATTGTTAAATTGCTTTGCATATTTTAACTCATTTAATCCTATTTGATTCTATGAGGTAGGTACTATTACTATTCACATTTACAAATAAAGAGACTGAAGCATAGAAAAATTATGTGATACAGATAGTAAATGGGGGAGCCCGGGATTTAAACTCAAGCAGTCTGGCTTGAAAGTCCTAACTCTTAATCATTATGCTTCACTCTCAAGGAGGCTGTTTTCCTTCTCATACCCATTCTACCTCAGGGTTAGAGCATTAAGTGTCTTCCTTACTCCCTCTATCATATTTACCTGGCAAAATGCCAACCTTGGTTAAGCTCAATTTCTTGCTTTTACCATGCCTGAACCTGAGCAACTGAACATTACTGGAGAAAAATCACACAACCAGGTTGACTGGGTGTGCTTAAATTGAGAAACACAAACCTCAAGCAGGTACTCAACACTGTTCTAATCCACTGTTAACTTAGTAAATTGACCTTCCTGACACAACTATTTCACACCTTCTCTTCTCAAAACTCTACCACATTCCCTCTATCATTGCTAAAGATCTAGATTCAAATTTAATTAAGAAGACATAAGTGAAAGGAACATTCTTACCTTTACTCCAACAAATCTACAACCTATCTTCAACTATACCGATATTCTCTACTTTCCTTCCTGTTATGAGGAACAAAGGAACCCCCTCCATTTAAAGGCTTACCCCTTTGCTGTGTTCTAGATTCCATCTCCTCTTGTCCTCTTAAGGACTCCTTATTAGCTTACTCTCCTTCAATACCAGTTTTTCCTCCTCTACAGGATCATTCTCTATCAGCCTACAGACAAGACCTGCAATCTCCCATGGGGAAAATCTGCAGCCTTCCCTTGAACCCCATAGACTCTCTAGCTACCAACCCATTTCTCTGTTCTCTCTCACAGCAAAACTTCTTGAAAGATTTCTTCATACTCACTATTTCATTTCTTTATCTCCTACTCACTCTTCAGCCCACTCGCAGTGCTTTATGGCACTGTCCTTCCAGGAAACAACCCTTTAAAGGTCACCAGTAACACGCATTAGCCAAAGCCAATGGTCACTTCCCTAGCCTCTCATCTTACTCAACATCTCAGCAGTATTCAACACTTTCTTCTTGGCTTCTGAGGATTCTTCACTTTCACTATCTCTCAGCTACTCTTTTCCAGTCTATGTTGGTTCCTCTTTTCTATTCAATTTTACTTTTATTAAAAAAAATTTTTTTATTGACACATACTTGATTGTACACATCTGTGGGGTGCCATGTTGAATATCAATCTATCCAATTTTAAATGCTGAAGTACTTCAAGGCTCAATCAGGAACCCTCTGCTCTTCTCTCCCCTCTTGGTTATCTCCTCTAGTCCTACAACTACAAATAGAATATGTTAACTGATGTGTCCTACATTTATAACCATCACTTTTCCTTTTCTATTATTCTAACCAGTTAGATTGACTCCGGTGCACGAATGAATCTTGCTTCTATTCTTGAGTCTTTATAATTCATCCTCTACAGAAAAGCCAGAGATCTTTTAATATCACATTATATCTTTTATTTTATTTTATTTTATTTTTTGCTTTAAACCTGTCAGTGGTTTTCCTCTGACCTTAGAATATCCAAACTCAAATACACCAACATGTTTTTGTATTGTAGGAGTTTTGTAGTTGCTATCCTCCACACCTAAAAGCTCTTACTTAGGTCATCTTTGTGTGACAAATTTCTTCCCATCCTCCAGTAATATGAAACTCAAAGAGAAGCCTTTTCTGATTGGTCTTAGTAGCCTGCCCCAGGCCCACATTCCTACCACCTACCCCAAAACATCACATTATTTCCTTGCTAGCACTTGTTACAGTCCAAAATTGTCCTATTTATTTGGTTATTTCCTGTCTATCATCTCTCAGTGAAATGCAAATGCTATGAGGTCAGTAGCGTTATCTGACTTGTCCATTCCTATATCAAGCAGTACAATACTAGTAGCCAATATAGTAGGCCCTCAAATATGTTTTGAATACATAAGTTAATCTATGCCAACAAAGTTCACAAACGATTTAGTTAGTTTTCTCTGAGAAAAGCTTTGTAGAAAAAAAGCCAGTAGAACTCACTCCCTTCAAATACAGACTACATTCATATGGTTACTAAGTGCTTTAAAACACTGAATGATACCCCCAAGACCACCTATCAAAATGTGCTATATTCAGCTACATTTTAAAAATTAGCTCAGTCTAATCATCTTTATTAAGGACAACTATGTAAACATACAGGATGTTATTCTAGCCCTTGTGAAAGAAAGTAAGGAATCCTACTAAGTGTGATATTCCCCGAGGTCAAATCTTTAAATATTTAGATGTAAATCTCTAGTTGGAGAAAATTTTGAAAATGCGTTTTACTGCACTTTACATATATATTTACTTATATTTTCACTTTAGGTCTCATAAAAAAAACGATAGGAATAAAAACCTGGGATATAGAAAGTTAAAGAGCCCATAGTTCTGCCAAGGTGGTAAGTAGTGAAACTGATTTAATTTTACTACCTTTTTTTCAAATAAATAAATATAACAAAATTATACATGCTGTTAAAAAAAGTCTCTAAATGCTATAAAAAATGGTAACTTAAGATTCCTTCTAATTTTAAACTCTGATTTTTAGTATATCTAGGCAATATGAAAAAAAAATTTAGAAAATAGAAAAGCATAAGCACAAATTACAACTTAAAATTATCCATTAATGGGTAGTTGGGTTTCTACTATAAGCATCAAGTGGTAAATAGCTATTACAATGAACACAAACATATACCCTTGAGTTAGAAATGATCGTCTGCTACCAAAGCACACTAGCCAAATAAACATTGCCCATACATTATTCAAGATGATGATAATAATCACAGATGATCCTGACTTAGTAATTTTTCTGTGCCAGGTACTATGCCCTTTCATGTTAATTATCTCATGTAATCTTCACAAAAAATCCACGAGGCAGATATACTTCTGGACCCATGTACATATGAGGAAATTAGTGTTTGAGGTTCCACTGAGAGTAAGAAGGGAAACCAAGAAGAACTCTGGCAGGCTGACTCCTGGACTGGCCCATAATCACTATCTTTCCATACTTTTTTTTTTTTTTTTTAGTCACAGCTCTTAATTTTTCTGCCTGGCATACCCTACACCTCTCCTCTCATTCATTTTTCAAAAACCCACTCAGGTTATGTAGACTTTCTTTTATAGACATTATACTTTCTTTTCCTATTGCACTTATTTTTAAAAAACACTATAGTTATCTAAGTAAATATCTTTCTGCCATTCTTTTAGATATTGACTTAAGCACAGGGACTTCTTCAAAACTCAATTCTGAATACCCAAATAGCTCACTCCTTAATTGATAGTGTTCAGGTTAAACTAAAGTATAAGGCAAAATGATCATAAATTCTCATATAGAAGAGGGTTTTTTTGGTTGTTATCTGTAAAACAGTGATTCTAATTCAATAAATGGCTATGCTGGAAGGGGAACTATTATAATGTGTGTACAAGATGACAATCTACTTCCCTGAGAAAATAATTCAGAAGAGATAAAAATATGCTCTCAAGTATGATGAAATCCTATAGAGGTGCTGCAGGTTGGGTTGTGCATCCAAAAACAGAATTATAGGTGTGGCTATGCCCAAATTTAGGATGCCCAGGGCTGATGTGAAGATTCCTTTTGGACTAGGGTTATGCTTCAGTTTACAAATTCTTTTATTAAGCACCCAAGTGATGCTTTACAGGACCTAATAAAGACAGGTTTTATTGTTTTTCTCTTGGCAAAGGGAAATATAATTCATGAGTGCTGTTAGTCATGAGGGGACAAAACAGTGGTTCAGAAAACAAATATTTCAGAGAAGTTTCCCACATTTTGATAAAACCTGTGAACATCTTTGATAGTTCCATTACATATTCTGGTTTAATCATATCATATCATTGTACAAGTTTAACCATATTTATAGAAAGAAGTAATTGTGTGGATAATTTAAAACTGAGAATCCTAAACAACTAAATTTTGCCTTTAGGATGTGCCATACATGCTTTTTTCAAACATACCTTTCTAATGTTTTTTATTTGCTAATATTAAAATGTTTGATTTCCCTGTATATACATTCATTCAGTAGGGGGAAATAAAATAGAAACATTTTAGGTGGCAAGAGAAAATCAGCCTGAGAGTAAATGTCAGAATAATATGCTTAAAGAAAATCTAAATTATCTAGATTGACTATATTCTATTTTATTTTTAGTTAGGAAGAAGCAAGAAAACATTGCTTGTTTTTTATACATAGTAGGTGGTAAAACATGAGAATAATAATGACAAAAAAAATGAATTTGTGGCTATTCAGAATGATTAGAAAGAGATAGGATGAGGGATAACTCTAGCTTTTAGCAATCTTACCATATATTTTTTCCAGCTTATTTAAAACTTCACTGTTCAGAAAGTACCTTTCTCAAAATAAATATGTTGATTTATATAGCTAAGTATTGTTATCCATTTATCAATAAAAAATAATGATTTTGCTTAAACATCAAAAGAAATAGTCTAACTAAAACTTACTACTAGAATAAAGTAAAAGAAGCAAAAATAATCTTTACAGTGCAATTAAATCCACCATATAAGTTAATCAAATTATTACTTGCAAGAAAATAAAATTTAACCAATATTTAAAAAAAATCAGTAATTTAACAATCATGTTCTTAGCATTTTCAAAATTAATAAATAGCATACTATTAATTTATTATAACATTCAATTTAAAAATAATGGCTCTTTTTCACTTGTTAATATAAAAAAATGCTGCACTACACATAGTCTCCAAACAGTACAAATTTTTCTGCACTTCCTAGTGTATTCAAATTTAACTGATTATCTGTAAGCAAATTTTAATCACTTATAGCCTGTCAAAATATTTATATTTTTTCCCATGAAAAAAATCTCATGCCCTGGGGCATGGAGAAGGAGACTGGACACCCCTCCCACAACCAGGCATACCATGCCAGCACCTCGGGGCCTGCCCAGGGGACTGGACCCCCCTCCCACAACCAGGCTCACTGCACCAGAGCCTCAGGGCCTGCCCAGGGTCCTGGAGGATGGAGAAGATGGACACCCCTCCTGCAACCAGGCACACCTCGCCAGTGCCTCAGATCCCACCCAGGGACCTGGGCTACGGAGCTGGGAATTGGACACTCTCCACAACCACGCACACTGCCAGCACCAAGGAGCATGCCAAAATCATCTCCTCCATGTGGGTGGCCCACCACAGCCACCACAATAACCATGGCTGCCGCGAAGGCAGCTAGATGCTACAACCACCACACACATGGTCCGCTAGCCACTGGAGTTCACTGACACAAGAAGGATCACCAGCAGAGATAAAGAGAGGAGGAGGATGTCTCTCTCCACAAAGGCCATTTCAGAGTGACAGAAGAGACATCTGCTCTGTGATTGTATTGGGGGACCTGATCATGCCTGTCAGCATTGGACAGATCATTTAGGCAGCAAATCAACAGAGCAACCATTATTCTTTCAGAGGGAGAGAAGAAATCTAGGGTAATTAGAGGGGGGAGGGGGAGGGATTGGACAAGGGGCATAAAGAATAATTATGATTTGTAACAATATATATGCTTGTGATATTGATTTGATCAACATATCTCAATGTTGAACTCCAAAATTTATATAATCAATTTTGATTCAATAAAAATTAAAAATCAATCAATCTCATGCAGTTTTAAGGTTTATTTTCCTTTATACATTTCATTAAAACTGTTCCAAAAGTAAAATCATGAGGAAGAACACACATGCAAAAAAATTCATTAGGATAAAAATTCAGTCATGCCTATGCATCTAAAGGATAGTATCAAAATATTACACAGAAAGGCACCAACACTTTAGCTGACTAATTTCGCAGAGGTTTTTAAGAAAAGGATTCACATTGGACAACAGACCATGCATGTGTCTGTGCACAATGGTTTATTCGAAGCTATGAAAGAATGGTGACAGAAAGTAGACTTGCACAAGGGTTACCTCCCTTGCTGGGTAAAGGAAGGATATCAAGATACCTTACAGAGAAAAATGGGGTACTACATATAGTGGACCTGCCCCGGCTTCTACAATTTGTCAATGTTCATCCCCTCTCATGTTTCAAGGTCAAGATGAAAACAGAACAGTATTAATAACACACATCATGAAAGAACAAAAAAGCCTTGTTGAGGTGTTAGTCTGCAAGAGAGAGAATTAACTCTAGACAGTTTGGTAGATCCCGAAGCACCTAATAGAATCAGAACTCAAATAAAGTATTGCTTGATTATTGTAAATCTTTATTCAGAGTCCCCTTACAAACAATGGTCACTCTCCAAAACACTTATGAACCATGAATTATTAATATTACACCTCTCCTTATTTTCTGTTTCATAGTGTCTCTGCTCTCTTAAATTTCTTTGGGATATCGCTCCAATAGAAGAAATACTATATAACCTGTCAAGCACTGCTATTATTGTTCTCTGAGTCGTTTTTTTTTACTTTATTACTGTCAACAGTAGTTTCAATAAAGTATACAAATAGCCATATCATTCAGAATAGTTTTTTATCTATGGCTCCTGAATATTTTACATCTGGACAAGCACAAGAGCCTCCTGTTTTCACTACCTTCACCTTCTTTAAGAGCCAATTAATTTTACAAAGTAATAAGTAATTTGAACATATCACTATCTGCTGGAAGCTCAGAAAAGTAAATTTGATAATCCATACAAAGCACATTAGCCTTGTGTTTACTTAACACAAAAGAAGTTCTCTTATCATTGCTATAAGTGTGACATTCAATTCCTTAGAAATGAAATCCAAGCTCTTAGCCATATGTTTAAATTCTTTTGTAAACTAGACCCATTCATTCAATCTAATCATTCATATTTCTGTCCTAGCTAAGCAAGATCTAGACAAGTGTTCACTGTTCAAAACTTGCCCCCTCGGTGCCTTTGCCACCTCAGTGCCTTTTCTTTTCTGGAAATGCCCCCTGATCCTTTTCGTCACCTAAAATTAATTTTTCTATTAAATTACACTCAAAATACCAGGCCTCTGCATGATACCTTGTGATTCAACCCTTCTGACTTGGTTCATTCTTTAATCAGTTACCCTTTTTTTTTTTTTAAGGCATGTATAATTTATTGTAGAACCAGAGAATTTAATGAAGAACCAGAGAATATTTAATTATGATAGTTAGGTTTAACATATTTGAAAAAGACAATATTAAATTAAACAGTGTAGATGCAATTGAAAAAGACAATACTAAGTAAAAAAATCTATAGAGTTACATATTGAATCAGTTATTTTTTTCAATATTTAGAAACATGGCTTACAGCACAGGCTAGTATTTTAAAGTGCACAAATGCTTCACGTTTCTAAAAGTTTAAAGTCATTTTTTAATTATACAAAAATGCATAAAATTTACCATTGTAACCACTGAGTGTATAGTTCAGTAGTGTTAAGTATATTCACATTGTTGTGCAACCAATCTCCAGAACTTTTTCATCTTGCAAAACTGAAACTCTATATCCATTAAACAACAATTATTTCCATCTCTCTCTCCCCTCATCATTCTACTTCTGTTTCTATGAATTTAACTTCTTTAGATACCTCAGATATCCCTTACTTTAGATAAGTGGAACAATATAGTATGTCTTTTATTATGACTGGCTTATTTAACTTAGTATAATGTCATCAAGATTCATCCATGTTGTAATATGTGTCAGAATTTTCTTCCTTTTTTAAGTATAAATACTATTCCTTTGTATGTATGTATTGTATTTTGCTTATCCAGTCATCCATCAATGCACAATTTAGGTTGTCTCCACCTTTTGACTATCATAAATACTGCTACTATGAACGTGAGTGTATAAATTATCTCTTTGAGATTCTCCTTTTAATTCTTCTGAATATATGTCCAAAAGTGGGATTGCTGGATCATAGGATAATTTTAATTTTTTGAAGAATCCCCATAATGTTTTCCATAGTGGCTGCATCATTTTACATTCCTACCAACAGTGCACAAAGGTTCCAATTTCTCTACATCATTGCCAACACTTGTTATTTTCTGTTTTTATTTTGTTTTTTTGATAGCAGCCATCATAACAGGTATGAGGTGGTATCTTGTTGTGGTTTTAATCTGCATTTCTCTAATAATTAGTGATCTTGAGCATTTTTCCATTTGTTTATCAGCCATTTATATATCATCTTAAGATAAATGTTTATTCAAGTCCTTTCCCTATTTTTTAAATTGGGTTATTTTGTTGTTAAATTGTAGGAGTTCTTTATATATTCTGGTTATTAGCCTCTTATCAAATATATGATTTGTGAATATTTTCTCTCATCCCATAGGTTGCCTTTTCACTCTGTCAACTGTGTCCTTTGATGCATAGACATTTTTAAGTTTGATGTAATTCCATTTGTCTATTTTTGGTCTTATTGCCTATGCTTTTGCTGTCATACCCAAGGAATCATTCCAGTCTTCACAACACTATTTGTTGAACAGGCTGTCCTTTCCTAATTGAGTGGTCTTGGCACCCTTGTCAAAGACCACTGGACTACATACATTAGGGTTTATTTTGGGGCTCTCTATTCTATTCCATTAATCTATATGTCTCTCTTTATGCCAGTACAACACTGTTTTGATTACTGTAGCTTTGTAACATGTTTTACTCATTTTTTGAGAGCACACACTTTATTCCTTCGGTCTGAAACACTAAATCCCAACTTGATCTGGCTAGCACTTACTCATCCTCTAGGTCTCAGATTTTATCCCCTTTGGGAAGTCTTCCCTGACTGTTCCACCATCCCTCCAACATTTACACACACACACCTCCTTCCTGTGAACTCCCACTACACACTATATTCCTCTATCATAGCACTTACCTTGCTTTATTGTGATTGAACTGTCATTCCCAGGAGTGGTAACCTCTACGATAGTATATTAGTCCAGTTTGTGTTGCTATAACAGAAATACCTGAGACTGGGTAATTTATAAAGAACAGAGGTTTATTTGGCTTATGATTCTGGGACAGCTGCATCTGGCATGGACCTCAGGCTGCTTCTACTCATGGCAGAAAACAGCAGGCAGGCAGCCAGAGGGTATAAGCAGATCACATGGTGAGAGGGAGCAAGAGCGAGAGAGAGCGAGAGCAAGAGAGAGAGAGAGAGAGAGAGAGGAGGTGCCAGGGTCTATTAAACAACCAGCTCTTGCAGGAATTAATAAAGCAAGAACTCACTCATTAATCCCCCCTCCCCCGGGTAGAGCATTAATCCATTCATGAGGGATCTGCCCCCATGACTCAATCAGTTTCCAACACTGCCACACTGGGGATCAAATTTCCACATGAGTTTCGATGGGGACAACACAGCCAAACTCTATCAGATAGAGAGGTCCATTTATCATTTTAGTTCTCACATCCCTTGCTCCTAGGAAAGTGCCTGACCCACAGTAAATAATCAATAAATATTACAAAAATTGAATGACAACAGAATATGCTCAGCTGATAAAAAAGAATAAGTATATGTACATATTTAGAAAATGCTCCCAAAATGTATGAACTACAAAAAGCAAAGTGAAGAACAGTGTTTATAACGTTACCATTTATATAAAAAAGGAGGACAATATATATTAGTTTGAATATGCATGACATATCTCAAAGAACACACAAGAAAATAGCAAAAGTGATTACTCCTGGGGGACAGGTGGTAACTGGATAGATGAGGGCCAGGGAGAAAGCCTTTTCACTGTGTACTTTCTTATACTTTAAAAAAAAATCACTCGAATTATTCCCTATTTATGGTAATAAGTTTAAATTTTAAAAAAGTGAATGAATGAATATTGTCCCTAAAGATCAAATAGCAGCTGCGTGATATGTGGCATTTCCTCTCTCCTTCATTTCATAATATATAACAAAAAGAAAATCAAAATAAATAAAATCTGTATCTTGAGTGCTACTTCTGAATTCAGAATCATTTCACCACCCCACAAAGAACCAAGGAGACTTGAAATTTTGATAAAATGCTTGCTTTGTTCAGTACAACAATCTTCAAGCAGCATTTTAAGTTAATCTTCCAATATTCTTTCCAAAACCATAATGAGCTGTGTATATACGGCGTATTGAGAAAATATGTGTTACTTACTATTTAGACACATTCACATACTAGCTTTACAAGAGGTGGTAGTCAGCCCAGGATGGCCTCCTATGATCCTCACCTCCTGATATTCATGCCCTTATACAGTCCCCAATCACACAGAATTACTGATAAATAGAATACCACAGAAGTAAAAGTTAGGTCATAAAAGACATTGCAGCTTCCATCATGATGTCTCTCAGATCACTCATTCTGAGGCAAGATAGCCTCTGTGTCATACAGATACTCAAGCAGCCCTGTGGAGGGGGCCACATAGGCAAGAACTGAGACTTCCCTCCAACAGCCCAGGGACAACTTGTTAGTCATGTGAGTGAGCCACATTTGCAAGTGGATTCTACAACCTCAGTCAAACCTTTGGATGCCTGTAGCCCACACCAACATCACACTACAACCTCATAAGAAATTCAAGCCAGAACTTTACAGCTAAACAACTCCTCTACTTCTGACAGAAACTGTGAGAGATATTTATTGTCACTACATTTTGAGATAATTTGCCATGCAGCAATAGATAAAAAAGAGTTTCTTCCTAAATATTTTCCTTTTTTAAACCACAACCTCTTTAATTTAAAAGACACAATGTAAACAGTAGTTATCAGATTATATACAACTAATAGGCAGCCTCAAGTTATAGAATCAAGTATGTTTGGCATGCATTGCTTTGTAGACAACTTTCCAATAAAATGTCAGATGCCATAAAAACAATTATGTTGGGGAAACTTGTGGACCTTCCTCTTGCCGTCTCTTAATGGAGGACCACTGCTGGTGGCCGGTCGTGGGGGCTAACCACCACTTTGCCCTTGGCAGGAGAGGCTGCCTCATTTACAGGCAACAGCTTTGAAGTATGGAGCAGGAAAAGAACTGTTTCTTAGCTGCAAAGCAAGTCTCTAAACAGGGAACACGATGCTGGAGCTGCTGTTGACGCTACCAGGGTCCCGGAGGCCGGGGCCGCGCTGAAAGCGGCCAGCTACCCTATTCAGGATTCGAGGTTTCAGGCCGGCATAAAAGAAGATTCCTGGGAGCGCCCAAGCAATGCCGCGGAACCGAGTGAGCAGCCTGAGGCGGCGGTGGCCGAGAAAGGGAATGGCGATGATGCAGAGGCAGAGAGGGAGCCGTCTGACCCGGCACAGCCCTGAATAGTGTGGTTGGAGAGTTCCCGAGTTAGCTTGAACGTGCTGGAGAGCTGACTGTGGGCGGGCACGAGACTCGGTCTGCGCCAGGGGGATTCAAAGGTGAACCGTGTGCTGTGGGCTCCTCCCCTGAGGAGCTCACGCTCTGGTGTGCGAGATAAGACAAGTACACAAATAACTGCGATACCAGGAGGAAGGTGATAAGTCCCGAGAAAAATCTACATAGTGCTACAAAGGCACCCAGAGTGACCGGTCATCTGCACCTAGCGGAAACCTGGTAGAATTCCTGGGTGAGGCGGTATCGAGCAGGGTCTTGAAGGCCCAGCTGATAGACGAGGGCTGCAGAAGACACGTCCCAGCCCAGCCCAGTATGCACAGAGCGGGGAGACGTCCGGCTAGGGAGGCGAAGACTTGACAGAAACCACACACCCTGTGGGGTCGCCACTGCGTGATCCAACAGCCCGGGCCAGAGCCCACGGAACAGGGAGAAGTCCTGCATGGGAAGTGGAAGCTCAGCAGAGATCACACACCTGCGGTAATTCCCCGTGATCCAGCAGCCGAGCAGAGTCCAAGCTGACAAGAGAGGTGGCTCCCCAGAGAGGCCCAAGACCCGAGGCAACCATACACACAAGGCACTAAAGGACAACTGAGCAGTCATGGAAGCAGCCATACCAAATTGGCAACCACAGCAACATCTTAGTCAACAGTCTCAAACCGGTGGACTGTGAAACCCCCTGCCACAATGAATAAACATCAAAAAAAAGATACCAGAAATACAAAAAAATCAAGGAAGTACACCACCAAAAGTTAATAAATCTCAAACTCTAGATCCTATAGAACAAGAAGCCCTTGAAATGACTGACAAGGAATTTCGAGTGATAATTCTAAGGAAACTGAATGAGATACATGAAAACTCAGCTAGACATCATGATGAAATGAGGAAAAGTATACAGGACCTGAAATAGGAAATGTACAAGGAAATCAATGTCCTGAAAAAAAATGTAGCAGAACTTGCTGAACTGAAGAAGTTATTCAGTGAAATAAAAAACACAACCGAGAGTTTAACCAGCAGGCTTGTCGAAGTTGAAGAGAGAACCTCTGAACTTGAAGATGGGCTGTTTGAAATAACACAAGCAGACAAAAAAAAAAAAAAAGAAAAAGAAAAAAGAATCAAAGACATTGAAGAAAATCTGAGAGAGATATCAGACAACCTTAAGCGCTCAAATATTCGAGTCATGGGTATTCCAGAAGGGGAGGAAAACGGAGATTGCATTGAAAACATTTTCAACAAAATAGTGGCAGAAAACTTCCCAGGTATAGGAAAAATCACAGATCTTCAGATCCAGGAAGCTCAACGATCTCCAAACGTATTCAACCCAAAAAGGCCTTCTCCAAGACATGTCATAGTCAAATTGGCAAAACTCAGAGATAAAGAGAGAATCTTAAAAGCTGCAAGAGAGAAGCGTCAAATCACCTATAAGGGAGCCCCAATCAGGCTAACATCAGACTTTTCATCACAAACCCTAAAAGCTAGAAAGGAATGGGATGACATATTCAAAATACTAAAAGACAAAGATTGCCAGCCAAGAATACTCTACCCTGCAAGGCTATCCTTTCGAAATGAAGGGCAAATAGTATATTTCTCAGACAAACAAAAACTGTGGGACACTACCACACGACCACCCTTACAAGAAATCCTCAAGGGAGTACTGGGTTTGGTTCCTGAAAAATAACTACCACTGCCACAAAAACCCAAGAAAAATCAATACCCACTAGTATAATAACAATGGCATTCATGAAGAGAAAACAAGCAAACAAAAACGCTATCTACAACCTAAGGAACCAACAAACACAGAAAACAAACAGTAAATCAGAAAGGAAGGAACAAAAGACACCTAAGACAACCAAACAACCAATAAAATGCTAGGAATAAATCAACACCTTTCAATAACAACTCTTAATGTAAAAGGCTTAAATTCCCCAATCAAAAGACACAGACTGGCTGACTGGATCAAAAAGGAGGACCCAACTATATGCTGCCTACAAGAGACCCACCTCACTCATAAAGATTCACGTAGATTAAGAGTGAAAGGATGGAAAAAGATTTACCATGCAAACAGAAAAGAAAAACGAGCTGGAGTAGCTATTCTTATATCTGACAAAATAGACTTTAAACTAAAAACCATAAAAAGTGACAATGAGGGACACTACTTAATGATAAAAGGACTGATGCATCAAGAAGACATCACAATCATATATATGTATGCACCCAATGTTGGAGCAGCCAAATTTATAAAACAAACTCTATTAGACCTAAAGAAGGAAATAGACACTAATACCATAATAGCAGGGGACCTGAACACCCCACTGTCAATATTAGACAGATCATCTAGGCAAAGAATCAGTAGAGAAACACAAGATCTAAACAAGACTCTAGACCAATTGGAATTGGCAGATATCTACAGAACATTCCATCCAACATCCTCAGAATATTCATTCTTCTCATCAGCACATGGATCATTCTCCACGATAGATCACATATTAGGTCACAAATCAAGTCTCAATAAATTCAAAAAAATTGGAATTATCCCATGTATTTTCTCAGACCATTTCTAGTTTTAATGGATTAAAACTAGAAATTAATAAGAAACAAAACTCTGGAAACTATACAAACACATGGAAATTAAACAGCATTCTACTTAATGACATATGGGTCCAAGAAGAAATCAAACAGAAAATCAAAAAATTTATTGAAAAAAAATGATACATCATACCAAAACCTGTGGGATACTGCAAAAGCAGTATTAAGGGGGAAATTTATTGCATTAAATGCTCACCTCAGAAAAATGGAAAGATGGCAAGTGAACAACCTAACACTTCACCTTAAAGAACTAGAAAAACAAGAACAATCCAAATCTAAAGTTAGCAGATGGAAAGAAATCATTAAGATCAGAGCAGAACTTAATGAAATTGAAACACAAAAAACAATACAAAAGATCAATGAATCAAAAAGTTGGTCTTTTGAAAAGATAAATAAAATTGACAAACCATTAGCATGGCTAACAAAAAAAAGAAGAGAGAAGACTCAAATAGCAAAAATTAGAAATGAAAAAGGCGATATTACAACTGATTCATCTGAAATACAAGGAATCATTCAAGACTACTATAAACAACTATACGCCAACAAATTTGAAAATCTGGAGGAAATGGTTAAATTTCTGGACACACACAAGCTCCCAAAACTGAACCATGAAGACGTAGAAAATTTGAACAGACCAATAACAATAAAGGAGATTGAAGCTGTTATCAGAAGGCTCCCAACAAAGAAAAGCCCAGGACCAGATGGATTCACAGCAGAATTGTACCAAATATTCAAAGAGGAATTGACACCGATTCTTTACAAACTATTCCAAAAGATTGAAACAGACGCATATCTCCCAAACTCATTCTATGAAGCAAACATCATCCTGATAGTAAAACCAGGTAAAGATATAACCAAAAAGGAAAACTACAGGCCGATATCCTTGATGAATATAGATGCAAAAATCCTCACTAAAATACTAGCAAACAGAATACAGCAACACATACGTAAAATTATTCACCACAATCAAGTGGGATTCATCCCAGGGATGCAAGGTTGGTTCAACATACGCAAATCAATAAATGTGATACACCATATTAATAAACTCAAACACAAGGACCATATGATCATCTCTATAGATGCTGAAAAAGCATTTGATAAAATTCAGCACTCATTCATGACAAAGACCCTCTATAAGTTTGGTATAGAGGGAAAGTATCTCAACATAATTAAAGCCATATATGCCAAACCCACTGCCAATATCATCCTGAATGGGGAAAAGCTGAAAGCTTTTCCTTTAAGAACAGGAACTAGACAAGGATGCCCACTCTCACCACTCCTATTCAACATAGTGTTGGAAGTACTAGCCAGAGCAATCAGAGAAGAGAAGGAAATAAAGGGCATCCAGATTGGAAAAGATGAAGTCAAACTGTCCCTGTTTGCAGATGACATGATCCTATATATCGAACAGCCTAAAACCTCTACAAAAAAACTGTTGGAATTGATAAATGATTTCAGCACAGTAGCAGGATACAAAATCAACACACAAAAATCAGTAGCATTTCTTTTCTCCAATAGTGAACATGCAGAGCGAGAAATCAAGAAAGCCTGCCCATTTACAATAGCCACCAAAAAAATAAAATACTTAGGAATTGAGTTAACCAAGGAGGTGAAAAATCTCTATAATGAGAACTACAAACCACTGCTGAGAGAAATTAGAGAGGATACAAGAAGATGGAAAGATATCCCATGCTCTTGGATTGGAAGAATCAACATAGTAAAAATGTCCATACTACCCAAAGTGATATACAAATTCAATGCAATCCCCATCAAAATTCCAAAGACATTTTTCTCAGAAATGGAAAAAACTATCCAGTCATTTATATGGAACAATAAAAGACCATGCATAGCCAAAGCAATGCTCAGCAAAAAAAATAAAGCTGGAGGCATAACACTACCTGACTTTAAGCTATAGTACAAAGCTATAATAACCAAAACCGTATGGTACTGGCATAAAAACAGACACACTGACCAATGGAATAGAATAGAGAATCCAGAAATCAACCCACACACTTACTGCCATCTGATCTTTGACAAAGGCACCAAGCCTATTCACTGGGGAAGGGACTGCCTCTTCAGCAAATGGTGCTGGGATAACTGGATATCCATATGCAGGAGAATGAAACTAGATCCATACCTCTCACCGTATACTAAAATCAACTCAAAATGGGTTAAGGATTAAAATATACACCCTGAGACAATAAAACTTCTTAAAGAAAACTTCAGGAAATAGGACTGGACACAGACTTCATGAATACGACCCCAAAAGCACGGGCAACCAAAGGAAAAATAAACAAATGGGATTATATCAAACTAAAAAGCGTCTGCACAGCAAAAGAAACAATTAACAGAGTTAAAAGACAACCAACAGAGTGGGAGAAAATATTTGCAATATATTCATCTGACAAAGGATTAATATCCAGAATATATAAGGAACTCAAACAACTGTACAAGAAGAAAACAAGCAACCCAATTAAAAAATGGGCAAAAGAGCTAAGTAGGTATTTCTCTAAGGAAGATATACAAATGGCCAACAGACATATGAAAAAATGCTCCACATCACTCAGCATCCGGGAAATGGAAATCAAAACCACACTGAGATACCATCTAACCCCAGTTAGGATGGCTAAAATCCAAAAGACTCTGAACGATAAATGCTGGCGAGGTTGCGGAGAAAAAGGAACTCTCATACATTGTTGGTGGGACTGCAAAATGGTGCAGCCTCTAAGGAAAATGGTATGGAGGTTCCTCAAACAATTGCAGATAGATCTACCATATGACCCAGCTATCCCACTGTTGGGAATATACCCAGAGGAATGGAAATCATCAAGTCGAAGGTATACCTGTTCCCCAATGTTCATTGCAGCACTCTTTACAATAGCCAAGAGTTGGAACCAGCCCAAATGTCCATCATCGGGTGAGTGGATACGGAAAATGTGGTACATCTACACAATGGAATACTATTCAGCTATAAAAACGAATGAAATACTGCCATTTGCAACAGCATGGATGGACCCTGAGAGAATTATATTAAGTGAAACGAGTCAGGCACAGAAAGAGAAATACCACATGTTCTCACTTATTGGTGGTAGCTAAAAATTAATATATAAATTCACACACACACACACACACAAAAAAAAACCGGGGTGGGGTGGGGAAGAAGATATAACAACCACAATTACATGAAGTTGATACGACAAGCAAAGAGAAAGGACATTGTTGTGGGGGAGGGAGGAGAGGGAGGAGGGAGAGAGGTTTTGGTAAGGGGCAAGAATAATCAACCACAATGTATATCAACAAAATAAAATTTAAAAAAAATTAAAATAAATAAATAAAAATTAAAACAAACAAAAAAACAATTTTGTTACTGGAACCCCTCACTGTGATATTTTTATAATACATATATATGTGTGGGTGTGTGTATATATATATATATATATATATATATATATATTGATTTTCATCCACAGTTCCCAGCTCATAACTCCACTAGCCCTTGTTATCTCCTAAGTGACCACTCTGTGACCCTCTCCTGCCCTCCTTTCACCTGTTCCTTTTTCTCCTCAAGGCAGAATGCTAATCTTCCCATGCCTGTTCTGGAGCTGTCCATATATTCTCTGGCCTACCTTGTCTGATTGTAGGTCATAATAGCCCCACTCTAGAAGGGTCCTGCCCCATACCCAGGAGGAAGGAATGCTGCACAGAGAGGCCAAGAAGAATCTGAGGAGACGGGCCTTGCTGGATTTCCCCACTCAGCCTATTAGTACTAGATCTACCCTTTTTGTCCAATCACATTTCTACGTGGTTGTCCATGCCTCCATCATGCCTATGCAATGAAGCTTCTGTAAATATACAAAAGGACTCAGTTCAGAGAGCTTCTGTGATAGCTGAACACGTGGAGATTCCTGGAAGGTAGCTCGAGGAGGGTGTGGAAGCTCCATGTCCCTTTTCCCATACCTCATCTTATGCATCTCTTCATCAGTATCCTTTGCAATACCCTTTATAATAAAGTGGTAAGTGTAAGTTAAGTGTTTCCCTGAATTCTGTGAGCAGTTGTAGCAAGTTAATCCGACCCAAGGAGGGAGTCATGGGAACCCTGATTTATAGTCAGTGAGCCAGAAGCACAGGTAAAACAACCAAGGGCTGGCAAGTGGCATAGGAATTGGGGGATGGAAGGCGTCTGGCGGAATTGATCTCTTAACTTGTGGGATCTGATGCTCTCTCCAGGTAGGCAGTGTTGGAATACAGTTAGAGGACACCAGCTACTGACCATTGCAGAACTGCTTGCGTGGTGGGTGGGTGGGATTTGGTTGCAGAAATCTTCTGTATTGATTGTTGAGTGAAAGTATAGGAAAAACGGTTTGTGTTTTTTCTGCTCACTCGTTCAGGCTTAAAGGTAAACTCCTAAGTGATGGTAACACTATCTACAATATTGAAGTCATTTAAATGTGTATTTAAATACATATTTCTTCCAAAATGACAAAGACTGAGTTTAAAACAGGAACTATGTTCTTTTTCTCCCCCAGAAGGAGAAAAACTCCAGGAAATTTAAAAATTGTCTAAAATACTTTTAAAATTGTTGAAAAAGTATGTATGGAAAAGCCACTTGCTGAAGACAAGCAAAAAAGCATAACCAATAGTCTGGAATGGCATTTGTGGTATATTGTATAAAATATTCTAGCTATCTGGAAAATTTGATCAAAATAACACATATCTAAGGGTTTCAGGTAGCTGACTTTTTAGTAGTACCTCTTCATAATATAATGGCATAGTCAAAAGCTACTGAAAAATGTAGGGCTGTTTACCTATATAATTCAAAGGACTAACACTGCTGTGCTTTTATAGTTTTTCTGATTACAGTCAGTTGTCACTTCCAGATGACAGTTTATCTGCACTGCTTCTATACTGCTGTTTTATTTCGTAATTGAGAAGCAGGAAAGAAACCACTTGTTTGGGTGAAGGCTCTCTTATGAAACAAAGACTACGCATCCAAGATGACTCTTTTCTTACTTCCAATTTGAGGTTGCATCCCAGAAGGATTAACAGCAATCTGACCTCTGGATGAGTAGCAAATTATTGTGTGTACTGATAAACTTACCACCATTCAGGTTGTGTTTTTTTTTGGAAAACAGTAACACCAAACTAAATGGTCTATTTACCTAATCTCTTTGTTAACACAAAATAACAGCGAACTTTAGGCTTATAACATAGATATCTGCCTGTAAATAATATTAGCAACTTGAAATACATGATGTATTTTACGAAACAAGAGCAGGAAACTTATTTTCCTGCCTGTTCATATGAAACTCCTTCCGTAAGAGAAGAATTTGTCATCTCAGGAGAAAAAAGGTTGGAAATATCTTTGGCAGGATGGAAATATAAAAATATAGCTATCTAAAACTAAAGAGACTAGAGAAAAAAAGTAAAGGAGATATGAGGTTCTGAGTTTATGACCTTACCCACTCTTATGGGAGATTTGTCAGATAAACATATTAACATTTCATCACTCCTGAATCAACAGTCATCACATTGTCACATAAGAGGTTCCTACTGGTTTTTAGATTTATCTTAAAGCTAATGTACTTTAATAACAATAAGGTGGTAGTGTTTTATTTATAAAAGTAACATTATTAGCATTAAGAACATTTTTGAAAAGAATAAAGACACTTATCTGATTCAATAAGGATCATATTAAGTTTTCATCTTTGTACTATAATTTTAAAGTTAACTCTAGCATACTTTTAAATTTACAGTTAAGGGTTTATTTCCCAATTCTTGCACAGATAAAATTCTAAGAAATTTTCAAGCTCTGATTAATCTAGTGTCTCCCAAAACTTGGGCCACCAACTGGATATGAGTTGATTTTATGGGGTCTGAAGACAGGGTTGGGTGACACTGAATCAAGTGAGGAAGTTACTCCCTCTTCATTCTCTTTCAGTTCCTCCCACTTCATCAAGAAGAAAGTTTCAGTTGTGCTAGGATGTTACAAACACCACTGAAATTCTTGCTGATCTCCCTTTTAAACAAAGAGCATCAAGTCTCAGGGTTGGAGCCTTTAGCAAGCAATAGTTTCTATCTAGAAATTAACAACACTGTTTTTTTTCATTATTTTTACCTACATCTACCTTCTGTTTATGGCAAGAACTACCTGCTTTTTATTCGTGGTTATTTTAAGATTCCTTTAAAAATTATTTTCATAATCACAATGATGTAAAGAAACATTGAGAATGTAAGTATACAGAAAGTATGCAGATATGGCCAAAATTCTGAAGATGATACAATGACTAAAGTTTGGGAAATACATTAATTCATTTGATCAGCAAGTAAATCTAAGTGCCTGCTTATGTGTATGCCATTGGTTTAGCCACCATGAAGGGCAGAGAAGGAAGTTCAAAAAAACATTAATAGGAAAGTCAGAGGAGGAGCAAATTAATTCAAAATGAGGTAATCAAAAGAGAATTCACAGACAAGGTGGCATTTGAGCCAGGACATGAAAGATAGGTATAATTTAGATATGTGGAGACAAGGAGAGCATTCTAAGAGAGCAAAAGCATAATAATACAGACCTGAATGGTGGCATGTTCCAAATCTTGATTGTGGTGGTGGTTACAAGGATGTGTATATATTTGTTAAAACTCATTGAAATGTTCAGGTGAAATGGGTGCACATTACTATATGTAAATTTTTCCTCAATAAATTTGATGCTACAAAGGTACTTCAGAAAGTTCATGGAAAAATAGAATTGAAAGATAACGTGAATCCCTCACTGAATTTTGAACACCCCTCCTACATCTTTGACTTATCCAATGAAAGGTCATTGAGGTTTCAGGCTTGGATTGCTAAGGGAGGAGGAAGTAAACACAACAAAGAGTAAAGAGAAATCGTGGTTTAAAGATAGGGGATTAAAAGTATTTATTTTCGTATAATAAATTCTCAATAAAAACTGTTAGCTATTACATAAAAATATTAGCTTTATTCTTCTATCTAATGTTCTATTTCAGAAAAAGATCTTACCTAAATTAAGGCTTTTCTATTAAAATTAAATGTTCTATAGCAACCCCTCCACCACAAATTGTGTATTAATAGCACTCAACCCTAACAAAGTAATGGAATAGACAGACTAGTTGTGTGCTAGTGACATCTAACAGAATTTAGTAAAATAAGATTGTATTCAATACTTAAATTGTTTGTAAGAAATTTAGAAATAACTGCCTCAGAATGTTTTACCTCTAGCTTTTCTATGATCTAAGCTCTTAAAATTATGTGCTTATTAAATATTAAGTATATTTCAGGTGGCTTCTATCACATATCACAGTTTTAGAAATTCATGACTAGATGGAGAAATCATCATAGTAAAAGAAAATGTCATTATTAAGTCTTGTTGGAACTTTAGAATGCCATTCTGAATAAAATCTAATTTATTTTATTAATCTGAATAAAATATCAACAATAAAATCTAATTCAATGAATTTTGTTTAAAGAAAAGCATCAAGAGACCAGAAAAAAGGAGATACTATTCTGCCATAAACTAAAGCACTAAGACTCACAGAGAGCTATGTGAATTTACTAGGTAAAACATAATTCTTTTGTTATACCAGTGAGTTGCCACTAGATCTTCATGCTCCAGAAAACTTAAACTGACAGCCAAAAAAATCTAATGCATGGAATTTTACAGCTGAAAGGGGATTCTGCTTCAAGTACAATTTTCAAATTGGTATTCTATGTAATTATATTCTAAGAGATGTTAACAGGTTGACCATGAGTAAACAGGGTCTGGACAGGTAAGTTTAGGAAATGTTATGATAATCTTCCCTGCAGAGTCCTACCTTTATGAGTATAACAAAAATTAATTCTGATTTAACTCAGTGTGCTCCAAAATTATTTGCCATGGAACATTGTTTTTGGTCGAAGCCTATTAATGGCCTTGGGATAGTGTTCTGGGGAAATCAGTTTGGAAAACCGCGGTCTTCTCAAATTCCCTTAAACGACAAAACCAAGGCTGAGAGAAATCACACCTGGTTAGCGGTAGAATGAACTTGAACCTAATCTCATTCTCAGACTAGAGATCTTTCCACTACTTTAACTATAAAATAGGACTCCTTTGACTATATACAGTCAAACATTTAATTGACGACATTTAATTTACATTTAACATTTTGGTTATGGTATCACATTTTCTGGTTTGTGTATTAACTTAGGTGTTTTTAATTATTCGTTCAAGAGCTGGGTCTCTAATAATCAAACCCACCTGGAGAGTTGGTATTGCTTAGCAATTCTGAGGAATGATTTAGTTTAGAGTGGTGGTTGAAAGTAATCACTAAAATAAAGTATTTGAACTATGCGTGATTATAATTTATTCATAACTTATGTCAGCTCAACTAAATCACTATGTTGTCTATAGGTGGTGAGTTACTTGCACAATGCTGATTGGTGTTGTTCATAATAGTCCATTTTCATGGACCTACAGATAAAATTAAAATGCATGAACTTATGTCCGATTAGGCAATAGCCAATAACATCAAAATTGAAAGATTTCTGTATTTTTATTCAGGGCTTGTCAGGCAGTTTCCTATATTTCTGTAATCATACAAAAAAAAAAAAAAGTTTTTGATTGCTTAAACTAAATCAGACTTTTCCAGTCATTATATTTCTAAAACAACACAGAACTTTAAGATAGCTTAAGAGTATCAAAACACAATTAACTTAGCTTTTCAAAAGTATAGTTGTGTGCCACTCCCCACCCCCTGGGATAAGAATAGAGACAGAACAAGCGACTGCTGTTGTGTTGTAACTTTAAAAGGCTTGGGAATCAAAGGTGATAATTGTTAACGACTTCCTTATGACTAGTCTGACTTCCTCTTAAACTTTGGCTCACCTTTCTAAGCCCGCACTTGGGAACATTTACCACAACCAGCATTCGTGTCTCCTCAGTCCTAAAAGAACCCACCAGAGGAATGAGATGGCACCATGCCCTGAGTCCTCCAAAAGAGGTTATTCCGCGCGCCTTTACCGTACAGGTGCGACCTCTACCCTAGCCTAGCACACTGCTCGCCCCCCGGGTGGGAGGTTCGGGACCGGCCACTGGACGCCCCGGCCCCGCCTCAGGCCACCTCTGTCTGGGGCGGCCTTCACGCCTCCGTCCGGCCCGGCCCTCCAGTCCCTGCGCAGTTCCAGTGTCCCGGGAAATCAGAGGATGGCCGGCGGCTTCAGGCGGGGCCGGGGTGCCAACACCCCCGACGCCACAGCACTCAGACCCGCGGGGCATCCCCGCGGCTCCGGAACGAGCAGGGCCGAGGAGGCTGATCCAGGCCGGCGACCAGCCTTACGACCGCGCTGGGGGCGGGGACGCTGTTACCTGCCGTGGGCTCGGCCGCTTCCCGCCGGCGCCGCTCTCCTGGCAACCGCGGCAGCTACACGGAGCCCGGCCGCCGCCGAAGGGCCTAGTGACAGCTCCCAGCGTGCACCGCGCCCGCGCCGGCGTCGACGTCTACCGCCCTCGATCCCCGCCCCCGGTCCGCTCCTTCCCTTCTGGCGCTAGCTGTCTCCACAGCGCCCTCAAGCGGACTCTTCGGGGAAGCGGCCACGATCACTAACCGGGGAGTGGACTGGAAAGGGTAGTTTAGCAGGTGTTTTCAGCTCTCCAGCACCAGTCCCACCTTGATGGAGAGTTTGAAGGTATAATAGGAATTTAAAACAGTTTTAAAGAATACTTAAATAATTCCTCAGTATTTCATTCGAGTAACCTGAGGCCCAGTGAAGTTAGGAGACTTGTGAAGTTAGAAGACGAATAGTTGGTATCAGATTCGGTGCTATTTCGAACCTTGCGCTCTCTTAATTAGCTCTATCAATTAGTCCAAGGAGGATGGTACTGATTTGCCAGACCGTAGGCCCAAAAAATGATTGAAAGTTTTACGAATGTATCACTGTGCATAAAATATTTAAAACAATCTTTTGAACTAACAAAACACCAATTATGAAGAGTATGCCATGCTAAGAATGTTATTTTTTCAACATAATGTCAATGTCTAAGCATTTAACGGCCTTGGGGATTAAAGGTGGAAGATATGAGGAGTTGAAATCATTGCGCTTTAAACAGATGGATTCTTTGAGGCCGGATAGTAGTAAACTATTTTTTAAACTGAGTTATCTCCATCCATGATTTCTAATTATTGTGATGGATACAGGAATTTGTGCAGCAACAGGATAAACTTTAAAAAACCCCAGTAATAATTTTAGAAAAATTGTCTTTAGTATTTTTAGGGATACTAAAGGATTTGTTTATTTAGGATTTATTTAGGGACTTATTTATTTATCTAGAAATGCTTCACTTACGACTTTGAAATGGTAAGGTAGAGCATCAATAAACAGGATTTCCTGTACACAAACCATCATTGTTTTTATTTTTAAAAATAACAGCCTCGTTTTTAAAGAAGTCCTATTGTATTTATAAGTATTTACACTATTCCAGATCCTTTTCTTTACCGTGTCAAGCTTTCCAAAATTGTCTTCTAGTGGTAATGAGATTAAAACTTCTGAGTGTATTTACTTCTGCAAAGGTGAATAGTGGAAATGTACATATGAAATCTAAGGACTAGATTTCAACCGCACTCTTCTGCATAGGTGACAGACAACTTCCTTACATTTTTGTAAATGTTTCAATCTTGGCGCTATGGTGTCTAAACTAAGAAGCAATGCCAAGTCAATCCTTGACATTTTTGTTGCCTCACAGAGGCTAACAAACGACCATAGTTCATTAAAAAGAGACCAAGATAAGTTGGGTTTGGGCGGGGAATTCTGCTCCTGGACCCCCTGTGGACAGTGCCCGCCTGTATCACCTTCCTCATCATCTCCCTTTCTTCCAGCCTTATCCCCCATGCGAGCTAACCAACGGAGTGTGCCTCAGTCTGACTTTTACGGTCATTTCCGGGGAGGCTAACGCGCCAGGTCAGACGCTCACACGAAGCAGCGTGGGAGGACAGCGACTCCCCCCGCCCACCTTTCCCAGCGCTCTGGGCGGGGTTTTGAAAATGCGCTCCCCGCGCCCGGGGGCGGGGGTGAGTCCAGAACCCTCGCGGTGGCGCGCTCTCCGCCCGGCAGGCGGCGCTGTGGGCTGGCAGGCGGTGCCCGCCGCGGGATTCTGTTTCGCCGGTTGGCGTCAGCCGCGGCTGCTTCTACTCTGGCCACACGTGCAGCCGCGGCTGGCGCCGGTGGCCCCCGTCCGCGAGCACCTCGGGCTCGGTCCCACCCAGGACGGAGCTCCGGCCATGGCGGCGACCGCGGCGAAGACGCGTGTGTTCCTGGAGGTGCGGAGGCAGCTGCAGAGCGCGCTGCTGATCCTAGGGTAAGACCAGGGGTGCGAGGGTGGGCTCCTTAAGCACTTTCCGCTGCCCGGAGACAGGGAAGTCTCCGCCTCCCTCTGAATGAAGGATTTTGCGTTTCTTCATTCCACTTGCTTAGAGCCTTTTGATTACTTAAAGTGAAATCTCTCCCTTAACAAGATTCCCAGGACTCAAATGCACGTTCAAGTTTGAGGAACAGTGATGTAAAACGCCGTTGGCAGTACCTGGCGTTTCCAATAAAACTGCAAAAAATGTTTTGTCTACCTCTATTCGGGATCCTGGTTTTAAGATCAGGTCCAGTGTGTGCGCTTCCTGCTTTGTAAATAACCTCGGATTGTTTCTCTGCCTAAACGGTTCTATGCACAGTCATTCAATAAACCAGTGTTCGGTGAACCTCAACAAAAGGTTGCAGGCTTCTTATGGGAGCTAATTCTTTTATTCATATTCCGAGTTCCAATGAGAAGTCTTCAAACATTTAACTTGTTATTCACTACACAAACAAGAAACTTTTCAGAAAAATGTTCTCTTGTTTGTTTGGCAGCAATTTTAATAGTTTGTGGTCCCTTTGCCTGTTCTTTTATGACCAATGATTCAGAAAGTAAATTACGTGTTAAAATCCTGAAAATTTTATTACACAGTGCCTCAGGTAGATTGATGTTCTAGGCTGATTTCATTCTTTTGCTGTTGTAGTCATTTTACCAAGCAACCCTGTTTTTGTTTTGAAGTGGAAAAATGCTTTTACAACCAAGTATGCTCACTAATATTTGCAAACCAAGTATGCTCATAGAAGCGACTATGAGATATCGCTTCTCCCAGAACTAGGGTGTGTGTGTGACATATATATGATGTTTATGTAGAGATGTGCATACATACCTACATACATTTACATATATCTGTGAGGGGTCTTCAAAAAATTCATGGAAAGATTTGTATTATCTTTTAGTTCTGTTTTTACGTGAACTTTTTGAAGTACCCCTTGTACGTTACTGTATCTATTTGTATACATTGAAAACTGAGACTTCACATAGGTATTTTCAATTCTAGTCACTACCGTAGGGTTCATTCTAGTTTTCTCCCTTTCTCTCTTTGTAACTCCAGTCTCGCACAGTTAGAATCCTGGCCCTTGTTATCCTCATGACAGTTATTAACTTAGTCAGTCCTCTTGTATGTAACTGATCTCCTGGCATGGTTTGCTGCTCCTCCTCCCCCACCTCCCCATTGTTGACACTCTCCTCACCTACTTGCACCCTGTTATAGACTGAATGTATTCCCCCAAAATTCATCTGTTGAAGCCCTAACCTTCAATGTGATGGTATTAGGAGGTGGGGCCTGTGGGAGGTAATTAGGTTCAGATGAGGTTATGAGCGTGGTGCCCCCGTGAGATTAGTAGCCTTATAAGAGGAGGAAGAGACATCAGACCTAACTATGCTGTGTCTGTTGTTTAAGCCACCCAGTCTGTAGTATTTTATTATCAGCAGCCAGAGCTAAGGCAGGCTCTGAAACCCCATGCTGAGCTGCCCCTGCCCCTCCTTCCTGCTCAGATTTCCTCCTCACCTGTCTTGGGATCTGACATCCCTCTGGGGTGGTCCTTCTGGTGGTTGCCCTCCTCACCCTGCTTGGTTTCTCACATTCATGCCAGTCCATTGTGGTTCTTGCTTGGCCTATCTTGCTTGGCCTTATGTAATTGGCTGTATTTTTTGGGAAGGAGAAGAAGCCAGAGATGGGGTGGTGGGAGAGACTTAGGAACCCAGTGGCACCCCTTGAGGCACTTGCAAATGCCAGCTACACAGTCCAGTTTGGAAATCATTGAGGTAGCAAAATAGACATTTTATGTCTTTAGAGCAGAGGTTAACAAACTGAGGCCTATGGGCCAAATCTAACCCATAGGCTGTTTTGGTACAGCATGTGACCTAAAAATGGATTTTACATTTTTTAAGGGTTGTTTAAGAAAATTCAAAGTAAAATATGTAGCAGAGACCATATAGCCTAAAATATTTACTATTTGGCCTTTTACAGAAAAAGTTTGCTGATCTCTGCTTTAGAGATCATTGTTTCTTAAACATTTCTTCACATTGACTTTTGATTCAAGGATTTGAGGCTGTCTTTCCTGCCCAAAACTCAGTTCTTGATATCTTGTATTGCCAGTTAAGTGCAGATCCTTTTGCTTTGAAAAGGAACTAGTTAGAAATTAGTCTGAAGATTTTCTGAGGCAAATTAAGAGTCCTATCTGAACACGTGGTCTGCCTCCTGTACTTAGATGACACTAAGGCAGATGGCCCGCAGTCTGCACTTAGGTGACACCAGATGGATGTCCTGCTTTCTACACTTAAGAGGGAGCTGTGGTACTTTGTACCTCTATTACAATGCTAAGCACATTTCAGCTTCATAGGATGGTCTTTTCTATATATGCCTTCATCCCCTTCTATACTTTTGACACCTGGTGGACAGGGACTGTGTTTTACTCTTTATTGCCTACACTGAGTAATTTGCATTTATTGTAAATTGGATTAGTAAGTCCTTTCACACCTGGTATTCATGCATCATTATGCATTTTATTTTCTTCATTAATTCTTTTTTTTTTTGATTATGCATATTCATGGAGTATGAGGCTGACCATCACCTCCTGTGCCCAAGATGTGATGGTCAGATCAATACTATCAGCATGCTTATTACCACAAATCGCAATTATTCCCCATGTCCCCCACCCAATTAATCCCGGACCCCCGATCCCCCTTGCAACCCTATGTATGCTCTCTCCCTCTACAAGTCCAATGCACCACTATGATCTTTCTTTCCTTCCTTCTTTCTCTCAGCTCCCACTTATGAGAGAGGACATGCGATATTTTTCCCTCTGTGCTTGGTGTATTTCATTTCATTAATTCTTTTTATTAAAAAAAAATTTTTTTTTTGGCAGGGGGATACAAACCCATAACCTCGGGGTTATAAGCTTGCACTCTAACCAACTGATTTTTATTAAAATTGACAAGAAAGTTTTTCTTTTGTATCTTTTGTTTCACTTAATCCTGGTCTCCTTATCAAATCCTGTACATCAAATAACAGTACTTTGCTCTGATTTACTGTAAGATAAAAAATGATTGTAGTGCTGGTGTCAGAAGCAAGAATAAAAAATATGTCCCAGGACTTTCAAATGACAGTTAAGGGGTACTGTCTGACCCGATCTAACTCTGATGTAGATTGGTTTCCTTTATGATCTGCTTGCTTATGTTTTTCTGGGGCAGTGACTTTAGCCCCTTTGCAGGGGAACAGAGAGATCCTCGGTCATTTTCATTTCTTTCATCATGTGGTTTTCATTATGAGAAATAATTTGTTTGGTTTTTATTTTTTATTATCAGAGAGCCAAAAGAAGGAGATATGCCCATGGATATTTCCATAACCTCGTCCTCACTCCAGATGAAAACTCCTGAAGGCTGCACAGAGATCTGGCTTCCAGCAGAGGTCAGGCTTGTACCTTCTTCTTGCCGTGGGCTGCAGTATGTCCCTGGAGATGGACTGCACATGAGGTTGCAGGCACAGGTGGAATTCAGCCCAAGTGAGTAGTATTGGTACTTCCATTCGGCATTTACTTTTTTGTTATAAATCAAAGGTGATTTTTCCTTTAGTAAGATGAACTTTTCCTAAGTGAAACAACTCAGCAGCAGCATGAAAAGAGTTGGAGGTCGAGAAGATCTAGGGTCTTTATAAGCTCTGCCACTTGTTAGCTATGTGCAATTGAACATGTCATTTACCCTTTCTTAGGCTTCATTTCTTTTTTTAAAAATAGACTTTATTGTTTAGAGCATTTTTAAGTTCACAGCAAAATTGAGGGGAAGGTACAGAGATTTCCCATGTACCCTCTGCTTTGTTTTCTTTCTTTAATTATAAGTTTATTTATAAATATTATTCTTTTACATTGTAAGGTGCTGCGGAGCAGTTGGGTGTTGGGGGGGAGGCGAAGTGGGGAGGAAATAGGGTGGGAGAAGGAAGAAGGAGCGGGGGCATGGTTGAGGCCCATGGCACCCTCCTCATTCCTGCAAGGGAGACCAGGGGGCTTCCAGTCGTGGCTAGGTCATTGCTGGGCTGGATGCAGATGTCAGGGGGGTGTGGCCAAAGCCCTCAGTCCCCACTGCCCTGGCTCGGGAGCCCGGGTTGCTTCCTGCAGTGGCACAGTGGTTATTGCTGGGCTGGTTGTGGGTGTTGGGGGGCATGGCTGAGGCCCCTGGCCCTCTCCATGGCCCTCTCCATTCCCTGGCTTGATAGCCCAGGGGGCTTCCAGTCCTTCTAGGTTTTATAGGTGTTCTTTGGTGATCTGAGACCTTTACTAGTTAACGTAAAACTTTGTCTCTGGTCTGTGGGTATTTTGTTTTTTCTTTCACTTCTGTGTTGGATTATTCACATTTCCCACCACTTAAACTCCGCACTAGAACTAATTTGTTGTCCTTCGGTTACTTCCAAAAAGGGTGAACTTCCCGTGAGAACCAGCACTTGAACCCTGTGATTTGTTGCTTTGTTGCTGATTCCCTGGGGAAGGCTTTTTGTGCAGCCCAGGTTTATTTTTTTATTTTTTTATTTTTTTATTTTTTTAAAAATTTTATTTTGTCGATATACATTGTGGCTGATTATTGCTCCCCATCATCAAAACCTCCCTCCCTTCTCCCTCCCCCCCTCCCCCCCAACAATGTCCTTTCTGTTTGCTTGTCGTATCAACTTCAAGTAATTGTGGTTGTTATATCTTCTTCCCTCTCCCCCCCGGTTTTGTGTGTGTGTGTGTGTGTGTGTGTGTGTGTGTGTGTGAATTTATATATTAATTTTAGCTCCCACCAATAAGTGAGAACATGTGGTATTTCTCTTTCTGTGCCTGACTTGTTTCACTTAATATAATTCTCTCGAGGTCCATTCATGTTGCAAATGGCAGTATTTCATTCGTTTTTATAGCTGAGTAGTATTCCATTGTGTAGATGTACCACATTTTCCATATCCACTCATCTGATGATGGACATTTGGGCTGGTTCCAACTCTTGGCTATTGTAAAGAGTGCTGCAATGAACATTGGGGAACAGGTATACCTTCGACTTGATGATTTCCATTCCTCTGGGTATGAAACTAGATCCATACCTCTCACCGTATACTAAAAGCAACTCAAAATGGATTAAGGATTTAAATATACACCCTGAAACAATAAAAGCAGCCCAGGTTTTAATGGTTGCCTTCGTGTGTACTTCTGGGTCTGGTGATGTCTGGTATACCTGGGTTGTGTGGAAACTCTGGTCTGGACCTGAGTCTTTTCAGCAAACTGCATCCCCTGCAGATCTGTATTCCTGACCAGTCTATACAGAGTGGGCCTGTGCTGAGTGATGGGCAGATCAGCTGTCCTTGCTGTGTCCCAGTGTTCTCCCGGTGGGCCTGTCTCCCCCATCGCCCACACTCTAAACACTTCCCATGGGGCAGGCTGTGCGCTGGTCCCTTTAGATGATGCACCAGCCTCTAAGTGGCTCCTTTTTTCAGTTGTGTCCCCTTGCTCCTATGTGGATCCACAGGAACCCTGTTAGTGGTCTTGCTGGCCTGAGGGCCACTAAGGCCTTCTTCTCCCCTGCCGCATCCAGGCAACTTCACACAAAGGGTACGTCTACAACTTTTGCCAGTTCTTGCTTTGTGTGCTCACCAGCTCCAGCCCTGAAGTGCCTGCTTTGTTTTCTTTAATTGTAAAATTTCCTGGCTCACACATGTGATGTGAATATTAAATTAGATGGCGATTGTATAAGACCTGGTTGATTTTACATAGAAATTTATTCATTCAATAAGTGTTTCAGCTCACACTATGTACTAGGCATTGATCTAGGTGCTGGAGATGCAGAAGTGAACAAGCTAGGAAGGGTCTCTGCTCTCAAGAAGCTTACATTCTAAAGAGTGAGAGCAGATAATGAACAACTAACTTAATTGCATACTAAGAAAAGTGCTATGGGTAAAGTCAGGAAGAATAATGGGACAGGAAATGACTAGGGTTGAGTGAAGGGTGGTCAGGGAAGGCCACTCTGAGTAGGTGGTATTTGGCCAGAGAACTGAATGATGGAAATGATCCAGCCATGTAGAGAGAGAACAGTACATATAAAGGTACGGAAATTGAATTTGCATCATTTGATTTTGATTGTTGCTGTGCCTGTTATGTTTGTAATATTTTGTAATTGGTATTCTGATTCAGTAAGACAATAGAAAATTTTCTTTTTGTAAGACTTCAAGATTATTTACTGAGTAAAATTATTGGTTCATTGCATATCTTACAATGTAAATAATATGCTTTGGGGGATTAAAATGATGTAAAAAGAAGAAACAGAGGCTGTAAAAGACTCATGTGATACTTATCATCAAAGAAAGATTATAATTTTTTTAGCTGCACCCTGAGACTTCACTGCTGCATCATCTGTAATAAGTAAGCCTTTTATCTGAGCTGCGTGGAGCCTGGAGGTGGGAATAGCAGGATTGTTCTGAAGAGCCATTTAGGACATGTCTAGTATTCCCCTGAGTCTCTGTTCCTGGCTTTTGAAAGGAAAGAGAAGATAAAGGGAGTTTTTTTTTTTTTTAGAGTTTTCTTTTTTTGCCGGAGAGTAACTTTTGCTAAAGTCCTGTATTAGTGAATAACTAGTTTGAGTTGGACAGAGTTGGTTTTAGGAACAAAGGGTAGGGAAAAGAGATGTCACGGAGCTTAACTGGCCTAGGATAAATGCTAAGAATGACTGTTAGAATAACCATGGAAAGAAGGATGGGGTCACCAAGATGGGAAATAGACTAATAAACTCCCTGAATGCACCTAATAATGGGCAGAGGAAGAGTAGTATCAGGAAAGAGGTTGGGGTGGGGTGGGGGTCTGGATCTTGTGCTGCCATAACCTTCTTCTTTGGCAGCGAAGAACGACAGTGACCACAGTAGGAATTTTGTGTCAGAGCCGGAGACTGGAAAGAGGCAGACATGAAAGCCACAGTGGATTGTTTCCTAGTTTTCTGGGACTGTGATTTTAGGGATGGAGGAACAGAGGCGACACAGTATTGAGTTGCTGCTCATTCATATTCTGTAACTGTGAGTATATAAATAGCAAAGCAGGAATTATTTTTAAAACTTTAAATTAGCAAACATTGTTTAATCTTAACTGTAGGACAAAATAAACGGACTGCTATGCTCTGGCTTGCATATTGTTTGTGTTCATAGGTCTCCCGTTTCTTTACACTATTAAAACATATTTTACTCAAATATCCGAAAGGGAAAACTTTCAAAGGCCTGTTCCACAGTGCATGAAAGAGTATGCAAAATAGCTTCCTTAGCACTTAATTGCTTTAATACTTTCCACATAATAGGTGGTGAATAAGTATTGTTGAATGAATGAATATCAGATAGAGGCATACAGATGTGAACTTTAGTCAAACCATATTGTAGCAAATGACTTTTGAAATTTTTAGCATTCAGTTGTTTCAGGATTTTTAAAAAGTTGACTTTTCAACTGTTAAGAACAATCTTTTAAGGATAACTACAGTATATAGCCTATTGGTTCAGTAATTTGAGTGTAAGGTCAAATCGTGACCCCTGAAATGGAACTGGCCATGGTAGTCTCTGATCTAGCACAAGCATTGGATTCATCCCCAGAGGCAATGCTGTCTCAGAATTCCTCTAGATCAGAAAGTTCTGGCTTTTAAACTTGAGCCAATGTATCCTGCTGGGTGGCCAGCAGAGGGTAGTGTTTTACTGAAAATTTGTTTATTGGTTCTGGAAAGAGTATTTTAGGAGTCTTACCCAGGTCTCTTATCTGCTGAAAATTAAAGAATTAATTTTTACTTTACCGTAGTGCTATAGGGATTCATGAGCACCCCTAGAAATTAAACTGCAGAATTTCAACTGACAGGGCTTACACTTTCTAGCATCAGTTTTTTAATACTTAAAATACATATGAAGTTACATGAACCAAATTCAAATTGCTTGATTCTAATGGATATGACCTCATTTATTTAATTAGATTGTTATAGACAAAAACTTTAGTTTTTATTTATTTTTTTAAATGAAAGTTTCCTTTTTTCACAAATGAAATAACGGAAGCTAAGGAAACGTGCTGCCTTATGCTGCTGTTACGCACAGTGTGGGAAATATACATTTTCCCCACAGCTTTCAAAGTTTTCCCACAGCTTTCATCAGAAATTGAATTTTGCTCTTGGAAGATTGGAACCTTCTCAGGAGCCATTCTATTCCCAGGAATGGACTATTTTGAGATCTGTTTTGTTTGTACATACTGGTAATATGCTAGAGTGGACATAAACCTTATCTTAATTAAATTTAAGAGTGCTATTTACCAGCAATCATAAGGATGAAAAATTGTACCATAAGACATAGTAGAGGAAAGCTGAGGATGGCAAAGATCTGTGTGGTTAGCTTGATGGGAAGGAAATAGTTCATTTTCACTCATCTTTAATGTTGGTATTGATAGAATGAGAGAAAATTACTCGACAGTATGTTACATGGGTAGTCTAGGGCAATGCCTAGTTCTGAAACACTTAGCAAAATCTCTTGTTTTGGGAAACACTTCACAATATTTGCTTCTTATTGAGTCATCAAGTAATACTAATTATATGTGTACTTCTGGGTAGATCATAAACAGTGTTTATTGATAATTTATTGTGGCTATTAAACTCTTTAAATATGTTAATATAGTGGTTCCAAACCTCTAAGATTTTCTATTTTATTGTTTTCCTTTAGAACTGATTTCAGTGTTTAATCAAAGCTCACAAGCCCAAGAATACTGCACATTTTATTGCCAATCCTGTGGTGAAGTCATAATAAAGGACAGGTAAGGAGTATATTTAACACTGATTAATTCTGTGCCTGGTAATGTTATTTATTTTATTTTATTTTTTTTCTATCAGAATTTTTGAAGCAATTGCCAAGGGAGCAGTTTATGGCCTTGAAATGAGAGCCAGCTTAATGTCACTTTGAACAAAGCCAACCACAAAACTCACCAGCAATCACAGAGTGGTTAGCTCTTCTCAAGGAGATGATGGGGAGCGGTAGGAATGCTGGCTTTGAGGGAGGAAGGCTTATCTTGGTGGAAGAACTTGTGCTGGTCACTGAAGCACCTCTCTTCTGAAAAGAGACCTGGGATCTATCACATGTTTTTTCTATCATGGTGGGGAATGAGGTTTTCTCTGCTAAGTGAATTTTCTATGTAACAGAGGCTTTTGCAGCAAAACCTTTTATTTGAACTATTTCTATCAGTGCCTTTCTGAAATCCATTTCCTCTTTCCCCTGCTTATTAAAACAGAACACACAGAGCACAAATTAACCTTTTGTCAATGATTAGGTTAATCGTGTAACCTGTTCTTCTGTGATGTGCTGTGATTACCCTGTTGAGGGGGAAGAGCTCTTTGCTGTTTAATGGCATCCCAGAGTTGATTCTTTTAATTATTTCTTTTCATCTTCTCTTCTTTCTGTCAGCCTTCTTTTTTCTTGGGCACAAACCATTCACCCTGAATTTTCAGCTTCCAATCACTCATAGGCTTGAAAGACAGATCAAAACCTTATTATCATTAACAATATTTAAAGAAAGAATTTACAACCTTTGTTCCATGGATTTTGTGAGCCAAGTGAGTGAGAATTATAAGTCCTTCATACCTGAAACCTGCTTCTCTCCCAGTGTTCCTTGTCTCAGTAATGCCAGACTTGGTGGTATTGCCTTGGGTGCTTCCTTGTCCCCCCATAAATAGCCAGTCAGCAGGTACTCTTGTTACTTCCTTCATAGTATTTCTCACATAAGTTCACTTTCTTCTAACCCAGTGCCACCACCTTAGTTGAGGCCACTGTCTTCTCACCTAATTACACTTGTTGCCAGCTCCCACTAAGCCTTCTTTTAGTTTTGTCCTTGGCTGATGCATTTCTACACTACTGAGAAATTGTTCTAAAGTGCAGTTGGTTCCCATGTTCAAAACCTTCCATGGGCCCTGTATTAGTCTGTTTTGTGTTGCTATAACTGAATACCTGGAACTGGGTAATTTATAAAGAAAAAATGAAATTTATTGCTTACAGTCTGGAAAGTCCAAAGTCCATCTGGTGGTGATGACAGCAACTCAGGGGCCTCACGTTGCAAGATGGTGGAAGCAGAGAGAGCAGAGAGAGACAGACTCTCTTCTGTGTTCTTTTAAAGCCCTCAGAATCATGCCCCTGGCCACCATTTTTAATCCATTCACTACGGCATGGTCCCATAATCCAATCACCTCTTCAAGGCTCCACCTTTCAATTACCATAAAATCTCCCACCCTCTTAACAGTCACAGTGGGGGCTAAGTTTCTAATACATAAAACTTTGGGGGGCACAGTTCAAGCTTCAGCGAGTTTTGGGGGACATAATTCACTACATTCTGCCCCAGCCCCCCAAAACTCATGTCCTTTTCACATGCAAATACGTTCATTTCACTCCCAAAGTCTTAACTTGTTTTAACTCAAGAGTCCGAAGTTCAAAGTCCCACCTGTGAAATCAATATAAGTTGTCTACTTCCAAGATACAATGGTGGGACGGACACAGGGTACATATTCCCATTCCAAAATGAAGAAATAGGCCAAAAGAAAGGGGTAACAGGTCCCAAACAAGTCTGAAACCCAGGAGGGCAGGCATTAAATCTCAATGCTAGCGAATCAGGTACCTTGACGCCAGGTTTGACCTCTGCATTCTGGTGTGAGGGTTGGGTCCCCAAGTCCTTGGGCAGCTCTGCTCCTATGGCTTTCCTGATCGTAGGCCATGTTTCAGCTCTCCCAGGCTGGCATTCCACTTGTAGCTCCACAGGTCTGGGGTCTCCATGGCAGTCCCGCTCTCAAAGTTCCACTAGACATGGCACTGATGGGGTTTCTCTGCTGCAACTCTGTCCCCACGTTTCCGCTCAGCATTGATCTAGTGAAGGTTGTCTGCTATGACTCTGCCCCTGTGACAGATTTCTTCCTGGGCCCCAGACTTTTCCATACATCCTTTGAAATCTAGGTGGAGGCTCCTAAGCCTCCACGGCTCTGGTGTTCTGCGAGCCTGCAGCCCTAACACCACATGGACACTGTCAAGGATTCCGGCTTGTATTTTCCAAAGCTGCATATCCAGCCACACCTGAGGCCAATTTGCCTACAGGAATAGCAAAAGCAGATGGGGTGCTGGTGCTGAAAGCTGCTTCCTGAGGTGGTCCTGGGCAGAGAGCCTGTGGAGGGCTCCTTAAGCCTGTTCCCCAAGACCGTTCTGTCTCTCTAGGTGTTTGGGCCTGAAATGGAAGAGTTGGCCCCAGAGGCTTCTGCAATGCCTTCAGGGTCTTTTTCTCCTTCCCATAATAATCTCTTTCCTTTGTACTAATCTTCTTAGCACCATTGGATTTTTCTTCTGAAAATGCTCTCTGCTTCTCTACCACATGGCCAGGCTGCAAATTTTCCAAATCTTTACACTCTGCTTCTCTTTTAAATTCCGGCTTTATGTCATGCCTTTGCCACCATAACTTGGTGTAGGCTGTTGCAAGTAGCCACTTCCTTAATGCTTTGCTACTTAGAAATTTCTGCCACCAAATACTCTGGTTCACACCTCTTAAGTCCCAACTTCCGCAAAGTCCTAGTGCATGGACACAATGCAGCCAAACTCCTTGCCAGTTTATAGCAAAGTTGATCTTTGCCCCAGTTTCCAATAAACTTCTTATTTCTGTCTGAGACCTCCTTAGAGTGGTCTTTACAATTCCTATTTCTATCAGCATTCTGCTCACCACCACTTAACCAGTCTCTAAGACATTCCAAACGTTCCCTTGTCTCTTTATCTTCTCCTGAGTCCACCAAACTCCCCCAACCTCTCCTCAACACCCAGTTCCAAAGCCATTTCCACATTTTCCAGTATCTGTTGTAAGCAACACCTCACTTCTCTGGTACCAATTTTCTGTATTAGTCCATTTTGTGTTGCTATAACAATACCTGGAACTGGGTAATTTATAAAGAAAAAACAAAATTTATTGCTTACAGTTTCTGAGTCTGGGAAGTCCAAAGTCCATGTTGTGGTAGCAACAGCAACCCAGGGGCCTTATATTGCAAGGTGGTGGAAACAGAGAGAGCAGAAAGAGACAGACTCTCTTCTGTGTTCTTTTAAAGCCCTCAGAACCACACCCTGACCACCATTTTTAATCCATTCACTACAGCATGGTCCCACAATCCAATCACCTCTTCAAGGCTCCACCTTTCAATTACCATAATAAGATCTCCCACCTTCTTAATAGTCACAGTGGGGGCTAAGTTTCTAATACATAAAACTTTGGGGGACACAATTCAAGCTTCAGTGAGTTTTGGGGGGATATAATTCAATCCACTACAGGCCCCCACTTCTTTCAGGACAAACTCCCTAAGTCCTCAACATGCCGCAGTAGGTCCTTTATGAGTTTGCCTCTGTTTATCTCTCCACTCTCACATTTCAACCCTCTTCCACTAACTTCCTCCTTTCTCCCCCAAAGCACACCATTATTTACTTGCACTCTTTGCACAGTTTTTGTGATCAGTGTGCAGTCCCCACAGTCTCTTCATGGTTTCCTTCATGCTGGGGACTTATAAAAGCTACTACCTTTCCTGGAATGCACTCCTCACCCCTATAACTCCCTGATTAGCTCCTACTTTAGAATTCAGCTGGCAGGGCATCTACTACTGGGAGCCTTCCCTGAACCCTGGGTTGGTTTAGGTGCTCCTCTATTTATTTCCTTGTCTTCACAATTGAACTGTAGGCTCTAGAGGTAGAGTAATCCTATTGTCCTCTGTATCCTTTATCCCCACTCTATTGAGAGTGCAATATAGCGTAGTGCCTAGCAGTACAGACTCAGAAGCCAGACCAACTGCATTTACATCTCCCATTTACTAGCTGTGTGATTCTGGGCAAGTTGTAAACCACTCTGTGCCTTAATTTCCTTATTATGAAAATGTGGATAACAATAGGACATACCTCATAGGGTTGTTGGGAGGATCAAATGAATGTGCTTACAACAGTGTTTGGCACATGGCGAGCATTCAGTATGCGTTGGCTACTGCTGTAATTATTATTCTTATCATCATCATCATCATCCCCAGCATCATGTGTAGTGCCTGGTGAATAGTGTGCTCTCTACATTTTTATTGGGTTGAATTGAATAAACTTTGTTATGTTATTACAGGAACTGTATCTTCTACCAATCTTTCTTGCTTTCTTCCTGATTTCTGGCTGTGTCCCAGGTAATTGGAATAGCTGAAAGTTACCCTGGTATTTGTGAGAGGTTACAAACAGAGCACCTTAGAAGGATTATCTTGAGTAAGAAACGAGGTGACTTTAAATCTGCAGAAGAGAGAGGAACATCTTTGCTCACATTACTTAATGGGTTGAAGTTGCTGCAGAGTATACACTCGGTGACAGGTCCACTTTATCCTGACAGGTCCAGGGGATCCCAGTTTACACTGTAGTTTAACTGAGAATGTTTTCCTTCTCTCAGTATGGTCATCTGGTAGAGAAATTACTCCGGAGTGGGGTTAGCAGGGAGGGAGTTCCTCTTGCAGGTGTGTTTTATAATGATAGTTGAATGGGGTGTTTTAGTATTAGATCCAGGTAGACGCTGAAGTGTAGTCTCTGTGAAGGCATTTTGGCAGAATTCAGTGTTGGAGTTGCATGAGAGTGCCTTTGTGACCTAGTCCCTAAGACACTTATTATTTCTTTGCTGAGGTTGGTGACACTATCTTGGTTCGTCAGGACACGGGCAAGCTTTCAAACTTTGTGGATAGCATCTTGGAGTCTTGTCACTCTTAGGTTATAGTGGGTGTTCTTGGGCGGGACTATTGGCAGTCTGGCTAGCTCATCCTGACTGTGATGGATAGACAGGTGTATACTAATGCTCCTCGATTTGAATAGTGATTCTGGATGGGTTTTTCTCTTTTTTCTTTCCTCTTTCCCTGGGCTCCACTGGTGACGCTCCTTCTGTCTATGCCAATGAGTGGTCACCAGGTAACCTATGAGATAGCGGTGGCTGCTGTTTTGGCAGCAAGCTGCCCTTATGGCAGGAGTTGCTGTGGTGGAACGGCTGTCAAGGCCCACTCCTTCCTCACTGGTGTCTGCAGTAGTGGCAGGGAATGTTGCTGACCCACAGTTGCCTGATGCTCCGGCGGGGTCTTTGCTGCTGCTGGGTGGGCCTCTTGGGGGGCGGGGCCTTGCCTGCGTCTCCTTCTCTCAGTCTATTTCAGGCTTTGGTTTTAATTATCAGGTGAAGTGTCTGAAACATTCATTCCTATACAATGATGAGGTGACCTAAAAGATAACAGTAGGAACAGGTTATATTCAGTGCTTACTGTAAAGGATATGTTCATGCATTAATTGGCTGATATCTGTGCTTCTTTGGAAAAGGATGATGATATGAAAAATCTTTACCTGCAGCCCCCATTTTTCCTACTCAGGAACTGTATCTTCTGGTTTGTGCCAATCCTTTTTACTGTCACGGAACTGAGAACGAGAAAGGCTTGGAGGCTAGCACTGAAGGACAGCATTCACTCTCCCTGCCCTGGCCATCGGCAGGCTGTGTAATATAGCAGCAAGAGTGGGAGAATGGGACCTAGGTTGTAACTCTAGCTTTACCCCTTAGCAGCTGGGAACCTTGTTTGTACCACCTCAGCTTCTTCTAATAAAGACTTCCAATGGGGCCTATTTTCCAAACTTGTCAGGAAACTGAAAGGATGTAACATGTATAATAGTTAATGCTCAGCAAGTTCTTTTTAACTGGCTTTATAGATTCTTTCTACCCCATTTTCCAAATTGTTCTTATTAGCAGACTAACAAATTACAGGTATTTAGTTTGGTGTTTCAAACCTTTCTGCTTCAAGATTCTGATTCACATACTCTGTATGTGCTAGGGAAATGATTCACCTTTCTCCTTTTTTCTCTCTGAGAAGATAACAGTGGACTTGACTTAGCCCTTGCCTCATTTAAGGAAGGCTTACCTGAAAGCCTTTTCATATCACACCTGTGTACCTGGCATGTGTGTGCCTCTAAAGCAACACAGAGAAATCCTTATTAAATGACTCAAGGCTTTGCTTACATTTCACTCTTAGACAGCATGCTCGACTCTTTGTTTTATGGAAAAATATGTTTCCTCCAGTATCTGCACATGGATTTCTTGTTGACTATTACAATCAAACCCAGTGGTCTTCTCATTTCTTCCTCAGTTACTTGTTTTATGTGAGTGGTAAGGACAACTTCTGTGCCCATTAAATAGAAAACAAGACCAAAGGTATTTCAAAAGGGTTTGTATGTGCTACAACCAAAATCAACTAATTGTAAACATCTTTCCCAAGAAGGTACCTTGGAATATGTTGATTTATCTATTCTGGGGGTTCTTCTAACAGGAGCAATGGAGAGGAGTTAAGATCTACTTACTGGCTAGCCTTGTTATCTGGGAATGAGTTACTTTAATTTCCTAGGCCTCTGTTTCCTTGTCTATAAAATAAGGCAGATGGATTAGAAAACTTGTAAAGTCCCATCAGCATGAAAATTCTCTGATCAGTGAACCTCATGAAGTTGTACTTTGGAGTTCCGTGACTGATGATTATTTGGATGGTGCAAGACTAACACTTTTTTTTTAAATGTTCTTTTAAATTTAATTTTGTCAAGCAAATATTACAGAAATAGGGTACAGAGGACAATTTAACCCAGTAAGACTCATTAATGGCTTTTAATACTTAGTAGCACCAGGGCTCAGCATCTGCTAATTACAACAGCCTTTTTTTTAAAAAAAAATTTAGGATCACATGGTCTTAGCTGTTTGTTTTGGTTATTTGAAAATAAATAATGCCTTGTTTCTTTACAATAAAATTCTCCAATTTACATTTTTACCAAACCAGCAGAGTGTTTCTATAAAAATTGTCTGAGTGTATACAATTTTTGATTATGTTCTTGTTGAGACTAACAGGCCCTAATATCAAACAACAATAATAAAATGTACTGCTTTGTGAATAGTCTCAGAAACAGCCAAATGGCCATTGTATTTGGAATTTGTTATGTCGTCTAGAAATAAATTCATGTCAGGCTTGAATGACATCAGTTTGCCAAACAGACTTTCATACCCAAGCCTTTTGATTTTAAGACCATTTGAGTCAGAGTGCTCTTCTGAGGTCTTTGGACTAGTCTTCCCTGTTCCATCTGTACCAAGCAGAGCTAGGTGTCAGCCCAGAGCTCATGAGGTCATTGAAACTCTAGAAGAAAACCAGCAGGATGGGCTTTATGGAAATATGAGATGTCAGAATATCCAACCACTTGATTGGTCCACTTGGCAGACCAGCTATAATTGTATTCTGAAAATAATTACTCCTGTGAATACAGGAACTTTTCTGTGAAAGAGAACAAAGAGGTTAAAAAAGAGTGTAGGCACAAACTGGACTATTGGTAACATTGTACAGACTTTCGGAATAAAATTAAACTTTTATGGATCTGATCATATTATGTACATAGTATTAAAATACAAAGCTAGTTTTATAGGATTTGTGGCCTACTAGTTGGAGAATTTCACCCAAATTTATCTAAATTCCAGCAGCCATATTTGGAGTTTTAGATATTTGATGTTGTTCTTAAGATTCTTAATGTCCACTTGGCTATAATCCAGTCTGTAAAAGCTCTGTGTTTTTACCATTTTCATTATCATTGATTAATAGTTGATTTTAAAGTTAAGGGGTATTTCATTTTCTTGTGTACGTGGTATGTGTTAAAGTATTAAATAAAACGTCATCATTCAATAGCATTTATTAAAATTGTTTATTTAAAAAAATAAAAAATAAAGTTGTTTATTTAAAGTTATTTTTTCCCAAGAGTTTATGCTCAAGATGCATTAAAAATAACTAGCAAATTTTAATTTCTTATAAACACATGTTGCTGTTCATCATAGAATCTAAAGCTGAGAGAAAATTCAAGAAATCATTTCACTCTTTTTCTGAGTTCCAGCAGATTTTTACCTAAAAACTACCTTGGAAAAAATGATATCTATTTCATTTTGAAAGTTCTCTTGGGAAGTAGATCATATCAAAGTATACTTTTCAGGGTTTTAGATATATATACTTTCAGTAGAGCTATGATTAAAATACATCTTTTGTTCTTAAAGGTTTTATGTTTTTTTCAAAACATCAAAAAATATTTTTCTGCTGTAAAAACCCTTTTTTATCTTTGCAGTGACTTGTGAGTTAGGCATTTTCTTGGTCCCAATGTCTTATGTAGATGGTTATAGGATATATTATCGCTTTTATTCACTATGATATGTAGTCAAGTTTGAAATACTATATTTTGTGTTAATGTGCATCTAGTCTCCCAGATCTCTGTAAATCTTGGTACAGTTTCATTTCCTTGCTCACATATGGGATTTTGACATTGCTGTTCTTTGCACTATATTGAGCGTCTGTTTATTGGCACCCTATGCACAATGTCAGGAGACAGATAATCTTGTGGTAGAGAAGGTCTAGGAGCCTATTTATCCCTAACTCCTACTCTAAACAGGTAACTTGTTACCCTCTTTCTCTTCTTGGTAAAAATTCAAATATGATCTGTCACTTCCCCGCCTAAAGTTCTTTAATACTTCCCACCTCTCTGTAGGACCAAGTCCCCACCCCTTAGCATGGCACGTGACACCCCACACAGTTTGCCACTATCGCTCTTGCCCAGTCTTGTCCACTGCTGTTCTGCATTGCCAGGGGAGGGACTATTCGAAGGGAAAAGTTTCATTTTAGAACCAGGAAGAACTGGGTTAAGATCCTGGCATCACTCACCACCTCTGATACTGTGAACTTGTGCAGATTATTTAACTTTTTTTTTTGGACTTAAATACATTTATTTGAAATTTGTAAGATATTTTACCCATCACCATAAAGCATACTGATTGTATTTAACATTTTTTGAGCCTTACTTTCCTCCTCTGTAACAGGGGAATGGTAATTCTTACCTTACCAAGTTGTTGCGAGCATCAGATGGAATAAAGTGTGAGTAGTGCCCACCAGGGGTCTTCTGAAATTCAACTAAATGTTTGGACTCACAAGAGTACCACAGGCTGCATTTCTTGCCAGCTTGCCAGCAAGGCAACACCAAGAATTCCTCTCAGCGGTGGCTCTGTAGCAGTTCATGCAAGTGACAGCTCACATACCCTTGTCTCCCCACATGACATGGTTCCAGGTACAAAGCACAAGATCTACATCAGGGAGGTATGGGAGCTGCCCTGGCTTAGAGGAAGCCTAATGCCCTAAGCAGCCAATATTTCTTGTAACAATTCTTTGACATGGTTTCTAGAGTTCCCACAAGCAACTGCATTCAGGGATGCCCAAAGTGTGGCATTCCTATCAGATATTTACAGCTCATTTATAGTTCTTCCTAGTCCAGATGCAATTTACCAATCACAGGTCATTTTTACTGTAAGCAGTGTTGCCTAGCAATATAGTTGATGCCTATGATCTTACCTGGTTTCCAGGGTAACAGAGTTAGATGGTTAAACCAAAGGTCAGATTCTCAAGCAGCAAGGGAAAAGGCTTGTTAACTCTTTCATCCCAGTATGCAACAGACCCAACGGGGCCTTACATGTTATTGTTATTAAAATATTCTAGTTTTTTCCATCAGCAAATATTTGAGAGCTCACACTATAAGTCAGGAACTGTGCCAGATGCTAAGAATATAGTAGTAAGATAAACAGCTATGGTGCCAGCCTTCATATTGTTTCTTCTGTGATGCCCTTAATTCCTTTCTTTGCCTATATAACTATTTATCCTTCAAAGGCCAGCTCAGATGTCACCTCTTCCCTGAAGTCCATGTACAGTCTTCTCCCATAGCACTTTGTGTATATTGCCCTGAATTTATGGATTGGTTTTGGGGAATCCATGAATCCGCTAAAATAATATGCAGATTTTGTGTACTTGTGGGAACATATGTTTGAGGAAAGGGGCTAATGCTTTCATCAGATTTTTAATTCCCTCTGCTCCTAAGACTTTAGAACCATTGCTCTGTTATGATCATTTATTACATGTTTTGTTATTTGTTTATAGGGCTGTATTTCTTACTAGAAGGTGAGTACCTTAAGAGAAGGGACTGTAAATGTTCATACTTTGTAACAGCAGAATGCTTGATTCATAGTAGACTTTTAGGAAACGTATGTTGAAAGAATTGCTTCTCAGTATCTTGACCAGGCTCAGCAGCCTGAATGAGGCCAGTGGTGCAGCATTTCCTAATGTGAAAGGGAAAGTTCTTATATTAAACTAAAATCTGCCTTTCTTGTTTCTAGCTTTGTTCTCGGGAGTTATAAATTGTCTACCTTCTTCCAAACTGTAATTGCCCTTTTATGAGACTCATAGTAATTGGGGAATCCAAGAAAAATAGTTAACATGGAGGAATCATTAAAAAATGATACATTCACATCTTCAGTATTTTAAATTAAAACAAGTAAATGTACTTTAATTTACTGGTATTTTATTAGAGGAGAAACTTGGCAGGTATCACTTTAACCAAGTAGTCAAGATTAACCACCAATAAGAGGTCATGTTGATATCATGTACCCTCTTTTTATGATGTGATGAGAAGAGTACCTTGCCTCTGTGGGATTCTTTCCCCAAACCCATAATCCATTCTAATCTTGAGACAATATTAGATAAACTCAGATTGAGGGATATTCTGTAAAATACATGACCAGTACTCTTCAAATATCTCAAGAATAAGGGAAGACTGAGAAACTGTCACGGACCAGAGGAGACTAGGGAGACATGATGATTAAATGCAATTTGTTATCATGGATTGGGTCCTGGAACAGAAAGAAAGGATGTTAGTGGAAAAACTGTTGAAATTCAAATAAAGTCTGTAGTTTTGACAAATTTATCCTGGTTATGTAAGATATTAACTTTAGAGAAAGCTGAGTGAAGTGTATATAGGAACTATCTGTGCTATCTTTGTAACTTTTCTGTAATCTTAAATTATTCCAAAATAAAAAGTTTATTAAAATATAATAATAGAAGAAATTGTTAGGTAATTTGAAATTTAAGACACATAAACCAAATTAGAAGGCAATAACACCGAAAAAATATCTGTAGCAGATAATAGACAAAGGGCTAATATTCTTCATATGGAATATACTTTTACAAAATAATAAGAACATACTAATACCTTGATGGAAAATAGTCTTGATCATAATTCATGAAACACAGTGGTCAATAAATAGGAAAATCAGTTCAGTCTCACCAGTTCAACTCTTTAAGAGTTGCCAATTAAAGCAGCATTGAGAATATTTTTACCCATTACTTGTGCAAAGATGGTAAAATGATAGTATTCAATTATGAAAAGGGTAAGTGGAAGAATTATAGATCGGTATAGCCTTTCTGGAAAGAAGTTCTCCAAATGAGTGTTGGATTTACAAATATGCGTATCATTTTTGCTTATATGCTGACACTTATAAGATTTTTTTCCCCAAGAACATAATCAGATATGTACACAAATTTTCTGTTAGAAATATTCATCATAGGATTATTGATCATGAAAAACTCAAACCTAAATATCTAACAGTATGGGAATGATCTAAAAAGTTTTGATGTACCTATGGAATAGCATATTGTGGATCATTAAGAATCATGATATAACTAAGTAAAACAACAAAGGAAGATAGAGTTTATGTAGATCCTCTGATCCCAGACTCCATGTGCATATGTACAAATGTATCTTTTGAAAGGATGACAAAGAATTGTGCCATGATGTGAAAAGTAGTTACTTATCTTTGCATAGTGAGAAGAGAATGATTTTATATTTTCTTTGTACCTCATTGCATTTTCACAATTGCCTATAGTGAGTATGTATTACTGGTATATTTTGGGAAAACAGAAATTAACATTGCGAATCATGTGGTTAATGAGTTTCTTCCATGTTTTATGCTGATTTAATTAAGACAAAGTTAGTTTCATTTTGTTCTGTGAAAAATAATTTTTCTCCTTTCTACTAGGAAGCTCCTCAGGGTGCTCCCACTGCCGAGTGAGAACTGGGGAGCTCTGGTTGAAGATTGGTGCTGTCATCCCGACCCCTTTGCTAATAAGCCGCTTCATCCTCAAGAGAATGACTGTTTTATTGGAGACTCTTTCTTCTTGGTGAATTTAAGAAGCAATTTGCAGCAGCCAAGACCTGAACCAGCCCTAGGGGAGATGTACTCTATTTCTTCTGAGAATCATTTTAAATTGGTAAAATATCTTTTTGGAGAAAATGCTAATTTAGGGGTTGGCTTAGATATTGGTTTCTCTAATCTTTTCTTAATTCAGGGTTTGTTACACAGACTGTTCTAAAGGCCCAAGTCCATTATCTTCAATTGCTCTCTTTTCTCCAACTCTGCTCTATTGATACAGGAAGAGTATATGACCTTAAAGTAAAACAGCCATAGGGGGCTGGAGGAATAAAGAGAAGAGAACTTCTTCATGCACAGATTGGGAGTGCTATCAGTTTACAAACCAAATGCCGTACTTTCTTGTTTTTAGGACAATATTCCATAGCTTTTGTGCATTTTATCCTTAATAGTCTGATTTAAATTAAGTGTTCTCTTGCTTCAGGATATCTACTATACAATCATGCCTAGGTGTTTTACTGTGTCTGCCTGTAGTCTAGACTTCTGCTGATGTCATAAAGACAGATTCCATCAAGGAAAAAGAGAAAATTGAGTCCAGAAATGGAAGTAAAGCTCACTCTACAGTGTCTGTAGAACTTGGTGCTTGACAATGTGGGGTCAGATGGCTCTTGCTATAGAAGGTGCTTTAGGGAGAAAGCAATTTCCTCTCCCTGCAGAGATCAAGTGTTTTACTTTATTTTAAAAGAAAATCAATGGTATTGGCTTGGCCCTTGTGGTAAGTCATTCCCCTGATGCCCAGTCAATACAGATGTGATTTAAAAAGTAAGGAAAACCATTGCTAGAGAATCTCCAATTTTAAATCTGATTATTGGTGGGAACAGAAACCATGTATTTTTAATTTTATAGCTCATTTAATTTTTGTAATAAGAACTGAGCTACTACAGGAAATGTGCAGCAGTTGGGCAGCTCTTAGGTTACAAATTAGTTTATAGAACTATTTTTAAGGGAGATTAAGGAAGTTCATCAAGTATTGACGTTAAGTTGTTGTCATTTAAAATTATTTAAGTGCCTTATCTCTCATCATGAACGAAAATCTCTTTATGTAAATATGGTTCACTTTAAATTGTAGTACTTTAGCATTTTTAAAAGATGAAGGTAAGAAGTTAATATAAATTTATGTTATACTTAATACAATCATATTAAATTTATATATATATATATTTTTTTATCTTTTTTGTGACCGGTAAGGGGATCACAACCCTTGGCTTCGTGTCGCCCGCACTGCGCTCAGCCAGTGAGCGCACCGGCCATTCCTGTATAGGATCCGAACCCGCGGTGAGCGCCGCTATGCTCCCAAGCGCCGCATTCTCCCGAGTGCACCACAGGGCCGGCCCTAAATTTATATTTTAATCTGATTTATATACTTATGCTTTAGTATTTTTATGTGTTTTAACTTTCATTTTTATGATTAGGCTATACATTTCTAAAATTTTTGAGAGGTATGTGCAGAAAAAGAGTGGAGAAAGATTAAATGATAGAAAACGTTTCCCTTTTTAGATAAACTCTGTACTTATATGCTGAATTGTGTTCTTCAGTTTACATCTTAGTTATATGATGCCATTTACAAGAATTTCTCTTCATTGTAAACAACCATCTTATGCATTAAAGGAAGACCCTTTATATTTAGACATTATAGTTTTTAGTATCAAGGAGACTGGGAAATTATTATCATGACAAGCTGCTGTTGACAAGATTGTTTTCAAGTTAGCTTAGATGGAAGTTTCACTTTAATTGCATATTGTAGCAGTTGAGTGTGCCTGTGACCAAAATAGTAACATAAATTTGGAGGGACTGCTTAAACAGTGCTCTCAAGGCCCCTGTGGGAACAAGGCTGCTCTGTGCTGTTGGAAACCTATTTCTCATACCATCCAGTCTAGCCATCTAGCAGGGTTTTGAAATGTCACATGGTGACACAGCATCCTAATGGTATCTCTTGGGAAACATTTTTTTGGTTAGACAATATTAAGGGTCCTTAGAAATTGAAACAACACAAAGGAAAATAAAAATGAGGACAGGAGACTAATCCACCTCTCTGAGCAGCACTGCCATCTCTCAGATATATCGATTTAATTAGTCCACAACAGTGTCTGTCTTCGAGGTTTGTTCTGTAGAGTTCCCACACTGTCAGGCTGCTGCACTCCATAAATGGCTTTGTTATTTCTGTGAAACACAGGTCAAGAAAAATGCATTGCAAAGTAGAGGTTCTCTTTAAACAAAATTAACATGTTAGAATTTTTTAATTAAAATGCTCTAATTTTAAAAAAAGCACAAACCTAAAACTCGATACTGTTTTGTTGTTTCAATAGCTCTTAGACTTAAAATACTACAAATTTTGAGAGTTTATTTATTTGTTCCTCTGTCAATGCAGCAGTATGTGCCTACGAACAAAATACAAATTTTACATCTTATAATAGGATGGTAATGACGGCACCTCAACTTTTTATAAGATCCATTATATTATTCGAGACTTAGTAAGTATAGCCATACTTATAACTTCATTCTATTTTTTAAAGAGCAAACAAAATTGAACTTTTATTATATTGTTGCTGGCAAGTATGACGAACACTTTACCTTTTTTTTCTTTCCTGGTTATTGATTTTTGGTAGTTTGTTTAGTTAAATCCATAAATGTGTCTTTTTTGTCTTTTTAGAAAAATGTGTTGTTGAGCTTTATAAACATTTACAGGTATAAAAAGAATAGTATTATGAACTTCAATATGCCAGTCATCTAGAGTCATCAAGTATGCTTCATCTGACCTTTTTTTGTTGTTGTTGAAGTGCTTTAAAACAAATCACAGTCATTATGTAATTTCATCCCTATATGTTTCAGTATGTATGTCTAAAAATATGGATTTTTTTTTTTTTTTTTTTTGCATAACTACACTGTCGTTATTATACCTGATAAAATTAACAATTATTACTTGGTGATACAATACTAGGGGACCTATACAAATTTTACCAATTGTGTGAAAAATATCTTACTGTAAGTTTGTTTGAATCAAGGTCCACACATTTGGTTGTTTGAGGTAATTTGCTTTTTTCGATCAGATTTTTAAATCTTGATTACCCATATCTGGTAAGGGTAGAATCTTATTTTTAAAACAAACAAAAAACCACTTTTCCTGGTTCCTTGAAAGACAAGATGAAATGTTCTGTGAGAGCAATTGTAAATGAAATATATAACAGAGCACCTGACAAAAAAAAATTCTGCTTTGAATAGAAAATCCTTTCTTCTCAATCATTATATTCCAATACTCTATATTAGTTTTTAGTGAAAGCTCTTAGTTTTTGGTAAGATTTAATAAGGGTAGTCAAATTTAACTTGTACAAAATAGTATCCTTTTAAAAATATTTTTTAGACCAATATGGAGCCATTTGGGTGTTTTTTTCTGTAAAAAAGCATGAAACTGCCAAAATGTCAACCTTTATAGTCAACCATATCTGCTTTCTGAACTCTCCTTTTCCTAGACCTGAACAAATGGGCACTTTCCTTGGCTGCTGTGTCTATTACGCTGATGGGAATTACCCCATCCAGTCACCTGCCTGGCCAGGCTCTGAGACCTGCTATCTGGGATGTGCTGGATATAAGGATGTCAGTGCAGTGGCCAGAGATGGCACACTCTCTTAGTATGTCTGGATAAATGTTTACGCCAGGTTTGAGCTGACTTACAGAGCTCGTGTGTGGTTTTTTTTATTTCTTTAGCAGAGACTTTTAGAGAAAGACTGGAGAATCTGTCCAAATCCTGCACTTAACTAGGGAAAATGAGATGTTTATATTACCAAAGGTTTCTTCAGTATGTGAAGGGATTCAACTCAGGAGTTCTTCATGGGGAAGAGCTGTGGGGCATTTATGGAGTTTTTACTAGTAGCATGGGTTTGAGGCTGGGTGAAAGAATGAGTCATAGAGAAAGAATCCTGTATAAGTTGTGCAGTTGCTTTTGACTTTTTGACCTCTAACTAAAGAAAGCTTTTACATCAAGATCTGATAACATGCACACACTTGCACAAATATGCACATATAAACAAACACACCTCAAGTAAAAGTTTCCTGAAGCAATACTTACCTGTTGTTTGAAGCTCTGTCATATTTTCTATTCTGTTGTTTGTTTGTTTTTTAAATGCAGGCTGTAACCCACCAAATAGATTCCATGAATTGGTTCCCGCTAATGGCATGTGACTAGTAGTTTGGAAAACACTTGACTTAGTGCTTAAAAGCAGAAGCTTTAGCATTCGAGGGATGTAGATTCAAACATGAATGCTATCACTTACTAGCAGTACATTCATAGACATCAGTTTAAACATGCTTCTTATGCAACTTTTCAGGGAATAGTTATTTATGCAAAGGGAAATAATTATTCTCAAACTTACCATATCAGTGAAGACTTATTCCTTAAGTTATTACATATGTTATTCCATATCAGGAAGTCACTGTCCTTTTCTCACTTTGACTGGCACTCTGTTCTATGGTTTCCCAGGAAGGGTAGACTCAAGTGTCCAGAGTTGCAGAACTTCCATTTGCCTGCTCACTTTTATTTGATTTCTGCCATCATACAGAATACCTGAGTAAGAGGAACGTGGTATGACTTTAGCAAAAGTATTACTATAGCTGTAAGAAGGAGCATTCTTTGTTTAGTGATTAGATAAATCTAGTTATTTTAATGTATATGCCAAATAATGAATTTGGATTTTTGAAGTCTGTGAATGTTTGAAGTTACAAAGTTTAGGAATGTTTCAGGAATTTGCTCCAGAACACTATTTTTTCATTTATAGTGCATATCTTAAATGGAAAAAATAGAATTATGAACAAGTTAGAAATTTTAACTTCTGTATTATGTGGTTATGAGTTATAGGTTACTTTTGTATAAATTACACCAGAGTAGGAGTGAAAATAATATCAGTTCCAGTTATCATTCTTTTGTATTCTGTACACATGAGTTGGGGCAAGTCATCAACCCTCTCTGCCTTTGTTGCCCACCATCTGCCTGTTCTTAATTATAGGTTATTTGGAAGTGCTTTTTAGAAATGTAAGGTACTTCTTTTTCAAATTATTTGGTAACATTTGGATTATCAAGAAGTGGCTAAATTTAGAAAGTCTGTGCATTATTCTGTTGTAAGACTTAGAAAGAAATTATCCCTGTGCATGTGAATTATGCACACAAGCTAAATGTATTCCCAGTATTTAGTAGAGGGCAGAATAAAATGTAAAGTTCAGTGTATACTCTGGGGACCGTGTTAAAATTATATATTCCTTTTAAGAAAAGCTGAATGACATTTAAGTGACATTTTTCTCTTCTACAGGAACCAAAGGCAAATACCAAAGTAATCTGTAAGCGTTGCAAGGTAATGTTGGGAAAGACCATGTCATCAGGTAAGAATTTCATAACCGAAAGCTGAAATGTTTGCGTTCTGGTTTAAAAATTAGAACAAGATCTTATAGTAAGTATATAGGAAAGATAGATGATTAATATATATTGTAGGCTTATTGGTTTCAAAATAGAAACCAACTAACATATCATCTGATATGACAAGAAGTTTGTATATTTTGACCTTTATAAGTACATAGTATTGAGTTTTAAGCATTAAAATGTTGGGTTATTTTCAGTGTTTCATACCCTCTTTGTAGATATAAAGCAATAGCAAAGTTTGTATGTGGATCTGTCTTAAAGAATATTGGAGCCTTTTTCTTAATGCAACTCCTCAATTAGAAGAGTTGGTGCCTAGAGGTGAAGTTTCTTTTCTTGGCTGCCGTCTGCCTGCTGTATTTTGTGGCTGGGGGTGGGAGAGGACCTGTTGAAATGGAAGAAAACATGTTCTGGTTTTTGCACTTTGTTCCTTATTCTTTTTCCCAATAGCATTAATTACATTTTATGTAAACTGTATGTTATACTACTTTAAAATATGAGGAAAATCCTGATAATTAAAATGCATTGGTATTTATAGATACGGTTTAAAATGTTGAGAAAGCTACAACATGCTGTGTTATCTTTGTGGGCGATGAATAATTGCTCTTAATTTAATTAATTAGAAGATGTAATTTAAGCTGTTGTACTTAAGGGAAGGCAGATGGTGGTATTTGTTGTTTGTTTGTTAATTTATTACTATTATTATTTTTTGCATTCTAAGATATGGAGCAGTTGGGGGGAGAGGAAAGGGGAGGGAGATAGGGTAAGAGGAGGACAAAGGAGGGAGGGGGCATGGTTGAGGCCTGTGGCACCCCCCTCATTCTGGCAGGGGAGCCTGGGGTGCTTCAGGTGGCAGCTTGGTCGTCACTGGGCTGGATGCAGACATCAGGGGTATGTGGCTGGGGCCCTCTGCCCCCTACCACCCCAGCTTGGGAGCCCAGAGTGCTTCTGGCAGCGGCTCAGTGGTCATACTGGGCTGGATGTGGATGTTATGGAGTGTGGCTGAAGCCCTCGGCCCCCCACCTCCCTGGGTTGGGACCCTGGGGCGCTTCCAGCAGTGTCTTGGTGGTCATTGCTGGGCTAGATGCGGATGTTGAGTGTGTGTGGGGGGGCGGGGGGGAGCGTGGTTGTGTTTATTTTTTAAATCATCAGAGTGTTGGAAGTAGTTACTGGCGTAGAGTGACCAGAAAAGGAAGAATGAGTAGTAGGAAAGTATGCCATCTTCAGATTCATTTTTGGGGAATAAAAGCCCCTTAAGCTACACCTTAGAAAATTAAATAAGAATTGATTTTTAAATTCTTTTCTCTCTTCTGTAAAGCCCAGTGAAAATGTCAGTTAAGGAGTAAAATGATGTACATCCACAAAGACAAAGAGAAGTGGCGAGCAGATGGCAGGGATATAAACAAGAAGTATAAGCAAGGTTTTTTGGGACATCTTGGCAGCGTGGAGGAAGCTGCAGCCTAGGTGTCTGCAGCAGGTCATTTGGGTGAGGAGTGAGCCAGTACTCATTACAGCGCCCCAGAATGGGTCAGAATTTGGAGGCAGCAGGTAACAGGGAAGGCTGTCTGAGGCAAGGACCTGGAAGCAGGATGATGAGTTCAGAGTTTATATAGAGCTGTTCGAGTCCTAGGTTTCCCTTTCCACTTTCAGATTGCTTATGCAGTCCTCAAAGTACAAGATCAGAGAACCCTTTCTTGGAATAATGGAAGGGTACCAACCAGAGAAAACACTTGTGGACACAGAATGTTGGGGGTCATTCAACAAAAAATGAGCTACTATTTAGTCATGCTGCAAGTCAGCAAGCCTTGCACCTGTAGTCAGCAAGCCTTGCACCTGCACCCAACAGCTTCCTCTCAGCATTTTATTGCCTTATACTTAAATATGAATGGATTGCTGAGAATCACCAAATATTTGAGGAAATTAACATAAAAGAAATCAAAGGAAATAATCAACCAAGCAAGCAGATTAAAAGCACTGTGAATACTCCTGCTTTCTTTTGATTAAAAAATTAAAAGAATTAAAATAATAATACAAACATGAAAGCACTGAGAAGAAACAAATTATGTATAGATCAGAAGAAACCTTTACAAAAAGTAAGATTCCCTTGGGGAAATGAAATGACATTGCCACCATTAGTTAGAGAATGTGGAATTAAAAAGTAATAGATTACAAAAAGAAATTAAAGAACTGGAAGATAAAATTAGAACCAAAAAGACACCCAGAAATCAGAACCAAAAGACAAAGATTGACAATTAGAAAATAAATATAAAAAATATGTCATCATATGAGTATCTTGAGGATAGGGTTATTGTCTATTTCATTTATCCCTATAACCTCAGGGCTTAGAATAATATCTGGCACATAGTGAATAGCCAGTAAATATTTGTTGAATAAACGAGTGATTTAGCTTTCAGGACATCTAACATCTAGCTAATAGAAATTCTAGAAAGAGAGATTAGAGACAGTAGGGTGTAGGACATTGTCAAAGAACAAAAATATCAAATACTCATTACAAGACTATTTTCCAGAGCCCAGACTTCAGTTTCCTGACTGAAAGGGCCCCCTAAATGCCCAGTGTAATTAATGGAGGGATGGCAGGGAATCTACTCCAGGACACATTGTTGAGTAATTTCAGAACACCAAGGATGAAGTTTCCAGAGGGAAAGCACATTAAGTGTCCAACGGATTAGGAATTAGAATAGCATTGTACTTCTTAACAGCAGAGCTGAAAGCTAGAAGACAATGAAGCAATACCTTCATAATTTGGAAGGAAAAAAATTTTCAACCCAGAATTCTATACCTTCAGTCAGATATGAAGATAACTAAATGCGCTATTGGAAATAACAAAGTTTCAAAACAAACCTGAAAAGTATACTTTCCCTTGGAATCTACTCTAGGATATATATATCACCAAAGTGAGGTATTTAACCATGAAAGGGATGATGTGGGATTGGGGAACCAGGTTATCCAATACTGGAGAGCAAGGTAAGGAAGTCCCAGGGTGAGGGGTCTGCAGCAGGCCTAGAGAGTAACAAGTTGTATTGGAGCAAGGGGGGAGAAGATTGTGGTAATGACTTTTAGTTATGAGGTGGAATTGATTTGTTTGAACACATGTATCAAATAATCTTGAAACAAGCCATTTCACATGGGGAGAATTAGGTATAAGTGTTTGGAAAACTAAACAAATGAAAAAAATAGCAGTTATTTACTGCAGGAAAAAAAATGGTTGAACAAGGAAGGAAACGTCTTCATCCCTATACTGGCCAGCAAAAAAAGAAAAGAAAAGAAAAGAAACATCTCCATGGTATCATTATGGTCATAATAATGTAAACAGTGAATATTCATTTAACCAGACATTATGGTGTAATACATAAGTATATTAGGAAGTCAATATGTGTGAGTGTGAGTAGGGAGGGGGGAACAGGAGGTTGGTGGTATAAGAAAGCTATATCCACATCTACTCTAGATCAGTAGGACTTTACTTCCAGAAATTGTGGCATTAAGAGAATGAATAAATCCATTCCACAGAAAACAAGTACAAAACTGGACAAGTTAAACTATTGAGAACAATTGTATTAGGGCACTGAAAAATGAACAAAGTGAAGCAAAAATTTGAGAAGGGTTTAGTCATGAAAAACCACTACTGCCTTGAGAAAGAATGGCAAATGTGTGACCTTTTTGCCTGGGAGTGGGTGTCTTGCCACATTCCCCTTCCCCAACTTGGGCAGGAGAACACCACAGCTTTGCTGTCTGTAGGTGGTAGGTTTGGTTCAGGGTAGATAGCAGAGTAGGTAGAAATTTAAGGAGGATATTTTGGAAGGAAAGGTCTATAGAAAGGCTGAGATGATAATTTCTTCGCATGATTCTCACTGACTGCTAAATTTTTGCACAACTGTCCTTGATTGTTAAACTCTACATATGCACAATAGATGACAGGGAGTATCTATTGTATGTATTTTCAATAAGAATTGAAAGCTTAGGGGCACCTGTGAATGTGCTGTGACTTTGATTGCATTCCTCAAACCATGCACAATTTGGGCAGTAGAAAGTGAATTTTCTAAGAAGCCTTACTGGCAAGGTATTTGAGCAGAACCTCTCCCCAAATTATTTGCTGACAGCAAACCTATTCAGGTACAGTGCATACTCTCTAGGGAGCCATACTAAACAAAATAAAACTGAGCAGAGATGTTAGTGCCTACACACTGTGGGGAGACATATTTCACAGTTTTGAGTCCAGGTCAGTTAAAGGATTTCTATACCAATAAACCAACAACCCACAGAAGAGGAAAACAAAATTCAGAGTTGCTACTGTATGTTACACACAGTGTCCTGCTTCTGTCCAAAAATTATTAGACATGAAAAGAAACAGAAAAGAGTGATTCATACTCAAGGAAAAAAAGAATTCAATAAACAGATGCTGAGTAAGCACAGATATTGGATTTAGCAGACAAAGATGTCAAAGCAGCTATTATATATAATAAATATATGACAAAATATGGCAAAGAATTAAAAGAAAAAGACCTTTGTGGACAAATAGCAAGTCTCCACAAATTGGAAAACTTCAAAGAAAGAACAATTTGGTAATTCTAGAGTTGAAAAGTACAGTAACTGAAAAGAATTCACTAGATGATCTAAACCACAGATTTGAGATGACAGAAGGTAAAAAATTATTGAACATATAGATTAATACAAAATTAACCAATCCAAAGAACAGAGATAAAAAAGTCTGAAGCAAAATGGACAGAACTGCAGATTTGTGGGCCAATATCAAGTGTTTCAACAAATGTGTAAGTGCAGTCTCTGAAGGTGAGGAGAAAAAGACAGAGTCAGGAAAAAAATTGTCGAAAAACCTGGTTGAAATCTCATCAAGTTTGGTGAAAAATATTAACTCTCAGATCTAAGAATTTCAGTGAACCCCAAATAGGATAAATACAAAAGTACTTCACCCATGCATGTTGTAGTCAAACTGCTGAAAGCCAAAGATAAAGAGAGAATCTTGAAGTGGCAAGAGAAAAACAAACCATTATACTCTATAAAGGGATTTCATGATACAATTAAGGCAGACTTCTCATGGAAATAATGATCATCAAAAGACATTGAAATAAGATATGCAAAGTGCTGGGGGGGAAAAAGACCTGTCAGCCAACAATGCTATATCCAGCAAAACTATCCTTCATTAATAAAGGCAAATAAGGATGTTTCCATAGAAATACCTGGATATAATTCCACAGGACTGTTCCATTTATGATTCACCTTCATTGTGAGGGGTATGTATTATTTTCATACATGGAAACAATATATTAGTAGCAGACCTGCCCTATAAGAAATGCTAAAGGAAGTTTTTCAGGCTGAAGTGAAAGATACTAGATGGTAACTGGAGTCCATAGGAAGTAATAAAGAGCAGAGAAATAGAAAATATGTGGATAAATCACCACAAATGCAAATTCAGAAGAGGTAAGCACAAAATTCAAGCTACATTTTCTCTGAAATTTACCAATTCTCTAAAATTATAACTTTTGTTTGATTGCTTTGAGAAGTAAGGACAGAAATGAACGACTATACAAGATGGGGAACCTAACAGGTAACTGACTCCACAAAAATATGAGACCCTGCAGGCCATACCTTCACAGTGAAGTTGAATCAGAAATGGAACAGCCCTGTGGAATAAATCAGTCCTTAGGGACTTAGGGAATTTCAAGTCTTGAACTTGGTGTAGTCTGCCTTGGACTAGACAATACCAGGTGCCTGTCAATATCGAATGTAATTACCACTGGAGGGAATGCCTTCACTGTAAAATTCATATTATTACCACCAATAATTTTTCAAACACAGTGTTCAGTGTGTAACCAAAGATAAAAGGTCACATAGGTAAGCTAGACTTTCATCGATAAGAACTAACAAAAACAGCAAACAATGGAAATAGATTTCTTACTGGAACTGTCATATGTAAGTGGTAAATCAACCATGCTTTGTATTTTTAACAATATAAAAGACAGGTTTGAAGAGAGTTGAAAGGAAAAGGAAACTGTAATGGTAAGTATATTTGGGAAATATCCATAATAGAATTTCTAAGGAAAAAAAAAACATTGTAATTGAAATTAAAAACTCAGTGGACAGTTTAGCAGCAGATCAGGTATAACTTGAAGAAAGAATTAATGAACAGAATATAGATGAGAGGAAAAATCTGTAACCCAACACAGAGAGACAAAAGGCAAAAACAGTGAAGAGAAAGAGACATAGAACATAGACTGAGAAGATCTGACACGTTTAATGAGACCTACAGATGGAAAAGAGAAAAAGAGTGGAGCATGGGCAATACTTGAAGAAATAATTGCTGAGAATTTTACAAAAGTGTTGAAGAACAACAGTCTACAGATGCAAGAATCCTAATGAATTCCAATTCAGTGAAGCTCAAGTAAAATAAATAGAAAGAAATCTGTACGTAGACAATCAGAGTAATACTGCAGAATGAAAAGCAAAGAGAAAATAATCTTAACAGCCACCAAAGAAAAATGACAGATCACCTTCAAAGGAACAGCAGTAATGGAAGTTTGAAGAAAGTGGAATGATAGTGTCAGTGTGCATAAAGAAATAACTTTTAACCCTAGGACATTATATCAAGTGAAAATGTCCTTCAGGAATGAAGGCAAGGGGACTGGCTGGTTAGTTCAGTTGGATAGAGTGTGGTGTTATAAAACCAAGGTCAAGGGTTTGGATCCCTGTACCAGCCGGCCACCAAGAAAGAAAAAAAAAGAATGAAGGCCAAGGTAAATATATTTTCTGATAAACAAAAAGTGGGATCATTCACCATTTGTGGTTTCTTATTAAAAGAAATTCTGTCTGTATTCAGACAGAAGAAAATGATCCCATATAGATGGTCTGAGTTCAAGAAGGATTGGTAAAGAAAGTGGTAATTACGTGGATGACACTAAGTGAATATTAACTATATAAAATAATAATAATACCTGCGGGATTTAAATTATAGAGTTAAATTATGTTCTATGTAATTATAAGAATTTTTAAGCTGGGATAAAATTAAGTTAAATTTTTTTAGTTTAAAATTTGAAACATGCATGGAATTCTGTCACCTAAATATGTAATTGTTTATTTAACCCATCCTCAACTTCTACACATTTAATTTATATTCAGTACTTTTCTATTAATATTATTATAAGCATCTTTATAGATAAATTTTTGCATGTATCCATTAGTATTTCTTTGAGATAAATTCTTAGGTATTTAATTATGGTATCAAAGTAAATATACAATTTTAGGTCTTTGCCAAGTGGCTTTCCACAAATCTATCATTTTCAGTTCTCACAGCAGTATGTGAGTAAGCATATCTATTTCTCATAAGCTTATCCAGTGCTGTACCTTATCATTTAAAAGTAGTTTGTTTGAAGCTAAAAAATATCTCATTTTGATTCACATTCCCTTCATTACTAGTTAAATTAAACATTTATTGTGGATTTTTAAAATGCAAGATGGTTGTATTTATATTCATATCTGTTAAATATCTAGTCAACTCTAAATTTTTCTATAAACTAAGTAATCAGATAACCAGATTAGATGAGAACTGTACATTGAGTCAGTGAGGTTCTGACTAAATACTACTGTGAGGTTTACAGCATCTATACTTGGTCTTTGGGATACTATGATTAAAAAGCCTTTTTCAGTGACTCCTAGGTTTGTAGCTATCCTATAGAAATAAGGAAATCCAGTGACTAATTTCTACATAAGTGGGCTATGACTGTGGTATGACTGATTTTTGTAACCTTTGAAATGTGTGAGCAGTTTTGCTGCCACAGGTTCACTTTGGACATAGTTTGCTAAAAAAGACAGCTGTCTGAAGCATCAGAACTATCTCCTTGTAGTCATCAGTGTTTTGTCTTCTGAAACTAAGTAGTTTTTGGAAAATGTTTACTGCATGTTAGTTTCACCAGTGTATGTTGAATATTTAGTTGGGAGAGTCATAATTTGGGACTGATATACCCACAGTAAAAATATTGGTGTAAAGGGGAGATTCTTAATTTTCTTCTTTTTTATTTCTAGAAACCACTAAGTTTTATATGACAGAGATAATTATTCAGCCATCTGAGAGAAGTTTTCCCATTATACCAAGGTATAAGTAGCAAATTAAGCTTATTTTGTAATTTCAATGTAAGAAAAGTTAGGCACCACTGATTATTTGGTAATGCATTATCATTCACACTTCTCTTTTTTTGGAAAGGGGGAAAAAGCTTTTGAGAAAGGCTTTTAGATGGTTGTACCAAACCACACATATAAAAGGATTTATTTCTTTTTATGTTTTGCTTGAGGAGGAATTATTTCATTATGTTTTGCTTATGTAATGGTATAGGCAAGTGTGCTCATATAAAACTTCTAATTCTGAAAGGTTTTTGTGCTTTTTTCTATGTGCCAGCTATCCAGGATCTTATAACCTAATTATCAATAGATTTTTGGTTTTAATTTGACCTATTTAAAATTTGAAACATGGGTCAGTCAGATGACTCCTAGGTTTTTAAAAAATGTTAGTTAGCCACTAAATCTATTAGTGTTTCTTTTCTTTGAATCTTTTTAGTTTGCAAACAAAAGTTAACTCTAGTGTAGTTTTATTTCTGTTTATTTATTGATAGCCAAAAAATATGGCAATCTGAATATGGCCTTGAATTTTAACCTACTGTAAATACTTTGATTCTGTACCTCAGACCAGACACAAGGAGATCCAAATGGAAAAAATTGTGGACAATACCATCTAATGTTTGGGAGGAAATTTCCCATTTTCTTTTGTAACTTAGTTATTCACTGCTTAATGTACTACTGCATAAATAGAATGTTGACTTGTTATAACATGGTATTTTTTATTCAGTGGAGGAGAATAGATAGGTTTTGGGTGGACATGTATTAAATGTTGAAAAATAGGTTTTGAGAAGAATGGAGCAAACTAATACATTAAAATATATTAAAATCCACATTAGCAGAGATAGTGAGGGAATGGACTGTGGATAGAAAAGTCTGGCATGCTGATGTCTCTGCCTTTTAGGTAGCCTGTGGGTATTTCTGGCTTATCTTGCCAGTTAGAGTTATTATGTGAAGCAAATTGTGAAAACTGATTTCTGTTCAAACAGGTCTCAGTTTGTCCAGAGCGTTATTGCCCAGTGTCTGGTGGAACTTTCCTCCACTAGAAGCACTTTCAGATTCACTATTCAAGGTCAGGATGGCAAAGTGTACATCTTGGTAAGAAATTACTTCATATAGCTTTTGCAGCCTAGTAATCCAGGGTCTCAGAAATTCTTTAGTTTTTGTCATTCTTTTTTCTTAATCTAAGGTCCAGAAAATAAATGATTAAAAATTGAATTTTTAATATCACTTTAATTCGTAAATCAAACTCCCTTAATTTAATAACGAATGGTCAAGGATCTCAATGTGCTAGATACTAGAGATACAAAAAGAAAGAAAATCTGATTCCTTCTCTCTAGAAGCTCATACCACACCGTTATAAACCTTATAAATAAGGTTTTTCACTCTGTTTTTAATGGCTTTTCTTGCTCAGTATAACACCATTCTGTCTCTGTCACTCCCCCCATTTGATACCTTTATGTTAAAAATATGTTCTATTGCTCCTGTTGTTTTGAATTGCTTCTGACACCTCAATGTTTTAGAAATAGTGGCAAGTTTTGGAAAAGAGGCTCTGTGATTGGCAGAATCATCCCCTGCATGTACCACAAGGGTCTAATCTTATACCACCTCTATTAAAAATAGCATTCTGCAGAAACAAATTTGGGGCATCTTTTTGGAAATCCAAGAATTTCTGCCTCTGCATCAGTTTTATTCAATCGGTAGACATATTTTGGGTGCTTTTTATTTGAGAGGCACTGTTCTAGGTGCTCAAGGTGGAACAAAAATATCTTCAAGGAACTCACCAGCAAATAGATGGTAGCAAAAAGGAAGGAAGGCTTTGGGGTGGTAGTTAGGTGTGGCTTTGTAGCTGGCCATCCATTACAAGACCCCATGCTTCTCTAATTCCAGATAATTTCTATGAAAACAAAAATATTTTCTGACTGAAGTTGATACTAAGTACATCTCATAGTCATAGTCTGAAATCAGTTTTGGTTTTCTTTTATTGCAAGGTTTTTGGCTGAAAATCAGTAGCAGAAACTTTTAAAACTTTCTAACATATCCTTAAATTTTAAAAAATTCTCTTTTGTGGAAGTAATAGATTCTTGAAGCATGTTCAGACAACATGAAACATAAAGAAGTGGTAGTTCTCCCATCTTCTCCCTTGACCTGCTATATTATACTATCTGGAGGTGATCATTATTAACAGTCTAATAAGTGTACTTCAACAATTTTTTCTATCCATATACAACTGTATATACATACACTCCCAGGTATCTTTTTATTTGTAAAAACATGGTATCACATGATTAGCATTTTTCTGCAACATGCTTGCTTCACATAACAATAATCATGAGGATTATTTCTTGTTAGTTTACATATTGATCTGACTCTTTAATAACTGGAATTCTGTTAAATAATTCTGTTAAATAATAAGTGGTACGACTGTTAAAGACAGTGTTGCAATGGAAATAATCTTTACACATATATTTTAGTACTTCTTTAGAAATGGATCTTTCTAATCTAATACAGTATTAGAATTTGTGTTTTTTAAATGCAGATAATTATCATCTCCCAGAAAATACTAATTTATCTCCAATAGTGGGCATTCTTGGTGCCCCACCTAGATCCCCTTGACTGAGTAGGTGCCCATTCACAGCTGCTGACAGCATTGGCTGCTGATGACTTCTGGCTACCCCCTTCTCCAGAGACGTGTCCTCGGATGACAGATGTTGTTGCTTTGCCCAAGAAGTTACCTGTCTCTCACTGTTCACCTGCCTTGGTCAGCCCTGTGATTGGAATCTGGGGCGCAAAAAGCTGAGGTCTCTTGTTTCAAGACTGGACAAACTCTGTAGGTGCAGTTCATGCCCCAGAGCACCCCATGGGATCAGGCTGAAGCCAGACTCCAGCCGAGCCCTCATCTGTGACTAGCTCTTTCCCCTGCCTTAGCCCATTTGCCTCCCTTGCTTTCTCAGTGAATCACATGCATCCAAATCCCAAAGCACTCTGGCACCAGCAGTGTATGGGAATTTCTGAACTGGATGTTATCAATCTTTTTATATTTTCTTATCTGATAAGTGAAAAATGGTGTCACAAAAATTTTCATTTCCATATTCGGTCATATTAACATTTTTATATATGTTTATCACTTATCTTTTCTTAATTCTGTTTATATTCTTTGCCTGTATTTCTATTGGGCTATTTTTTTTTGCCCCTTATTGATTTCTAGGAGCTCTATATATTATAAATAATTACCTTGTTATTTATTAAGTGTTTTCTCTTAGTTTTGTTTTTTTTCCTTCTTTTAAATTTTATGATGTCAATTGCTCTACCAAAAGTTGTGCTTTGAAAGTACTACCCTATTTAAAAGTTATATATAAAAAACAAAAGCAAACAAAAGACTAAAAGTTGTATACATGATTCTTGTATATTTTTTCTGATATATATATATATATATATATTTTTTTTTTTTTTTTTAAGTGGTGATATAAGATGAAGGTAGGGTGGTAATATCCTTATAATTGGACTTTTCTCTCCATATCTTTAGCTATGGCTTTTAAACTCAGACAGTTTGGTGATTGCATCTTTGAGAAGTTTCAAATGTATCAGAAAATTTCCCCTGTTAGAAGACACATTGAAAGCAGATTCTGATTCTCCCTGGAATGCTGTCAAGGTCCTTTACCAGCCATGCATCAAAAGTAGGAACGAAAAGTAAGTTGTGCTTTTTTTTTTTCTCATTAAACATTATGTTTTAGCTTCTGTTGCCATGTTGGTGTTAAGAAATCAATGAGTTAAATGGTACTATACCACTTCCCTACTTGAAGCTGCTAGGAGTCATACTGCTAAATACTATGCTTTAAAATTTTTAGATCATATGAATTATTGCAGATGACTCATGGTAATATGCAGAGAGCTCGCTTTTACTGAAAATAATTGGTCTTTTCTTGTAATCTCAGCTGTCAATACATATGGCTGCAGTACTAAATCAGGCTTCAAAAACTATGAATATTTACTGATAAGCACTTTCCAGGCATCAGGATATGACAGTAAATGAGACACAGTCCCTGCCTCCTGGGGTCGTCATTCTAATAGGGGGAAGGCAGACCATAAACAAAACAGACAAACAAAACAAAACAAAACAAAATCAAAGACTTATATGGCTCTTCTTATGTGTCAGGCACTCATCTATGAGCTTCTAGCTCATTTAAGCCTAACAACAGCCCTGTGGGATAGGTACTATTATCACCTGCGTTTTAAAGGTAAAAGACACAGGTGGTAAATTATTCTAGTGAAAAATGAAGCAAGGTAAGATAGTTTGGGAGTGTAGGATGAGTGTAGTAGGCTGTCCTTTATATTGAAGCGTTAGGGAAGTTTCCTCAGATAAGGTGATATTTAAGTGGCAAATTTGAAGGAAGTGAAGTGTTGAGCCATATCTAAGGAAAGAGCATTCAAAAGAGCAGCGGAACAGCAAGTATTCTTATTTGAACATATTGGAAGTTTATATGCGTCCTGTACTCTCAGGTGGGTTTGATCAAATTTGTACCAAGAACAGAAACATCCCAGTCTTTTTCTGGGAAGTAAATAAGATATTTAAAAAAATTATTGCTTTTCTTTGTTTCTTTTTTTGATTTTTAGTTTTTTTAATGATGCAGTACTTCATCATGTCCCTCTGTAGAAGTAAAAAGTTTTTTGTGTATTCATATACTCCTTTTTCTATTTATTTTACATCTTAACATAATTGGAATGATACATGTGTATTTTTTACACTTAAAATACAAAACAAGACACTGTGTCTTGGAGAGTCTATGTTAATACTTCCCATTTTATGCAATGGTTGTACTATAAATGACTTAACCATTTTTCTGTTGGTGGATATTTGGGTTATTACTATTTTGCTGTTATAATTAGTATTGTGCTGTGTACTATTATTTGTTTTGTGATTATATGTACTTTTTTATGAGTGATTTCCAGAGGTACAATTGCCTAGTCAAAGGTTATGGATGTTTAAAATTTTGGTATATATCAAATTGTTTTGCAAAGGCATTGCAAATTTGATTTCCTACCTGAAATTTCTATAAATGCCCATTTCCCTGCACTCTCACCAAAACTGCCATTTAAATTTTTGCCATCTGATGCCAGTCTAAATGAAACAGGTTCAATGGACTACTCTTGTGAATTATTGAGGCATGATCAGAGGGTATAGCTTGTGCGTTTTATGTTTTTGAGAACTTTTAGAGCTGGATTTTTTTGTATTTTTTTTTTGTGTGTGTGTGACCTAAGGTACGGTCAACTTTTAAGCTGTTCATTTGTTAGATTCTCTGTTGATATGTGTGTGTGTGTATACCTTTTGTATTTAGATATATATAGTCAAGTTTATTAAAACTTTATATTTATCTTTTCTATTTATTTGAAATGTGGACTGTTGAGAAAGGTGTGTTAAATCTCATACTATGACTGTAAAAGTAACTTTCTTCTGGTTTTGATATCAGTTTTTGCATTATGTATTTCGAAGCTATGTTATTAGAGATATAAAAGTTAGTAACATGAAAACTTGACTGATTGCATATTTTATCAATAAGAAATTTTGCTCTTTTTCCATTTGATGCTATTTTTCCTTTAATTCTAGTTTGCCTGATGTTAATATTGCTATGTTTACTTTTTGCATTTCTTTATTTTTAGCTGTCCTGTGTCATTTTATCTTGGGTGAATGTCTCATTAACATGCCTTGTAAACTGTATGTAATGGGATATTTCCAAATTCCAATATGAGAGTTTATTTTAAGAGTGAATTTAATTAATTCACATTTATTGTGATTATTGATATAGTTGGACTTAGTCTGCTGTCTTTTAGATTGGTTGCCTTCTTCGTGTCATTTCTTTCCTCTGATGATTGGGAAGTAAAAAATATCTATTTCAAAATGATTTTTAGTGGTTAACCTTAAAATTTGAACACATATTTACACTTTTTTTTCCCATCATTATCTAGATTTAATTAGTATCCATCTGGTAGAGTTTGGATGTGCTGTCCCCCCAAAACTCATGTGGAAATCTGATTCCCAATGTGACAGTGTTGGAAGCTGTTTGAGTCATGGGGGCAGATCCCTCATGAATGGATTAAGACTGTGGGGTGGGGGTCCAAAGTGAGATCTCGCTCTATTAGTTCCCACGAGAGCTGGTTGTTTAAAAGATACTGGCACCTACCTCCTCTCTCCCTCTCTCGCTTCTTCTTGCCATGTGATCTGCTTGTACCTGCCAGCTGCCTGCTGCTTTTCATCATGAGTAGAAGCAACCTGAGGCCCAGGCCAGATGCAGCTGTCCCAGAATCATAAGCCAAATAAACCTCTGTTCTTTACAAATTACCCATTTTCGGGTATTCTGTTATAGCAACACAAAATGGACTAAAACACCATCCTCTTCACTAGAACATGGAAAGACTTCTATATTTCTTCTTTCACTCCCTCTCTCACCTACTTCCTCCTGTGTGTTGAGATCACCTGTGATTCTGATGATGGTGGTTTTTTCTTTTCTTAAAGAAGTATCAAGCCAAAGCCCAACCCCATTTGCTTACCTCTTATTCTCATACATCATGACCGTGAATGCTTTTTAACATTTTTATTATATAAATACATAGTATTGTTTGATATGTTTTAAAAATATTTATACTTTTGTACTCTATCTTTTTACAACTTTTTTTCATTCAATATTCTTTGTCTCATTTTTTAATTTAATGAAGTATACTCTTTAACAGTTCTTTTAAACTGGGACTGTAGTCAGTGTTTGACTATCTGAAAATGTCTTATACCTATTCTCAGAAAATCTTTAGAAGTTTTTCTTTATCTTTGGTATTCTATGATTTCATACAGATGGATCTAAATGTGTGTTCACTCAATATTTTCTCTTATGTCATAATTTGTCTTGTCTTACAGATACAATATTCTCTCAATCTCTGCAAGAATAAGTCTTTGGGTTTTTTCTACTAACTGTTTTTCCTTGGGTGTTAGTTCTTCTTTTTTTGAAAAGAGAGGTTGAGTTTGGTACCTCTCTTTCATGGCATTGCTTTTCCCAAATGTATGATGAATTCACTAGAATTCCCACACTAGGATATAAACTCCATGAGAGCCAGGATTGTACCTGTCTTATTCATCTAGATGAGTACTTGAAAAAGTGCTCATAACGTACAACACATGTCTACCTTTAGTAAAACTCTTTAAATGAATGGTACATGGTTTTCTGCTTATCTTTGTATTAGATAATTACCATTCATCTATTGGTGACTCTGGGTTCTTGTTACCATAGCCTGCCTTTATGAATTAGTGAAAGAACCCAAAAGATATGCTAATCTGGATATGCCCATTTGTCACTTCTTACCATGTGATGGAGACGCAAACATTACTGAGAGCCCAAATATTAAGAGCAGTGAGAAGCCTGGAGGGACTGCACGGAGATAACTCCCTCAAGAAGGGAGAAACAAGGTGCAGACCTGAGTCAGTATTTGTTTCAGCTTTTATTGTAAAGACAAGGAGATACAAGAGAAAAAACAACTTAATCATTTATCAAAGGAATGAAAAGTTGGCTATGGGGCAATCTCTGGAAAACATCTTGAGAAACAAAGGAAAGGGAGTAAAGTTGGATAATAAATGACCTTAATGTTCTTATCTAATCTAGCAGAAACTATTTGCTGTTTTCAGCACTGTGCTGTTTTCAGCACTTAGGTTCTGCATAAGTGCATTTAAGACTTTTGTCCTTTGTGCACTCCTTGTTCTTTGTCAAGCCTATATGCTCCCACACCCCTTTGTCTTTTGACAACTTTTGGGTATTAAGAAAAAGGAAGTGGTTATAGATTCAGTTTTGGTGATGAATCTTCTATTCATTATAAGCAGAATCTTTATACCACCTTTCTTGAGGACTGTTACAGGAATTTGATGCACTTGCCTCATTATTTCACTCGTTCTTAATAAATCCCTGTGATACTGGAAATATAATGAATATAGTCAGTTGTGTTCTGCTGTATTTGAGTAGTAGACTTTTTTTTTTTTTTTTAACTCTAAATGTCTCAGGGACAAGTGCATGTCCAATAAATGAGTTTGATTACTTCAGTTTGCCTGTTGTATATAACTACTTTCACTTTGTTTTTCCTCCTGCTACTGTTTGCCTCTGTGTCCCTCAAGGTAGGAAGGGAATTTTGCACATTTGGGGTAAACATGCTGTAAGTCTTTTAAGGACATTAGTTTATTTCTCTTGGGGCATGACTGAGCAAACCATAGACTTTCTGGCGTATTTTTGGTACATGGGGTGGTGCACTAACTATTTTAGTACAATTGGCTAGAAGTTTTTTCTAGTGGAAGTGTGGATTGCCATATGGTAGTCTAAAAGAGAATGTAACTATGGTTTTATTTCCTTGCATATGCACAAAAAAGTGGCATGTGATATTTTTAGAATGTTCTTTCTAGCAATAGACACATCTCTTTCAATGTTTTGAAGTCTGCTGTTTTTCATTCCCCCACACCACCCAACCAATGTTTCACATCTCAGTGAGCACCAGTGATTTTTTATTGTTCCTCATTTTGTATTGGAGGACTAGTTTATCTTATATCTATCAACCTTTTGGAGTTTAGATGCTAAATATTAATTTTTAGCTTTGGACTCTAAGTTAACTTCTGCAGTTTAATTTCACCAATTCCTATATTTACCTGTGGCCTCATATTCTTTAAGCCTTGGGTGGTTTTGTCCCTCAGGAGACACTGGGCAATGTCTGGAGACATTTTTGGTTGTCACAAGTTGGGGGACTACTGGCATCTAGTAAATAGACAGGAATGCTCTTAAACATCTTACAGTGCATAGGAGAGCCCTCACAATAAAGAATTTTCCAGCCCAAAATGCCAATAGTGCCAAAGTTCAGAAACCCTGCTCTAGACTGTCTGTGATATCAAGCTGTGTCTGCTTTTCCTCTCTGTGTGCCATAGCCCACAATTTTCTCGAAATTGTATTTAGGTCAGCAAATGAGAAATTTTACTATGGCATGAGCCCAAATCTCTGTAATCCTACATTTTAACTGTGTTAGAATAAACAGAGTAAGTAGTGAAATATACTACAAAAGTTTACTGTTACACTTTTTTCTTTCTATAAGAGAAACATGAAAAATAGATTTACTTTTATTAAACAATGGTGGAGAATTTTATAAGCTATCAAGGCCCTTGTTAACATATTTTAAAGAGAAAAGAACTTAGCGGAATGTAATCATTATGTGTAAATAAGCATTATTTTTTTTAAAGCGAAATTGAATTTCTGTGTAAGTTATGTGAGTCCTACTATTTGTAGTGGTTCTTCCCACCTTTTTCAAAAGATAAAATATCCAATTGAGAAATCTGTAGAGTTTGAACTGAGAAGAACTGTTCTACATTTTACTAATTAATAGTAGCATTTTCTTACAAAATATATCGAGGGAGAAATGTTGGTGGAATGTTATCCCTGGTCTTAGCACAATTTAGAGACTAAATTTTAGAAACTTCCTCAGTCTCTGGGGGCTATATAATTGGTAAATATTGCTTCTAAAATGGAAGGGTTGTCTTTGCTTAAGATAGTCATCATTGTTTTTCCCCAATGAAATGAAAACAAAAATAAACCATGTAAGTATACATTTCATATACATAAAATAGTAGTTGTTTTTATTAGTGAAGTAGTATTTTCTTATCTTTTTTCCTCCTTTATTTCAACAGGAAAATTGAAACTGCTTTTTTTTTTTATTGTGGTAAAAAACATAACACAAAATTTACCATCTTAATCATTTTTAAGTGTACAGTTCAGCACTGTGTAGTATATTCACATTATTGTGAAACAGATCTCCATAACTTTTCATCTTGCAAATCTGAAGCTCTATATCCATGAAAAAAACAACCCTTTTGTCACCCTATCATCAGCCCCAGGTAACCACCATTCTACTTTCTGTTTCTGTGAATTTGACTGTTTTATAGTCTGCTAGGGTTGCCATAACAAAATATCACAGACTAGATGCCTTAAACAACAGATGTTTATTTTCTCACAATTCTGGAAGCTAAAAGTTCATGATCAAGGTGCCCTCAGGATTGGTTTCTAGTGAGGCTTTTCTTCCTGGCTTGTAAATAGCCACCTTCTTGCTGCATCTTCACATGGTCTTTCCTCTGTGGACATGTGGAATGAGAGAAAAAGAGAGAGCTCTTGTGTCTTTCTCTTTTGATGAGGACAGCAGTCCTATGGGATTAGGGCCCCACCCTTATGACTTCATTTAATCGTAATGACTCCTTCAATGGTTCTGTCTCTAAATACGATTACTTTGGGGGTTAGGGCTTCAACATATGAATGTTGGTGTACACAATTCAGTCCCTAACATTGACTACTTATAGATACCTCATATAGGTGGAATCATACAGTGTTTGTCTTTTTATGCCTGGGCTTATTTCACTTAGCATAATGTCCTCAAGTTTCATTCGTGTTGTAATATGCAACAGGATTTCTATCATTTTACAGCCAAATGTTATTCCATTGTATGTATATATCATATTTTGTTTATTCATTCATCTGTTGATGGCCATTTGGTTTGTTTCACCTCTTGGCTATTGTGAATAGTGCTGCAATGAGCATTAGTGTGCAAATATTTCTTTGAGACCCCATGTTCAATTATTTTGGATATATACCCAGAAGCTGAATCATAGGGTCCTTTTATTTTTAATTTTTCGAGGAATCTCCATACTGTTTTCCATAGCAGTTGCAGCATTTTACAATCCTGCCAGCAGTGCACAAGCATTCTCCATGTCCCGTGTCCTTACTATCACTCATTATTTTGTTTTTTTGTTTTGTTTTGTTTTGCTAGTAGTCATCCTAATGGGTGTGAGATGATATCTCATTGTGGTTTTGATGCATTTTTCTGATGATTAGGGATGCGAGTATTTTTTCATATGCTTGTTGGCCATTTGTATATCATCTTTGGAGAAATGTCTGTTTTTAATGAATCTGTCCATGAACTTTTTTTTATTATTGAAATGTAATTGATTGTACATATTTGTGGGGCACAGAGTTCAATACTGGTATCAATACCTACGTACAATGTGCAGTGATCAAGTCAAGATAATTAGCATAGTCATCATTACAAAATGTAATCGTTTCTTTGTGTTGAGGACATTTGATCTCCTCTCTTCTAGTCAATTGATAACATGCAGTAAATTATTGTTATTATAGATGCCTAGCCTGACTGTACAGCAATAAAATTTATTTTTCCTAACTAGCTGTTTTGTGTCCATTAACTCATTTCTTGGAATCACGCCTACCCCTCCCCCTTTCCTGGCTCTAGAAACCAGAGTTTTGTTCTTTCCTTCTGAAAGTTCAACATATTATGATTTTTCCTTCCTTACTACCTTCCACTTGTGAATGAGGACAGGCAGTATTTCTCTCTCTGGGCCTGGCTTATTTCACTTAACATAATTTTCTCCAAGCTCATCCGTGTTGCTGCAAATGACAAAATTTCATTTATTTTTATGGCTGAGTAATATTCCATTGTGTATATATATCACATTTTCCTTATCCAGTCACCCATTGATGCACATTTAGGTTGGTTCCATATCTTGGCTATTGTGAATAGAGCTGCAGTAAATGGGAGTGGAGATATCCCTTCGACAAGATGATTTCCATTCCTTTGGGTATATACCCAGTAGTCAGATTTGCTGAATCATGTGGCAGTTTTCTGTAGTTGTTTGAGAAAACTTCATACTGTTTTCCGTAATGGCTGTATTAATTTACAGTCCCACTAACACTGTAGAAGAGTTGCCTTTTCTCCACATCCTCACTAGCATTTGTTATTCTCAGTCTTTTTGATAATAGCCAGTCTAACTGGGGTGAGATGATATCTCAGTGTGATTTTGATTTGCATTTCCCTAATGATGAGTGATGTTGAGCATTTTTTCATGTACCTGTTGGCCATTTGTATGCCCTCTTTTGAGAAATGTCTATTCAGCTCCTTTGCCCATTTTTTAATCAGATAATTATTTTTTTTTACTATTGAGTTGTTTGAGTTCCCTATATATTCTGGATATTAGTCCCTTGTCAGAAGCGTAGTTTGCAAATATTTTCTCCCATTCTTTGGTTATTTTTTCATTCTGTTGATTGTTTCCTTTGCTGTGCAGAAGCTTTTTAGTTTAATGTAATCCCATTTGTTTATTTTTTCTTTTGTTGCCTGTACTTTTGAGTTCTTATTATAAAGCCTTTGCCCAGATCTAAATCCTGAAGTGTTTCCCCTGTGTTTTCTTCTAGGAGTTTTATAGTTTCTGGTCTTATATTTAAATCTTTAGTCCATTTCAAGTTGATTTTAATATATGGCAAGAGGTAAGGGTCTAGGTTTATTCTTCTACACATGGACACCCAGTTTTCCCAGCACCATCCATTGAAGAGGCTGTCCTTTTCCCAATGTATCTTCTTCACACCCTTGTCGAAGATCAGTTGGCTGCAAGCACGTGGATTGATTTCTGAGTTCTTTATTCTGTTCTGTCAGTCCATGTGTCTGTTTTTATGCTAGTACCGTGCCATTTTGGTTACTATAGCTTCATAGCATAATTTGAAGTCAGATAGTATAGTACCTCGGGCTTTATGTTTTTGGTCAAGATCGCTTTGGCTATTCAGGGTCTTTTGTTGTTTCATTTTTTAATTGGGTCATTTGATTTTTTGTTGTTGAGTTGTAGGAGTGCTTTTATATTGTGGATATTAATCTCTTCTCAGATATATGATTTGCGAATATTTTCTCCCATTCTGTAGGTTGCCTTTTTACTCTGTCAATTGTGTATTTTAATGCACAAAAGTTTTTGAGTTTGATATAGTCCAATATGTCCATTTTAGCTTTTGTTGCCTGTGCTTTTGATATAGCCAAGAAATCATTGCCAAACTCTGCTTAGTTTTGATACTCTGCACTGATGTGGCAGCGACTATCTTTGCCTGAAATACTTTGGAGATAAAATTAGGTGGTTTTGAGGAGATTTAGAGGAATTTGTCACTTCAGTTGACAAAAACATAAAATAAACCAAATGTTATTTATTGCTAATTTTACGTCTAGTAGCATACCTAAGACCTATTATTTAATGATTGTGTAGCCTGCTAAAACACTTCATGTTAACTTATTTGAATAGTGTGTGAATATGATGCTAGAATAAATAATTTAGTGAATGAATGAGTAAGTGAATGAATGAATGAATTGATCAGTGTCACCAATCCCTAAAGAGTACTTTATTAAACCACCTCAAGTAAGTGTTTATTCTACTTCCCACATGGAGGGAAGGTGACATTGTCAGTCCATTCCAATTAGGTACATTGATTTTGCAGAGTAGGATGAACTTCATCTTCTGATATAAATGTTCAAGTCTTATATTTTACAAATGAGGAAACTGAGGACCTAAGAGAGAAATAACTTCAGTCAGTCAGTTTGTTTGTGATAGAGCCAGAATTAGAGTCAGGTTGTCCTAATGCCAAATTCCTTGCTTTTTCATTATATTATTTAGTTTCTCACCATAAAAATTTAGGACATCTGAAAATGCCACTTTAAATGTGTATTTTTTCCTCAAGAAAAATTCCTCTGGTAGTTTAGAATGTGTCAAACATTTTGATTACTCCCCCAAATATACTGTTTACTGTACTGTATTCAGCAAATGTTTATGTATCTTAATGTGTAACATTGGTAGCAGAAACTTCTGATTTATAGTATGTTCATATCTGATGTTATATATCAGAACCTAAGGGTACAAATGTGATTTTTTTTTTTAAGACCAATGCTTAGCTTCTCTGAACAGGAATTCATTGAACGGAAATTAATCTAAAAATACAGGAAAGTAGTCATGTGCCTATGGGAAAATATAAATGCTTCTTCGGAAATCACTTTTCACATATTTGTCTGCTAGTACTATATTGTCACCAAAACTTGTCCATCTAGAGACTGTTCTTCATTATTAAGCAAATTAAACACACACTTCTTTCATTTGTGATTGGAAAAGTTCCTCTTTCAAGCTGTGTAAGTACAGTGGCCTAAACTAAAACTTATTTTATTTGAAATTCCTATACTATCCAAGAATTCATTTGCAATCATTAAAGAAGAGACAGGAAATAAGACCATGACATATAAAAGTGAGCTTTTTTTCCTAAAGATTCCAGGTTTCCTATGAAATGCAGTTCATCTCTTGGGATTGCTTCCTTGAGGAGAATCTGGTTTCTACCTTCTGATGAAAGAATGGAGACAGGTATAGTCATGACCTGTGAGGGTAAAAAGAGGGTGGGAAATGGGATTAGGTAAGGGCATGAGTATATGGAATTGTTTTTTCATTCTGTGTTTTCTAAGCATATGTGAGGTATTTTTACAAGTCAAACTTGAAGTAATTGTCTTAACTTTTTAGATCCAGAAGAATTTGGATTTTTCTTCTTCTTCTTTTCTTTTACACCTCCTACTGTACTTGGTATTGTAAGTGATTCCAAAGCAGGAGATCAAAGATTTCTGCCATAAAGGAACTAATGGTAAAGGCAACATGGTAAATGTATCATAAAAATTTTTTTTCAAAAGGTCAATATCTACATGAATGCTAATGCCTTAGTTCATTTGTGCTGCTATAACAAAATACCAGACACTGGGTAATTTATAATCAACAGAAACTTATTTCTTGCAATTTTGGTGGTGGTCTGGTATGGGGGTCTGAACGTTTGACCTTGGTGTTATCAGCACCACACTCTCTGAAGTGAGTCTCACAAGTATGGAGGCTGGAAGTCCAAGATCGAGGTGCCAGACAGTTGCATGTCTGGTGAAGGCCCAGTCTCTGCTTCCAAGATGGTGCCTTGTTACTGCATTCTTCAGAGGGAATGAACACTGTGTCCTCACATGGCAGAAAGGAAGGAGGGGTAAAAGGGTTCTGCCCTCATGGCCTAATTACCTCCTGAAGGCCCCTTCTCTTAGTAGTAATGTTGCATTGGAGATTGAGTTTAATATGAATTAAAAAAAAATTTTTTTTTTACATTCTATAATGTTGTTGCAGAGCAGTTGGGAGGGAGGGGAGAGGGGAAAGGGGAAAGAAATGTGATGGAAGAAGGAGGAAGGAGGAGGGGCAGGATCGAGGCCTGTAGTGCCCCCCACATTCCCACAGGGAAGACTGGGGGGATTCCAGCAGTGGCTTGGTCATTGCCAGGCTGGGTGCAGATATCAGGGGGATGTGGCAAAAGCCCTTGCCTCCCACCTCTCCAGCTCAGGAACCCGGGGCCCTTCTTTTTGTGGCTCAGTGGTCATCACTGAGCTGGCTGTGGGTGTGGTGGGGGGCATGGCCAAGATCCTCAGCCCCACACCTCCCCAGCTCGGAAGAGCCCAGGGTGCTTCCTGCAGCAGGTCAGTGGTCATCGCTGGGCTGGTTGCTAGCGTTGGGGGTGTGGCGTGACCGAGGCCCCCTACCACCCTGGCTCAGGAGAGCCCAGGGCTCTTCCTGTGGCAGCTTGGTGGTTGTTGCTGGGCTGGCTGCTTGTGTTGGGGATCGTGACTGAGGCTTGAGGCCCCCCACCACCTCATCTCAGGAGAGCCTGGGGTACTTCCTGTGGCAGCTTGGTCATTGTCACTGTGCTGGCTGTGGGTGTGTGGGGGGTGTGGCTGAGGCCCGCAGCCCACTACCACCCCAGCTCGTGAGAGCCTGGGAAACTTCCTGCAGCGGCTCAGTGGTCATTGCTGGGCTGGTTGCTCATGTTGGGGGGGTGTGACCAAGGCCCTCAGCCCCCCACTGCCCCGGCTTAGGAGATCCCAGGATGCTTACTGTGGTTGCTCAGTGGTTGTTGCTGGGGTGGTTGTGCTTGTTGGGGGTTGTGGCCGAGGCCTGAAGCCCCACCCTCAGGACTGGTTGCGGGTGTGTGTGGGGGGGCATGGCTGAGGCTCCTAGCCCTCCCCACTTTCTGGTTTGGTAGCCCAGGGGACTGCCAGTCCTTCTAGGTGTTACAGATGTGCTTTGGTGAAATGAGACCTTTACTAGCTAATATCAAACTTTGTCTCTGGTTGTGGGTACTTTGCTTTTTTTTTCAGCTCTGTGTTGGATTATTTGCTGTTCCCACCACTCAACCTCTGTGCTGGAACTAATTTGCTGTCCTTTGCTTACTTCTAAAATGGGGGAGCTTCCTGTGAGGAGCAGTACTTGAGCTGTGTGGTTTAGCTAAATTGCTGCTTTGCTGCTGATTCCCTAGGGAAGGCTTTTTGTGTAGCTCAGGTTTTAATGGTTGACTTTATAGGTACTTCCAGTTCTAGTGAAATCTGGTGCACCTGGGTTGTGTAGAAACACTGGTCTGGGCCTGAGTCTTTTCATCAAACTGCACTCCATGCAATTCTGTATTCCTAACCATTCTCCTCTGAGTGGTCCTACACTGATTGGGGGCAGATCATCTGTTCTTGCTGTGCCCCACTGTTCCCCCGGTGGGCCCATCTCCCCCACTGCCCGTGATGCAAACACTTCCCATGGGACCGGCCATGCTGCAGTTCCTTGCAATGACTCACTGGCCTCTGAGTGGCTCCTTTTTTTCAGTTGTTGTGGCTCCTCACTCCCATGTGGGTCCACGGGAACCCTAATAGTGGTATTGCTGGCCTGGGGGCCATCAAGGCGCTCTTCTCCCTTGCCACCTCCAAGCAACTTCATCCAAAAGGCACAGCTATGGCTTTTTGCCAGCTCCTGCTCCTGAGTTCTAGCGGCCCCAGCTTGGCTGTTGTTGCATTTTTATGGTTGTAAATTGGTTGATTTGTGGGAGAGAGTGACCCTGGGGATTGTCTATTCTACCATCTTGACCGGAAGTCTGTACCTAAACATGAATTTTGGAGGGGACACAAACATTGAAACCTAAGGAACAAATTTTCATGGAGAAGAGTATTAGCTGAATTGAAAGAGAAAAAATTGTAGGAAGTACCCTTTTCCACACCCCTCAACTCCACCTCCACTCCAGTAAAAGCTGAAAAGCACTGGGCAGGGAAAGTGTGCACATGTTCCTATAGTGGATCCTAGAGAGCTCCAGTAAGCTGCAGCTGATGAAGGGGTATGTGGCTGCCAGAGGGATTGGGGAGGAGTAGGGGGCAGTCATTTAACCAGAGAGATGCTCCCATTTATCAGTTTAAAATATTAGGCTTTCCTCAAAAGGTTTTGTTAGAAGAAAGGGTTCCAGAGCTAAAAAAATTTTGAGAACCATTGTTCTCTGTGATATGCATTTCACCAGATTGTGCTTGGATCCACTGGTACATAGCAAAGTTACAACTTACAAAAGCAATCACATTGAAATAATTTGAATTGTTAGAATAGTCTTTTTTTTTTTTTTTTTAAGTTAGGCTTAAAGCTGCCTCCCAGAAACTCTCATCTAGACCTACCAAAAACTGATCTGCTGATTTATTCAATGCTCAGATCACTAGCCACTCTCTCCTAGGTTCTCTTCCCCTAGCCAGACATCCTGGGCATATAATACTGAGCTAAACAATTTCTGATGCCTTGTGTTATAGACCTTATTATAGTCTAATAAGAAAGACAAATAAATGCAAAATCACAATCTGATCAGTTCTATGGAGAAGAGATATATGGTGCTATGAGAGCAAATCATAGGGAAACCAATAGGATTGATGCTTGACTGCTGTCTGAGGGATGAGAAGGAGTTACTGTGTGAGGAGCATCTAGACATGGGCCAAAGCAATGTAAAAGGACCTGGTGGGAGAGAATATGGTGAGTACAAGGGAAGGGAAGAAGGCCAAGGTGGCTGCATGGAGAGAATGAGAAACAGGGATAGGGTAGGGAGGAGCCCGACCAACTCAGAGTCCTCAAGGACACTTGAAATAATTTTGTTTTTGTGTTTATCCTAAGAACAATAAGAACCTATTGAATGGTTTATCCAGAAAGAAGGATGAGATGGATTAATTTATGCTTCAGAAAGATTATTCTAGCAGCCATCTAGACAACAGTTGGATGTGGGTAGATCAGATAGGAAGCCCAAGAGAAATGATCATAGTTTGAACCTAGGAGATGGTTGCTGAAATAGATCTGAGAGATACTTAGTAAGTAAAATTGCAGTGCTTGGTGATCAATTGAATTTGGGGAATGAACCAGTATTTACTGGCATATTAGTTCATTTTTGTGTTGCTATAACGGAATACCTGAGACTGGGTAATTTATAAAGAAAAAAGGTTCATTTGCCTTAAGATTCTGGGATAGCTGCATGTGGTGCAGGCCTCAGGCTACTTCTGCTCATGGCAGAAAATGGCAGGTGGGATGCAAGGAGATCACATGGTAAGAGGTAGCAAGAGAGAGGGTGGGGGTGGGGGGGAGTTGCCAGGCTCCTTTTAACAACTACCTCTTGCAGGAACTAATAGAGTGAGAACTCATCCCCTCCTCCCAGTCCAGGGAGGGCATTAATCTATCCATGAGGGGTCCTCCCCCATGACCCAAACACCTCCTAACACTGCCATATTGGGGATCAGATTTCAACATGAGCTTTGATGGCACAATCATATCCAAACTATATCAACTTGAATAGATAACATTGGAAGATCAAGTTTTGGGAGAAGACTATGAAGGTCAGTTTGATATTTGTTGAGCTTGAGGTACATTTGGGTCATTCTAGAGGAAATAGCAAGTAGAAAGTTAATATATAGACCTGGGGTTCAGATAAAATGTTTAGGCTGGACTTTTAAGTTTGTGAGTCATCTGCATATTGGTCATAATTGAAGGCTAGGACATGGGTAAGATTGTTTAGGAAGAGGAATGAAACACTGCGCAGTAAATAACTCTCACATTTATGGGCCAGGTAAAGGAGAATGAGTCTGGAAAGGAGATAGAGGAGAGGCCAGAGAGGTAGGAGGAAAGCAACAGAATATTTTTTCATGGAAGTGTAGGGAAGAAAATGCTTTAAGAAAGAGGAAGTGGTCAGATGCTGCTGAGAGGTAAAGTATTATGTTGAATGTAAAAGGTAATGGATTTAGGTTAGGAAGGTCATTAGTGACTTTAACAGGGAATGTCTTATTGAGTGATTGGGCTGGGAGCTTGATTAGAATGGGTGAGCAGTGAGAGACAGGTGATGTGACAGAGATAAAAAGTATGGACAACTGTTTCAAGAAGTTTGGCTTGAAGGGCAGGAGAGGAAGGGGATAGGGAGCCAACTGAAGGTGGGAAGGTGGGGTTAGACTGCCTTGAATCTATGTAAAAGGCAGGGAGAATCCTGTTGAGAAGAGGTTGATAACACACGAGAAAGAAGGGGATGACTGATAAGGTAAGATTCCAGGACAAGGTAGGAGGGGCTGGTATCTCATGCTGTGGTGGAATACTAGCCTCAGGAGCAGTGATGGCTTTTCTTTTATTACAGGAGGGAAGGAAACCAGTATTGGAGTGGATGGAATAGGTTTGCGTTTTAGGTATTGGGAAGGTGAATGTCCTCTGATGGCTTCTATTTTATCTGTAAAATAGGAGTCAAGGGGGAAGAGGTGCAAGAGGGAAAGGGGTAGGGATAGCAGACAATTGGAGATTTGAGGAGAATGGAGAAGATTTTAAATGACCATCTGGAGAGGAGGTAGGTGAGATGACCAGAGATGTGTGAGATTGGTAGGTAGTGTTCATTATCCACTTGAAGTTGTGCTCATGAATTTATAGTGATATTAATCTTTCTTACAGTTTGCCTTTCTCCAGCTTGTCTACTGAGTGCAAGCACAGAGAAAGCAGTGAGGTGGTGGGGTTTTTTCTTTTTTTTTTGACTGGTAAGGGGATCACAACCCTCGGCAGGGTGTGGTCTACACCATGCTCAGCCAGTGAGTGCACCAGCCATCCATCCCTATATAGGATCTGAACCAGCGCCGCACTCTCCCGAGTGAGCCACGGGGCTGGCTCGAGGTGGTGGGTTTATCAGGGTTAGTTTTCTTATCTTGATGCAAAGAATATTGTGTTACTCTTGTTATTAAAATAAGGGACTGCAGAATCTGTATGGCCTGTTTGAATGAATATTAAGAGTTGGAAAGGGACAATATCTTCTAATCTTTTACTAAAACAGGTGTAGAAGAGGAGAAATTTAGCTTTTGATTATATATCTGAAGCTTCTTAAAATGTTGGTTAAAGAAAACTCAAAGATAATTGATGGGAAATGATCTCTTTAAAAATTATTAAGGAAAATTCTGGTTCTTTAATAGAGTTGTAGCACTTATTCAAACATGTACTCCAAGTTAAATTTTCTTTAAGATTTTTCATATGATTTTTTGTAATCTTATCCAGTAAGGAACTGTGCAATAGTCCCCCCTTATTCACTGGGGATACATTCCAATTCTCCCAGTGGATGTCTGAAACTGCAGACAGTAACAAATCCTGTATATATTATTTTCTTCTATACGTACATACCTATGATAAAGTATAAATTATAGGGCTGGTCTGTTAGCTTAGTTGGTTAGAGTGTGGTGCTGATAACACCAAGGTCCAGGGTTTGATCCCTGTACTGGCCAAGCCACACACACACAAAAAGCTTAATTTATAAATTAAGCTAGTAAGAGATTAACAACAATAAGTAATAATAAAATAGAACAACTATAACAATATACTGTAATGAAAGTTGTATAAATGTGGTCTCTCTCTCTCAAAATATTTTATTGTATGATACTCGCCTTTCTTGTGTTGATGTGAGATGATAAAATTAGGAAATATGGAAAGCAAAACCGCAGCTAAAGGGGCCTACTATATTGGCCTAACATGGGATAATTAGTATAAAGAAAAAGGTGCTTGATCTTTAGTGTCTGCCAGAATTTTAGTTTGTCATCTGTCATGTAAAGCAATTGCAGTATTCCTGGTTGGTTCTGCTTTTATTCTAGACTTTGGTGTTGAAAAATGAAGTAGGGAAGAAGCCAGTTTCTTTAAGTATCACTTGGGGATTTTTTTTTCCAGGTGGCTCCAAGAACCCTCCAGGCGCATACATCTCTATTGAATTCAAGATAAATTAGACATTTTATTATTGGCATTCTTGTTGTTAAGTATTGCTGTTACTGTAGCTTCCACTGTGGCAGGTGATTGTCTCAGAGACCGAGGCAGGGCTTCAGGCCAAAGGCCTCTAACTGTATTGCTGGCCTCCACAGGACACCCGCTGCATCACTGCACTATATCTACTGCTAGAACCTTATTCTTACTCTTGCCGTTTTTTCTCTATGTTAGAGAAAAATTGTCTCCCCAGCTGTAGTGGACTGAATTATGTCCCCCCAAAACTCACTGGAGCTTGAATTGTGTCCCCCAAGTTTATGTATTAGAAAGTTAGCCCGCACTGTGACTGTTAAGAGGGTGGGAAATTCTATTATGGTAATTGAAAGGTGGAGCCTTATGGTGATTGGATTGTGGGACCATGCCATAGTGAATGGATTAAAAATGGTGGTCAGGGTGTGGTTCTGAGGGCTTTAAAAGAAGACAGAAGAGAGTCTGTTTCTCTCTGCTCTCTCTGCTTCCACCATCTTGCAATGTGAGGCCCCTGGGTTGCTATCACCACCACCACATGGACTTTGGACTTCCCAGCCTCAGAAACTGTAAGCAATAAATGTTGTTTTTCTTTTTAAGTCGCCTAGTTCCAGGTATTCTGTTATAGCAACAGAAACGGACTAATACACTAACCTAAAAAAAAATTAATCATTTTCCCAGGTACCCGGTGAAGGCATTCTCCTCGTAAAATGATTTCAACATCACAGGGTAAAGCTCAAATCCCTTTGACCACCATCTCCAGTTCTAGTCCCCTCTACATAAGTTACCACTGTAACAGGGTTGCTGTGTATCTTGCCAGACCTTTATGTAAACATGTACACGTTTATATATGCCCCTAGAAGTATATAGAGAAATATTGTGTTCTCTTTTCCTTTTTCTTTTTTAAATATAAATAATAGCATATACCATAGTATTTTTTTCAAATTTTTTTTTACACATTATGTCTTCTCAATACATATAGATGAACCCTATTTTTTAAAAAGCTACCTATTCCGTAACATAGGTATTTCATTATTTATTTGGTCATTATATTAAAATTTTTAAAAAATTTTTCTCTGGTATTAACAATTCTGCAGTGAAGACCCTTGTGTGTGCTTCCTTGTACATCTCTGCAAGGATTTCTAGAAAGTAGATGGAAAGAAGTAGAGTTGCTGTTCCTGGGATATATTTATTTTAAATTTTTAAAAATAAACTTTTTATTTGGAGTAGTTTTAGATGTACAGAAATGTTGCAAAGGTAGTACAGATTGTTCCTATGTAAACCTCACCCAGTTTTAGTTTCCCCTAATGTTATCATCTTATATTACCATGGCACCTTTGTCAAAACTGAGAAACCAACATTGGTACATGTTGTGAACTAAATTTTAGGCCTTATTCAGATTTCACCAGGTCTTCCACTAATGTCCTTTTTCTATTCCGGGATCCAATCCATGATACTACATTGCATTAATTTGTCAGGTCTCCTTTGTCTCCTCTAGACTGTAATAGTCTTTCTATAATTTTCATGACTTTGATGGTTTTGAGGGGTACTGATTGGGCATTTTGCAGAATGTTCCTTAATGCCTGATGTTTTTCTCATGATTAGATTGGGTTATGGGTTTTGGAAGAATACCACCACATCATCATATCAGGTGATCCACATGACATCAGTGGCAATGTTAATCTTGATTAGTTGGCTAAGGTAGTGTTGGCCAGGCTTCTTCCCTTTAAAGTTGCTATTTTTCCCTTTCCATACTCTATTCTTTGGAATTAAATCACTGAGTCTAGCCCATACTAAAAAGGGTATGGGTGATAAGCTCCATCTCCTGGAGGGGGGTATTTTCTCTATATATAATTTGGAATTTTTATGTAAGGAAGATTTTTTCTTCTCTTTATTTATGTATTCAATTATATATGCTTTAGGACTCATGTATATTTATTTTATACTTTGGGTTGTAATCCAATACTACACGCTTTTAATTTTGTTATTTTTTTGTTATTTATTTATTTTGTTGCTCATATTGTTTCAGCTTTGGCCGTTCGGAGTTCTTTTAGGCTGACTCTCATGTCCCGTTGACATACCACCATACTTTTAATTTTTGAGCACCTCCTTACTTCCTGACCTCACAGAATGCTCCAGTCTCATATTTTCCTCGCCCCAGCTATAGAATCAGCCATAACAGGATCCCTGGTTACTTTTATCAGAGAATGGAAATGTTCCTTAGTAATGATATTCTAAATTTTAATAGATATTGTCCAGTTCTTTTCCTAGGGGCTATTCTAGTTGATGCTTTTATCTTCCTCATACCTATCTTTCTCCGCATACCTGTTCCAGTACTTGATGTTATTGGGCTTATTAATTTTGGCTAGTCTGATAGAATTGTATCTTTTTAAGTGACTGTTTCTCTGATTATGAGTGTGGTTGAACATCTTTGTTTATTAGACATTTGCGCTTCCTCTTCTGTGAATAGTCTGTTTATTATCCCTTTGCCTTCTGAAATTGGTATCTGTGTGTGTGGTGTGCATGTGTGTGTGTCTTTGGTATTAGGAATTCTTACAGATTGCGAATATTAATCCTTTATCTGGTTGTTAATATTAATCTTTTTCACCCTGTAATTTACTTTTAAACTTTATGATATATAAAAGTTTGACATATAAAATATTTAAATTTTATACTATTAAAATTAAAATTGGAATTGAAGGCTTTGCTTTTGTACCATGTTTAAGGAAATCTTTCTAGCATGTCTACTTATGCCTTTATTCCAATCATTTACTGAAACTGCTGATTCAAAGATCTCAAGGGAACACCTGTTAAACAAAATCATTTGCTTTTTCTCAGTTCTTAGTATTCAGCATTATGCACCATTTCCTCTTTGAAGTGTTTTTCTTGGCATTCTCCTGGTTTTCTTCTGGCCTCTAACCTCTCCTCTTTCATCTTTCTTTTGACCTCCTCCCTTCCTCTTGCCATTTCTACTTTTTCCTATAGCCTGCTGACAGAGAGTTCTCCTGGCTTCATTTTTCCCTTTGCTAAGCTCATCTGCTCTTGTTTCTGTTGAGTAAATACTTTCAAGTCTATATTTCCAGTCCTTCCTTTCACTGAAGCCTTTTGCTTACATCTCCATTTTGTCTCTATCTTGTCTCTGCTGGATATCCCACTGACTTGTCACATTCAGTATGCCTGAGGTAGAAGAAACTCATTAACATGCCTGGAGAACATATGTTTCCTTTTATTTGCATGTCTGTCAACGGCATCATGATTCTCCTAGTCACCCAAGCTCAAAACTGAAAGTTGGCCTTTAATTGTTTCCTACTTTCCCCACATGCAACTAGTTATGAAGTCACGTGCATTCTGCCTTCAAAATTTCCTTCTCATCTGTTCTTTTTTCTCTCTTCATCATTGCATCAATCTAGCTCAGGTGTTCGTCACTCTTCATGTGGTGTTTATGTGCATCTCCTCAACTTATCTAAACTCTCTAATCCAGCCTACGTTCTGCAGCCTGTCTGGTCATACCAGTTATTTACACTGAATCTTTATTTCCTTAGATTAGTACAGCCTGTCTCCAATTTAAAACCCCCCCCTCACCCTGCTTTCTCCTGTGCCTGTCATATGATCTGTCATGTCGAATCAAAGTGGAATACTGTAACTTCTCAAACATTCATTCATCTGTGCAGGTTGTATATGTACATCGTTCAGTGTGTTTCTTAAGAGTATGTAATTACCCACAGGACTCTAAACTTTTCATTTCAACCAGTGTCCGTGTTATTTTTGTAATATTTCTATTAGAAAGGGATCGATATGAAAATTTGGTGTCTTTAGTTATAAATATTCTTGCATGGATAAAGTCTTCAATAAAAGACCTATAAAAAAATTCTTCTATTTTTCATGGCTAATAAACTATTTCTTACATCTTTGAAAATTGTATAAAAATAGACACATAAGTACATAGAAACTTATTTTAGGCCCAGTGGATTTTTTTTTTTTTTTTTTTTTTTTTTGCTCTTATTCCCATAGCATCTGTTATTTCCATTGTTTTTCTTCCTTTAGCAACATAAAATAATGATACCTTTCCTGGTGAAGTGACTTAACCTTGCTAATTTTATCACAGAGTTTGTTTCTAAATCAATAAGGCCAAAAGGAGGAGATTGGGAGGCCCAGCTGACACTTTATGAGCTAGGTTGTTCAAGTTAACTCTGAAAAGTTTTTCAGACATAGTTGAGTTTTTAAAATAGAAGTGTCTCTGGAATTAAATGTTTGTATAGACACTATAGACTACCACTCCCATTTTTCTTTTTCCTGGGGATAATATTTTTCTGTTTTCTGGATCTGTGTACTCTTTTTTATAAGCTTGTTATAAATTCTCCCCTTTAAAGTCTCTAAGGATAAATATTGTGGTTTTACCAACCTAGTAATAACATAAACTTTCATTGGTTGAGCTTTTATTAAGCATCAGACTTGTGCTGAGCTTTTTAATGTATTACTGAATTCCTGTAACATTTCTGTGGAGAAGGTGCTGTGGTTACCATCACTTATAGAATTGTTAGGACATTGATATTGAGATGACTTGAAACATTTGGGGACACTTATAAATTGTTAAAGGGCATTTGGCATCTTGTAATGGGAAGAGTATGGAACTGGAGTCAAATGTAGAATTTAGACCCAGATTTTCCATTGACTATAGCTAAGACCAGGCCAAGAAATAGCATCTTCTCTTAGCTTTAATTTCATCTTTTGGAATAGTTATACTTAACATTCTGCAATTCCATGACTTTGGGACATTTGTAAGCATTTTGGACAGTGTCATCTCAAGCTTTTTATTGTATTTAGTTTGTCTTGTAAACTGAAGGCTTAGTTTTGTCTCTTTACCAATAATTAATGAATACAATGCTTATTCAGTTCAACAGACTTTCATTTAGGCTTCGTGTGTGTACAGCTTAGAGATATGAAAGATAAAAATATAAATAATACAGAATTCTTACTTCCAGAATCTAATGTTTAATCTTGGAAATGGACAAATTACATAAAAGCTCTATGTGATACACATGGTATGTTCTATGACAGACATAAACAAGGGGCTTTCTGATTAATTCTAATTAAGGAAAGGTTCATGGAGATGGTAGCATTTGGTCTGAGAATTTAAGGATGGAAAGATGATTGAGGCAGGAAGTTGAAGAGGAGTTATCCCAAGCAAGGGTGCAAAGACGGAAAATTGCAGGGTGTTTTTCTCAAAATGTATTTCAAAGGATATTAATAGTTTTTTGTGGGAGAAAAAAAGAATCCATAGTCAAATAATATTAAAAGAGATTGTCTTTGTAAAACATAGTTGTTAATGTGCAATAATTGCTGCCTATTATTATTATCATTTTTACTAAAATTGTGAATCAGTGGGCTTAGTGCAATTGTATAAGGACATTTTTACTGCTATACTGCTAAGTACCTTAATATTCTAAATTCCAGTATAAATTACTAAGAGGACCATATGTGTAGCACTTACAAATCTTATATGATCTTGGAACCCTTTTTCATGGGAATACTAGGTCCAAAGAATACAATTTATGGAAACTGCACAAAAATATACTGTTTATCAATGGAGTGGAGTTATTACAATACAGAAAAAGAGATTTTACTGATATTAATTGAGTCAAAGTTGGAAAATAAGAGTTTAAGGAAGGAGATTAGAGAATGTATATTCACAGAGGGAAGCCATTTTCTATATTAGCCAATAGGTGTCAGTGTATGCCAAGTATAGCTTGGTAACAGTCCTGCAAGAGGCATGGATTGGAGGAGGGCAGTCACATGTTGGTAATTTCCAAGCATGCCTGTGCATCAAAGGAAGGGAATTCATAAGAGAATTTAAATTTACTTACAAATTTAAGATTAATATGTTGTAAGCCATTTAAACAATGAATCTTATTTTGCACGCGCACACACACACACTCACAAGAACCTTACCCTACTGGACACACAGATAATGTGAAAGGTTTATTTTTTTTATTCATTCATTCAGCTAATTGACACTGTTAGGTGATAGGTACACATTAGTCAGTAAAAACTACAAAACTCTTGCTGTCGTATAACATATAGTCCAGTAATGGGACTAATCTATGCCTAGTATTATGTATTATGTAGACCATCACCACTTACCTGGTAACTGCATGAGAAACACCCTTGTGGCAAAGTTAGTAAAGGACTCAAGTAGAAGTAAGCTCTGGAATGTTTTACAATACTAAATATTCTAAATGGCATCACTATGCATACCAGCCTCTCATGTTGAACTCTGTCCAGTATGCTGGGTTCTAGGATTGTAGACAGAAGTAAACTGGCCTGTGAGGAAATACAACTACTGGATGTTTTACACAAGTATATGCATACAGCCACGTGTTACTTAACATAGTGCCAATGTCCCATAGAGGAAGAAAAAACATGGAGTGGTAACTACCCGTTTCAAAGCTATCATTTGCTTTCAACTCACAGTTCCATTGGAAAATTCAGTTTTTCCTACTTAATTCTCCTTCCCTAAAGAATGCAAATGTCTTTACAGGTACAGACTAACTACAGATCCCATTTCTTTACCTTGGAGGCATGACCTATAAATGTTAGAAGATTTATTTGACATCTTGGACTATTTATATAAATTTTCTGTGCATGTTTGCACTGAAATCTATTGAAACAAAAAAAAATATGTAATAAAAAAATTTTAACAAATTTTTACATGAACATCTTAATTTTTTATTGAGGCACTAAGTACTTTTGCAGGTGACATTAATTAATGCTAATGTAACTTGTACATATAACTTTCTGCAACCATATTGATTATGCCTGGCAGCACTACCTCCTGAGGCTGTGTTCTTGGCACTTTTATAGATACACAGGGCTTGGGTGAAAAACCTTAAGGGAAAATTTCAAAAGTTGGGAATTCAGGAAATGCTCAAGGAAAAGAGTTTTTTTCAGCCAGTTTGGAAGGTAAATCTTAATTGGCTAGGGCTTGCTATGCTTATTTCGTTCCTTTTAGTTTTTTAAAAATTTTAAAAATAATATCTCATCAACAAAATTTACCCTTTTTTATCTTCTTATATATGATGTTTCTTAGTCAAAATTTGGGGGAAGGAGGTTTACTCTTAAGCTGTGGGAGCATATGTCAGAACTCATCTGTTCTTCATTTTATAGTTTAATTCATTTGTGAAAGTTAAATAATTCAAGATTATCTTTAGATACTTCTAAAAATTGTTTGCTATCAAATTCACAGAATTATTTTGAAAAACTACCTGATCGCTACCTAACTCAGTGTATTAATGAGTCAGTGCCAGGTATTTATTTAATAATCGTGGTGCTAGGAACACTGGGTGATTCCAGACAGATTAAACGTTTTGTCACCTTCTGGTATCAGTGGGGTTTTAGAGGTGTGTGATGGTTTTAAAATATGTTCAAAAATTCTTTGCTGTTCCTCCCTTTAAGAGCTGGAGCTTAATTTCCCCCTCTCTTGAATATGGGCTTGACTTAGTGACTCACTTCTCAGGGCTAGAACAAAGTAGATGTGACATGAATTCTGAGAGTAGATTGTAAAAGGCACAGTGGATTCCCCCTTGCTTTGTGTCTCACATCACTGGTTCTGTGGGAATCCATCTTCTAGCATGAGGACACTGGGGCTAGTGGAGAGCCCACATGGCGAGCCACCAATGCCTCCTGCCAAGAGTTATGTGAGGTCACCATCTTGGAAGCAGGTCCCCCAGCACCAGTCAAGCCTTTGAATGATTGTAGCCTCTGTGAATGAACATCCTGATCTCGTGAGACTGAACCAAAGCCACCCAGCTTTGTTTCCAAATTCCTGTCCCACAGGAACTGTGAGATGTTTGTTGTTTTAAGCTGTCAAGTTTTAGGGTAGTTGTTGTATAGCAACAGATAACTAATTCAAGAGAGAAGACAGAAACCTGGAGTCCTTGGACACATTGCCCTCACTTCCAGCAAATTTCAGGTATCAGTGAACTCTCTAAAATTGGATATAAAATTGTGCATGTGTGTGTATGCATTTTTCTTGGCAAGTATTCTTAGCTTTCACCACTTTCTGAAAGGAGTCCTTAATCTCTGAAAGGCTACAAATTCTGCATTATGTGTTTTATTCAGAGGAAACAGAGCAGTGAGGCCCAGAGAACTAGACAGGAAGGTTTTGAGGGAAGCATCTCTTATATATAAGTAATTAATGCATATTAGTTGGTGAAGACTGGAATTGAACTGTGCTTTAAAGAGTGAAAAGAACTTACTTAAGCATATGGGATAGTTCCCTTTCAAAGTGTGCTTGATTGCTTTAGATCAGGGGTGGGCAATTATAGCCAGCAGGACAAATCCGGGACCTCCCCCTTCTTTTGTAATTTTACTGAAATACAGCCATGCCCATGTACGTTATTATGTGTGGCTACATTTGCCATGCAACAGCAGAGTTCAGTAGTTGTGACAGATGTCCCACAAACAGAAAGTAAATTATTTGCTATCTGACCCTTTAAACGTTTGATGACATTTACTTCTGAATATTGAGATACAGTAGCATTTTTGTGGTATAAAAGCAGTAGCTAAGATATATGTTTCTAATTGATGGGTGAATGTACTACATGCTGTGTAGCAGACTATCTTACAGGTAAGTAATACATTAACATTTACTCCCTAAGGCCCCTGGAATAATTGCTGTCCTGGTCTACGGGAACGGCTATCTGGACAGTCTTCTGGACAAATGAAGTTTGTAGAGCAGAGGGCAGGGATTAATGATGCTGGATCAGAGGTGAACACCCAGGGGCCTTGAACTGCTAACAGTTAAATAGGAGAGGCCTGCTGACATTTGTTACTATAAAGGAGCTCTTGCTTCCCCTGTATTTGTCTCCACTTGACACTTTTCTGCCAGAAGAATTTTGCAAACCTGATCTATGATGATACACACATTATTTTGAAATAAGATGCTTGAGGTCTGGATTCTAGACTATTTCTTTTCTAATTCTATTTTTGTTTATGTTGTGAACTGTTTGTCACTAAGAGTTTCTGACTGATTCTTCCAGATAAAAGTAATATCCATTTTTAGTATTGGGCTTAATTCTGGGACTTCAGGTCTGGTTCCATTTTTTTGTAATCTCCTGGTAACAGCTGGTTTTTCTTTGTACTTTGGTTCTAATGTGCTAAATATTTATCCTTTAGTATCTAACATGTTTCCCAAACTTTAATAATATCTAGTTTAGAAAAAGTCTAGGAAGGAAATAGCACGTAGTAGATCACATCAGTCTTTTGTGGTATTTCTGCTGATGGTGAGTGACTACCCAGGTGTTCTGCATCAAGCCTGGTGTCCCATATATCACGTTAGCACTGGTTAATGTCCTCAGCAGGGAAGAGCAATGACCAAATTCATGGATCTGTTTGCAAAGCTCATTATTTAGGAGTTCTGTCTTTATTGCTGGTTATGTCAGTGAAAGAATATTTGTTTTCTCATATCTCATACTTCACTGAGGGTGTCAGTCCTTCAAAGTACTTTGGCTAATTTCCTAAGAGTTCTAGCCGAGTTTATAACTTAATTAACTTTTATTACGAGCGGTTTTGAATTTACAGAAAAATTAGAGAATAATGTAATGAACATTCATTTTCTTACTCCCCAGTTTTTAATAAATCTTACCATATTGCTTTTTTTGTTATATACACAATGGATAGATAGATAATTAAAAAAAAATAAAGCATTGACACAGTTGAAGCTTCTTCTAGATTCATTCCTTTTTATCCTTCCCCAGAGGAAATGTGGTGTCTGAAATTTGGTGTTTATCATTGCCATGCATACTTTTATAAATAAAAAGACTATATACTGTTGACTGCATGCATACTTTTACTAAATATAAATACTAAAATTATATACATTTAACTTATATGTTTTTAAATTCCATGTAAATGGTATCATTTATGTATTCTTTTGCAGCTTCCTTTTTTCACTTAACATTGTATTTTTAAGACTTTTCCATGTTGATACATGTTGTTTATTTATTCATTTTAATTGCTATAAATATTTCTTTGTGAAAATATATTGCAACTTATTTATCTGTTATCCTTTCAGTGGACATTTGTTTTCAGTGTTTGCTTTGCAGTAGTGAGCATTCTTGTTCATACCTCTTTTGAACATATGTGAGCTTTCCTCTTCTTTACACTAAGACGTGGAAATGATTATGTCTCAGAGCACATCTTCAATATTATTGGGTAATTCCAAATAGCTGTCCAAAGTAGCTGTACGGATTTATACCCGTACCGGCATTATAAGCATTCCCATTGCTTCATACCATGGTAAGCACTTTAAAATTGTGCCAATTTGATATTTTGTTGTTACAAATATTATTTCCCTAATTACCAGTATGATCTAGCATTGGCTTTAAGACTTTCAAATATTTTACTCTTTAACATTGTGTGGGAGATATGAGGGTACTTAAAAATGTTAGCAGAAAAATGGAATTGAAAGCTAATACGAATCTTTCCATGAGCTTTTATTTTTTTTTATTTTAACATATACTTGTACATACTAGTGGGATGAAGTATGTTGTTTCAATACATGCATACACTGCACCATGATTCACTTAGTATAGACAGCATAGTTTTGTACCTGTTTAGTCTGCCACTTTGCCTTCCTCCTTCCCTCCTTTCCCACTACCCCCAGCCCAGCCTCTGATACCATATTCTACTCTCTACTTCTATGAGAACCACTTTTTTTTAAAAAAAGATTCCACTTCTGAGTGAGATCATTGGTATTTGTCTTTCTGTGTCTGACTTACTTCATTTAAAATGATTTCCCATTGCATTCAAGCTGCTGCAAATGATAGGATATCATTTCTTTTTGTAGCTGAATAGTATTCCATTGTGTATATATACCACAGTTTTTTTATCCATTCATTTGTTGATGGGTACTTAGGTTGATTCCGTCTCTTGGCCGTTAAATAGCGCTATCTTGAACAGTGCTGCGATGAACGTGGGAGTGCAGGTATCTTTTTGATATATTGATTTCATTTCCTTGGGTGTATACCCAGTAGTGAGAAAACTGGGCAGAAGGGTAAATCTATTTTTAGTTTTCTGAGGAACCTCCAAATTGTTTTCCACAGTGGCTGTATCAATTTACATTCCCACCAACAATGTAGGAGAGTTCTCTTTTCTCTGCATCCTTGCCAGGGTTTGTTATTTTCTGTTTTTTTGATAGTATCCATTCTAACTGGAGTGAGATGACATCTCATTGTGGTTTTAATTTGCATTTTTCTGGATGATTTTGAACATTTTCTCATGTGCTTGGTGGCAATCTGTATGTCTTCTTTTGAAAAATATCTTTTCAGGTCCTTTGCCCATTTTTTAATTGTGTTATTTGTTTTTTGCTGCTGAGTTTTTTGAGTTCCTTATATATTCTGTATATTAGCCCCTTGTCTGATGTGTAGTTTTCAAACATTTTCTCCCATTCTGTAGGTTTTGGCTTCACTTTGTTGTTATTGTCCCTTGCTGTACAGAAGCTTTTCAGTTTGATATAATCTCATTTGTGTGTTTTTGCTTTAGTTGCTTGTGCCTTTGTAGTCTTTCTCAAAACACCGCACATTCCCATTTCATGTAGTGTTTTCCCTATGTTTTCTTCTAGTAGCTTCATAGTTTTGCATCTTAAGTTTAGGTCTTTAATCCATTTTGAGTTGATTTTTTGTGTATGGTGAGAGATAGGGCTCTAGTTTCAATTTCCCATGTATGGATATCCAGTTTTTCCAGCACCATTTATTGAAGAGGCTATACTTTCTCTGCTGTATATTCTTGACACCTTTGTTGAAAATCTGTTGGTTTACATGTGTAGGTTTATTTTTGGGCTCTCTATTCTGATCCATTGGTCTATTTGTCTATTTTTATGCCAGTACCATGCTGTTTTGGTTACTATAGCGTTATAGTATATTTTGAAGTAAGGATGTGTGATGCCTCCTACTTTGTTCTTTCTGTTCAAGATTGCTGTAGCTATACAGGGTCTTTTGTAGTTCCATTTAAATTTTGATCATTTTTTTCTATTTCTGTAATAAGTTTTGATAGGTATTATATTGAATGTGTAGATTGCTTTGGGTAATACGGACATTTTGTTGATGTTGAATCTTCCAACCCATGAACATGAAATATCTTTCCGTTTATGTGTGTCCTCTTCAGCTTTTTTTCACCAATGTTTTATAGTTTTCATCGTAGAGGTCTTTCACCTCCTTGGTTAAATTTACTCGTATGTATTTCATTTTTTTGGTAGCTGTTATGAATAGAATTAGTTTCTTGATTTCTTCAGCTATTTCATTATTGGTATACAGGAAGGCTGTTGGTTTTTGCATGTTGATTTTGTATCCTGCCACTATACTGAATTCTTTTATTATTTCTAGTAATATTTTGGTGGAATATTTAGGCTTTTCTATTTGTATGATCATGTTGTCTACAAATAGGGATAGTTTGACTTCTTCCTTTCCAATTTGGATGCTCTTTATTGCTTTCTCTTGCCTTATTGCACTGGAGAGGACTTCCAGTACTATGGGGAATAAGAGCAGGGAAAGTGGGTATTGTTTTTGTCCAGATCTTAGAAGAAAAGCCTCCAATTTTTGTCCAGTCAATATGATATTAGCTGTGGGTTAGTCATATATGGCCTTTATTGTGTTGAGGTACATTCCTTCTATGCCTAGTTTGTTGAGCATTTTTATCATGAAGGGGTGTTGGACTTTTTTTATCAAACATTTTTTCTATGTCTATTGAAATGATCATGTGGTTTTTTTCCCTTTTCTTGTTGATATGATGTATCACATTAATTGATTTGTATATGTTGAACTATCCTTGCATCCCTGGGATGAATTCCACTTGATCATGGTGAATAACCTTTTTAATGTGTTGTTGGATTCTGTTTGCTACTATTTTATTGAGGATCTTTGCATCTGTGTTCATAAGGGATATTGGTCTGTAGTTTTATTTTTTTATTGTGTCTTTTTCCAGTTTTCATATGACGTTGATGTTGGCCTCATGGAATGAGTTTGGAAGTATTCCCTCCTCTTCAGTTTTTTGAAAGAGTTTGAGAAAAATTAGTATTAGTTCTTTAAATGTTTGGTAGAATTTGGCAGTGGAGTCATCTTGTCCTGGGTTTTTTTGTTGGGAGACATTTTATTACTGCTTCAATCTCATTACTCATTACTGATCCATTTAGGTTTTCTAGTTCTTCATAATTCAACCTTGGTAGGTTGTATGTGTCCAGGAATTTATCCATTTCTTCTAGGTTTTCCAGTTTGTTCGCATATGGTTGTAGTAGTAGTCTCTTATGATCCTTTGTATTTCTGTGGTATTGGTTGTAATGTCTCCTTTTTTGTTTCTGATTTTATTTGAGTCTTCCTCTTTTTTCTTTGTTAGTCTAGTCTAGCTAAAAGTTTGTCTATTTTGCTTATCTAAGTTAATATATAAACTCAATAAAATAAAATCCAACAAAAATGCCATCAAATTTTGTTTTATTTTTTTCTGCTAGATAAGTTGATTATAAATTTCATTTGGAAACAAAGAATATTTAGGAAAACCCTGGAAAATTAAAGAAATTAGGGGAAGGACTAGCCCTATCAGATATTAAAGTACATTATCAAGCTCCTGTAATTCTAGTAGTATAGTACTGACTCATGAATAGACAGACCACATGAACACAATATAAATAGACCTGATTTCATATGTAAATATAATGTATAAGAAAGGTAGCCTCTCACATCAGTGAGGAAATGTAGAATTTATAATAGTGTTGGGAAACTGGGATATATACAAGGAAAAAAATAAAATTTACTCTTTACATCTTACCCTGAGATCCATTCCAAATAAGATTAGAGGTTTAAAAGGAAATCACATAAGTACTAAAAGAAAATATTGGTGAATTCTTCCTCTGCCTTGGATTTGCAAAAACTTATCTAGCAACGACCCCAAATCTGGAAGCAATAAGGGTAGTGATGAATTTGATTACATAGAAATAAATAATAAAACTCTTTTGTACACAAAAAAATCATAAACAAAGTAAAAAGATAAAGAATAACTATGAAAAACTCTTTGTAACTTAAACGACAGAACAAAGCTAATATCCCAAATATATAAAAATCTAGAAATAAAGAAGAAAAAGTTTAACAGTTCTATAGAGAAGTGGATTAGAAATATTCACAGATACTTCATAGGAAAGAAATACAAAGAACTCTTAAACATATAAAGATGATGTTTAACCTTACTCTTTATAAAAGAAATGCAAGTAAAACTCTCCTGTGTTTTATTAGATTGGCAGAAATCTGAGTTTGACAACATACTCTGTTGGTAAAACTGTTGGAAATGTAAATCTCATACATTGCTAGAAATGCAAAATGTACAATCTATATGGAAGGGAAATTGGTAAAATTACATCTACATTTACTTCTTGATGAAGCAATCTCATTTCTAGGAATTTATTCCAAAGACACATTAGGCAAAATTTGAAAGACAAACACATAAGACTGCTTATTTCGGCACTATTTCTAAAATGACCAACTGAATTAATAAATCAAACAACCCAAATGTCCATCTGTAGGTGGCTGGCTGGATAAATGATATATCCTTGTAATTAAGAATCATACAACTATAAAATGTAATGACAAATATAATATACTACTGTGGTGAAGAAAAGAGCATATGTATAGTGTGCTATTGTTTATTGAAGACTGGTAAGAATATGAATATATTTGCTTATATTTTAAAAATAAAAAGATAAATTATGAAACTTAAATGAAATAGCTTATAAAGGGAGGAAGAGAAGAGGGTGAACAGAACAAGGATAGAAGTTAGACTTTTAGAAATATATCTGATTTCATAGATTTGACTTTAAAACAAGTACATATTTTACATAATTATAAGGCAAAATGTGATTTTAAAGCTATCCCTAAAATTCCAAAGGAAATGGAAAAAATAAACCTAAGTGCATATACAGTTGGTGGCATAAGCACACAAAGAGGAAGTGCTACAAGAGACTTTAAAGCACAATTATTGAACTGTACGTCTCCCTTGGTATATATCCTAATGGCAGAAGATACTGCAAAAACATCTTAAAACTTTTGAATAATCATATCATTAGTGACAGTGTGGTACTGATATACTGAGACTGTTGTATGTAAATTTTAGGATAAGGCAAATGAGTAATTACGTTGGTGTCATGAGAACTGGGATTATGGGCATGGGAGAGAGAAGACACAGATGCAGGATTGATGAGGTTAAATAAAACTGTGTAGTCCTGGATTTGAAATAGAAATGTTAAAATGAACACATGACTTATTTTAATCTTAAAAAATATGACTTTTTAGCTCTGTTCACTGAAAAGGCCTAAAAACATTGACTAACCCAATGACAGTGCATCCCTAGGACCTAAATGATTTGGTCTCTAAATACCATTCCCCACTAAATACAACCAAGGCTCTATCCAAAAGTGGGTGATCCCAGGACATAGCAAGAAGTATAAAAGCACAACTTGAATATCTTGTTATAACAGAAAGGAAGTTATCAGACATTATCAGGGTCATGTCAAAAGGACTCAGAAGCTTGAATAGACTCCACTGGCCAAAGATGGGTCAATTTGCATGTCAATGAGGATAATAATAATAAGGGTAAAACAATAAATATGTGTAGACCCATGAGTTCATAATGATACTAAAAAAGTTTTAAAAGAAATTTTCTGCTGCAGGAAGCACCCCAGCCCTCCCGAGCCAGGGCAGTGGGGGCTGAGGGCCTAAGCCACACACCCCTGACACCCACAGCCAGCCCAACAGCGACCACGAGCCACCTCAGGAAGTGCCCTGGTCTCTCCCAACCTGGGGTAGTGGGGGGCCTTGGGCCTTGGGCCTCGGCCATGCCTCCCCGACACGTGCAATCAGCCCAGCCACGACCACCAAGCCACAGCAAGAAGGGCCCTGGGTTCCTGAACTGGGACGGTGGAGGTCAAGGGCTTTTGCCATGCCCCCCTGACATCTGCACCCAGCCTGGCAATGACCAAGCCACCACGGAAAGCCCCTCCTCTGCCCATCTCCTCTGTGGGAATGAGGGGGGTGCCACAGGCTTCAATCCCACCCCTCCTCCTTCCATCCCATTTCCTTCCCCTTTCTCCTCTCCACCTCCTTCCCAACTGCTTTGCAACAACATCCTAGAATGTAAAAAATAGTATTAATAAAATTACATTTTCTTTAAAAAAAAAAAAAAAATTTTTTTTTAAAAAGGGGACTTAAATAATTGTAATGTGTAGATTTTATTGGGATTTCAATTTAAACAAACTTAAAAAACGTTAAAAGTTGAGGATGTGAACATTCAATGAGATTGAAGAGTTATTTATTTTTTTAGGTATGATAATATTATGGGTATGATATTTTTAAAGAAGTTTCTATCTTTTATAGTACATATTGAGGTATTTACAGATGCTTTGATAGTATTTGTGGAAATTGTTTCAAAAAAAATCTAAGGAATTGATGGGGAATATAACTGAAATAAGACTGGCTATGAATCATTGTTGAAGGTGGGTGATGGGCATGTGGGTGTTTATTACACTATGCTCTCTCCTTTGTATATGTTTGAGGTTTTTGATAAAACTTTTTTAAAGTTTAGGTTAAATGATTTTCATTGAGAAACAGAGGCAGTTTATTATATGTTTCTGCCTATTTGTTTACCAATTCATCCTTCTAGAAAATAATCACAAGATGAAGGAAGCCCTAGTCCTACTCTGATATTCTTGTAGCAGCACTTGGTAAGATGTACTTGGATTGAAAATCAACTCTCCATTCTTCAACTAGATCTACAATATACACTACTACTATATTTCCTTTGAAAAATGATAACACAGTAAGTATTTAAAAACATTTCACCATGGTTTAGAAAACCATTAATAGGCCTTAACAAAAGATTAAAAAATAAAAACTCTTCTTAGCTCATAAAGGGGTGTCTTTCATAAATTTCTAAGGCAGTTCCTTAGAACTAGAAGGATGTTTTCTCATAGAAATTGTTATAAATGTCAAATAGGTTCCCAGTCCACAAAAATCTTTTAATCTATAGCATAACATAATGTAATCTACAAAACTGACAGAGTACTAAGGGTTCAGTACAGGTATAAATGAACTTGTTCTTCTAGGAAAATGCTTTCTTAATTGAATTCAGGACTTTAAAAGATGAGTGACTTTTCTACATCTTTATAGGAGCTGGTCTCATTATACTCCTGGGTCATCTATTTGCCATATGCTTTGCATTCTGGAGGTTAAGAACAGTTACATTTATCACCTGTGACTTGGGCTGCTCCCATTTTTAAATTAAATATTTGAAAGAGCAGAGATTATCTGCATATGAATGATCTTGGTAATGAAAACCTGCCTTTTATACTTGGTTGATGCATATCCCATTTTATATTCACAAGAAATCTTTGAAGCTTACATGGCAAATGTTATTACTCCCATTTTACAGCTGAAAAGACTGTGGCTCAAAGGTGTAATGGCAAACACTTGGGAATCAGAGAACTGGATCTGAGTCCTGGATCTTCTGGGTGACCATGTGCATGTCATTTAACCCTTGAACTTCAGTTTGCTTGTCATAAAATGGGCACAATGAAACCCTATTTTACAATGTTGTTATGAAGTCTAAATGAACTGATGCGCGTGAATGAGTTGGATAACATAAGGTACTATGCAAGTTTTCATTATTCATCATTGATGATGAAGATCGTGGCAGGGTTATTTTAATAAATGAAAAAAACACAACTAGAATAGTATGGAGACTCATCCACATGATATGAATCACTGTTGGAAGAAAAAGGGAATGTTCAGCTTAGAGAAAAATCAGGAGAAAGTGTTAGATGTTGTCAGATATTTTCTCGAGGGCTCAGGTTTGAAGAGTAGATTTCACTCATTATAAAGAACTGCTTGCAGTGAGTTTTCCTGTTACTGGAGTTTTTCAAGCAAAGGCCAGACAGCCACATGTTAGGAATGTTGCAGTGGGCTAAATTCCTCTCAGGTCAGTTTCTATTCTGAGGTTCTATCATAGAAATCTAACATTTTCCAAGTTGGGTAGAGATTCCTGATTTACTGGCTTGAAGGTCTCTGAAGCACTTATGATGATGGTCCTGTAATAGGATAGAAATTGCAAGAGATGATCTATAAGCTGGTTTTTGGAAAAATTCATTTAACAAATATTTATGAAGCACTTATTATTTTGCAAGATGATGTGCTAGACACTGAGACATTTTTAAAAAGCCATCTCTAGTGTTCCATTGTTTGAACATAAGATTCTGTTCTGTTTGCAATCATTCTTTCCCCTTTTAAATATACTGTGTCAGTCTTGATCTTCCCGGGTCTTATAAGGGAGGTGATAAAATGTTAACATTGCCCACTACTTATGTTCACGTTATTCCAACTGATTTAGTTTCCAGTTTTGTTGGAACTTTCCTGCATAGACTTTAATTCTCCAGGGTAGAGTCAAAATGTGTTGAAATGACCTCCTAAAAAAAGGAAGGGAAAATAGATCACCTAGTGCAGAGTATGTTTTTGCATCCCAGGCTTTGAGGGTAAAATATGTGGTTAGATGAGTAATGTATCAGAACCTTAATGCTATTTAAACATACGGATGGGTGCGTTGTATGTATTTTGTGTATTTAAAATTGAGATTTTTGTTTGAATAGTGTCTTTCATTTGGTGTACTTCATGGTGATTTATCATAATAGACTGCTTTAAATCATTTGAAATAGCGAGACATATGAATTTTAACAATAACTTCCCCAAGGCTAGAGAAGTCAGCGGGAGCTCAAATTGCTAGGTAGACATTTTTTTCAAACTCATATGCAAGTGTAAAACTTTTATAAGACTGCTTTAACGAGGCCCTTTGGGATTTAGGGTTATTTATCTAAGCTCTTATTAAAAATGAAAACTTTTCTATGTTTAGCCCTGTAAAGCAAAACTGATCCTAACAATATTGTAAGTTGAGAGAATGAGTACTGTTCTGCAGACTGAGTCAAAAATAAAGTTCGGAGACTTTGGGGCCTAGTGTCTTCAGCATGGCATTATGGTAATAGGAAAGTGACAGTAAAGCCAGTATTTCAAAGTGTCCTTTAATTAAGAAAATTTAGTTCTACTATGCTTGTAGTTTACAGTTTGACATGACTTATTAAAATGACTTCCAGGCCTGGAATCCAGCCCTGTTTCACAGAGCACTCCATTGTCTCCGTTGAAGTCAACTTGCCCCTGGACTGTGTTGCCTGTTACAAGGTCTGTGAGCACCATTTCATTTATGGTATCTGCACTTGTTGAAGTATCTTTGGTGCTGTCCTCCCACTGAGAAATGGGGCATGGGAGAGAGGTTGTTTCTGAAATTAATGTGCCAGAATCACTCTGTACATAACCCAGTAGAAGAGCTGGAGCTGCTGCAGGAAAAATTTTGTAATCTAGAAACAATTTCAGTTTCTTTGTAGGTATGGTCAGGTTTGATGACTCTGGGTCCTGCAGTAAATCTATTCTTAGACCTTGGGAGCTAACGTTTTAAATTATCTATAGTGCAACATAATTGTGGGGAGTGAGGACATTATAAGGGGAGAAAGCAAATGTTACAAAATCAGGATCAAGATCTTTTGCAGACTTAAAGAACTTATCAAAGTCAATTTAGTGTGGTCGTGTCTGGTCCAATAGGCAAGGATTTTAAGAGGAGAAAGTGTGTAAATAGATGGATGAATGGATGGATAGAAAGATTGGGTCGAGAGATGGACAAGCAGATAAAGCTAAATAATAATTATTAAAAATATGATTTTTGGTGAATAGGTTTCTATGTTGCAGGGTGAGTATAGAAAATTGGACAAACAGGCATATCTGAAAGAGATCATGGTGACAAATGCAGAATTTTGAAAACATTTATAAAGAGGCCATAAATGAAAACTATGGACCAGAAAGCATTTTTGGCTTTTTTTTTTTTTATGGGTATTACCTCAACAGTTAACCTTAGCAGTACTAATATAAGTGATTGGAAATAGTATTTCACTTAGTGGAGTCTAGGGACTTATGAGTTACTGCCTCTTTTTCAGAGGAAGACAGTAGAGAGAGAAATAAGATTGTAAAACACACAGATGATATTTCTAAGGAGAGAGGTATGAAACTACCAGCTGGAAATTATGGTTTAGAGTATGAAGGAGACAAAGGGCAAACGTCAGGAGAGGTGATGATGTCAGAAATATTGTCTGAAGGTCAGACAGAGGTGGAGGCAATACAAGTGGGCAAACAAGATTTAAAATTTGAACAGGTTGAGAAATGTCAAAATGAACTCAAGTTTAGGAACTTCTGTTCTGAAATAACCTCAAAGCAGTTGCAAAAGGGAGGAAAACTGTATGTACACTTGGATTTTAACTTTTCAACTTGAGCAGCTGTTTTAACAGTTGAGTTGGTAGGCAATGTCAGGAATAGAATATTTTAATTTTGGAGAAACCCAACTGTTAAGACAGCTGTTTGGTCTGATTAGACTTAAGCTGGCTCTGATTAGGTTGTAAGACCTAATAGGTTCGTAGCACCAGGCAGATTGGCTATTGCAATGATTTTATTGGACATAATAAAAAATATGAACTGATGTTAGATTGAATGTTAGGTTGGATACTGGCTCTCCAAAGAAGCTGCATTCCTTGGTTCATTTTGGCAAAGTGCAAAGGCAAATAACATGGGATTTTACCCTGTTCCTAGTTATTGGAAATTACCTGAGATAATTTTGCCTTACATTCCTTGGATGTGAGCTATTTTCCTGGTACTTAGGGAAAAAGTTTCCTTACTTCTACTAACATCCCTCTATCCTTCCCTTTGTAATAGGTAATGTACCTACTCAAATCACCTCAAGTAGTCATTTGTATTTATTTTGTACCACAGTACTTCAAAAATTTTGTGGAAAAATGGAATTAAAAGATAATACAAATCCTTCCATGAACTTTTTTTTTTTTTTTTTTTTTTTTCATGACCGGCACTCAGCCAGTGAGTGCACCGGCCAGGTCTATAGAGGATCCGAACCCGCGGCGGGAGCGTCGCAGCGCTCCCAGCACCGCACTCTACCAAGTGCGCCACGGGCTCGGCCCCTTCCATGAACTTTTTGAAGTTCCTCATATTCTTTACTATCTAAGCAAAAAATCTTATTACTAGCAACCACCAGTTTTTCAATTTGTAGGTAACATCTTTTTAATATCTAGAACAACTTAAGTAATGCTTACAGTGATAAAACCTGGAATTCCAAACTTAGTACCTTAAGTAACTTTTTTCATGGAAAAGACTACTTATTAGGTTAGTTTCAGATCAATTTTTAATTTAATTAAAGATTTGTATTACTTGTTTAGATATTTGATTAATTTCTTTTATAAATACAGTATTTTTACTTCATATGTCAGCATATTTTAAAGCATTCAAAGATAGATTTCATTTCATGTGTTTTCAAAAGGAAAGTAGCTTTACTTTTTATATAATCACCCAAATAGTACATATTTATTAGAAGCATTTGAAACAATACAGGAAAAAATAGAAGAGACTCAGAATTCTCATAATTCCTATTCCTGCAGACAATCATTGCTAACATTTGGCACTGTTCCTTGAATTCACATGTTTATGTATATATACACAGAAAGATATGGTTAGGAAATTTAAATTTACATGAATTAATTTTAGCTATATGTGCTGTTCTTCATTTTGCTTTTTTTTTTTTTAAACATCAAAATAGTGTGACTATCTTTCCCTGTCAGTTTAGATCTACAATCATCATTTAGGTCTTGTTTTTTAGGGGTTTCATAGTTTAAAGCAGTGACTTATTTTTGCTAGTTTCTAAAACTCAATGTTGTAAGTATTTAGGAAGCAGAATTGAAGAAGATGCTAAGTGTTTTAATAAGAGTTGAACTCAGGTATCAAAAGTATAATTTTGCTGCTTTCACTGAAAAATGTGTTTATTTTGAGCAGGTTTGTTTTAAATGTTTTTACCAAAATTAAACAACATATTTTGGTTATAAATGATATTTTTGTTATTTTAAGGTTAAAAAAATAAATAAGCTTTTTTTTTTGATTCATCAGGAAACACATTATTTTTGCTCTCTTTCTATCTCCTAGGCTTAAAAAGCTTTCCTCATTTTAACATTTACAAATAATTTCTCATTATTATTATAATTGTTATATATTGTATATTATTATAATTATATAATTGGTTCAGAGGATGACGTCATTATCATATTCATAGGATGATAGCTTTTCTAGCTCTTCTAACATTGGTAAATTCAGGCGCTTAATTACCTTTCACCACTTTCTTACAATAACTTTGAAACCTTTATAGAATACTGACTTCTTGAGCAGCCCATATTTAACTTCTCCCCTCTCCCAGGTTATACACACATACACTGTACAAGGATTATAACCCATATTTTAAGTGTCCTTTGCATACCTTGGTACAAAATATTGAGAATAGCCTGTCCAAAATGACCAACAGAGTATAGAATAGAGGAAGCTCATTTCAGAGATATGAAACTCATATCAGAGATAGCTCATTTCAAGGGTGTGGTGGCAAGGAAAGAAAAGCAAAGAATTTAACAATTTTTAATAAAATGGTGGCCTTTGGAAGTTTCAGTGAAATTTTTCTTAGGTTCTGAAAGCTTCCAACAATATTTGGTTCCGCCTTGGAAAAATTTATTCAAATTTATCCCTCTTTGACTCAAAATTCTCTTCTAGGGTATGCTTCTTAGTCCATAAAATCTTTGAATAAAGCTTTGGAGCATATTTGTCAATTTCTATAATCAGATCTATTTAGGGGTCAGCTAGTGGGTAAATGGTACATATAAAATTTAGGAGACTATCAGGACTGACCTGATAGGTCTTATTGTTTACATTCATGTTATTTAGGTACTTACAAATCAAATTCTTACAGGGGAATTGCATCTAAGCTGGTAGAAATGAATTTTTCCCTTAGCCAGGTAACTAGGAGATTGATTCTCTTACCTTACCTGAAATGGCTGTGGCCACCTTTTTTTTTACTATAACTTGGTGTTTTCTTTCATTCAGTCACACAAATTTGAATGAAGATTCCTGAATAAACTTTTTAGTTAATTTATCTGTGGCAGAAACAACAGATTTCAAAACATTTAATAGCTTCTCATTTATGTAGCTTTTTAAAAAATTCTGTAGTATATTTTTCAAAACAACGATTTTAAACACGTGCTTTAAAAGTTAACTGGTAATGATTTGATTTATATCATAGTTTATTTAAGAGAACAATTACTTTAAAAGGACAGACTAGATTTCTGTTTCTTTAAAAATGCAGTTTTTGATTATATGGATAATTTATGTTAAGTTTTCAAAAATAGAAAATGTCTTAAAGTGCATCATCATTTTATTTATAACTCATTGAAATTATAGTGATATGCATTTTCAGCACCACACTTTCCCGAGTGAGCCACGGGCCGGCCCTATAGTGATATGCATTTTAACAGTAGTAGCAAAGAATACCAAACTCTATTTTCATGTATGTTTAAATTTGTAGGATTATGTATCATCTTTAAGTGTATGTATTAAAACCAAGGCACTTACAACATACAGCTCATGCTTCTATATGACTACTTTTACAAGCAAACTTAAAACCAACTCTACCACAGTTACACTGATGTGTGACTTTGCAAAAGTTCTGAAGTATTAGAACTAAGGTCATTTTCTAAAATCAAGGTCTCTTGCACAGAGAGCATGATCTTGGTATTTGGATTCTCATCTTTCCTCATGGAGGGATGGAATTCTTAGGATTCGTCTTCTAATAGGTCAGAGAAAGTCACTTCTCTGGGTTGTGAATTCAGTCACTGAGAGCAAAGATACAAAGATAGGCCAGGCCTAATTCAATTGGTGTAATTGAGTTACACCATTGCTACCTGCCCTCTTGTGAAAGAAGAGTGTGTGGATTTCCAAGAGAAAGACATCTGAGGATATAGGAAGAGGTATAAAGAGAAGCCAGGGATAATGAGGATGATGGCATTCTGTGAAGGTAGGGGAGAGAGGGTTTAGATATGGTGCAAACCACCAGGATTACCCCCTTTCTGATGGAGCTTTGATAGATCATATCTCTCTTTTCTGCTGAGACCAGACATAATTTCACCATCCATCTCAACACTGTCACTGCCAACCAATTTGAATTTAAAGTGAAGAAAACCTATTTGTTATACTAGGTCTAGAAAGTCATCAAAGAAGAAAACATCTTAAATACTTCCAAACAAAATGACTCCAAATAAAATGTTTTTCAATAAGTAATGCCATTTTATCAGTACCAGTAATGTCAATATTAATAATGCCAATGCACTCACTGATATATTTCTATTTTTATTGATGTATTTTGGCGGGGGCAGCTGGCAGATATAGGGATCAAACCCTGAAACTTGGTGTCATCAGCACCCTGCTGTATTTTAAAAAAATATTTCTTGAAAAATAAACAAAAGAAAGACATTAAGCACTACTTCAAAAAGAAAGAAAACATCTCAAACTCTTGCTTTATGTCTTGTGCTCCTGAACACTTTACATCCACATTCTCAAAGGACTTAAACTGTGTGACAGAGTGGGTCATGCTGATTAATGAACGTGTCGGCTGAGTTAGCCCTGATGGGACAGAAACTTAGTAATGCTAAGTGTGAGGCTTCTTACGAGAATGTTATTAGAGTGGACCTAATTTGTTATGTCCAAACCCTCTTACTTTCACTTCCGCTTACTCAGGAGAGTGATTAAAGGATTGGAAGTGTGTTTCTCAGCCTCTTCTTCAACTGATTTCCTCTGGTAATGAAATGTGGTAAAAATGTGCACCAGGAGACTTTCTGTTTGAAAATTCTTTGAAAATGAATTTTCCTAAATGGTTATACTTATTAATATGCTAACACAAACATTATGATATATGACTGTCATTAAAAGTTAGTTCGAAACAGAACTGTTTTATTATTTTATCAAGGAATGGTAAGATAGAAATAGGATTTTAACCTAAAAGTAATGATTCTTACCGAGGGGTCTGTGAATCTTGAAAACATTTATGTTAAGTGAAAGAAGCCAAACAAAAAGGCCACATATTGTATGACTGCATTTATATGAAAGGAGAGCATAAGTTGACTTGAGGATTGGGACAATCTTAGAAACACCCAAAATTTAATGCAAAATTTTTTTTGTAAAGATGAACACTGTTGTATAGGTCTCTATAACAATATAAGTTTTAATAATATTATTATGGAGACCTGTGACCTTCAAGTGGTTTAAAATTCACTACCTGAAAGCCTTTTAAAAAAATAAATTTTTGTTCTTTGTCCTCTTTTTTTAAGTATATAGGAGTTCTTTTATCATAAGGGTTTCTGCCCTCTGTGATTTAAAAAAAAAAGTTTGCTCGTTAACAATACAATTTTTAAAAATTATAAAACCCTTGTAGTTTATGAGTTTATAGTAGTTTTTAAAAGATTTTCTGGCAAGATTTTTATTGATTTATTTTTTACATTTACGCCTTTAATACATCTTGAATTTATTTTTTAATATATTATAAGGTAAGTTTTTAAATTTGTAGTTTAAATTACTTCCAGGTGGGTAGTAATTTAAACTGGCACTGTTAATAAATAATTCACATCTCAAATTATAATTGCATCTATCATGAGTAAATACCATAGTAGTATGTTACATTTCACAAATATTATGGTCTATTTTTGGATTTTGGTTTTTTTCCACTGATCTGTTTACTTCTATATCAATACCATATTGATTTGATTACACTGTTTTTATTATATGTTTTAATACCTAGAAAGGAAGTCTGCCCATCAGCATTCTTTTTTATGGTCATTTTCAAGCATCTGTTCTTTTCACACCTATAGCCAACTGATCTTTGACAACATCAACAACAACATACATTGGGGAAAAGACTGCCTCTTCAGTGGTGCTGGGAAAACTGGAAAATCCTATGTAGAAAAATTAAACTAGACCCATACCTCTTACCATATACCAAAATCAACTCAAAATTGATTAAAGATTTAAATACAAGATCTGAAACTATAAAACTTCTGAAAGAAAAAATACGGGAAACAATTCAGGATATAGAACTGGGCAAAGACTTTATGAATATGACCCCACAAGCACAGGCAACAAAGAAAAAATAAACAAATGGGATTATATCAAACTGAAAAGCTTCTACACAGGAGAAGAAACTATTGACAGAATGTAAAGACAACCTATAGAATGGGAGAAAATATATGCAAACTATGTATTCAACAAGGGATTAATATCCAGAATATACAAAGAACTCAAACAACTCAATAGTAAGAAAACAAGTAATCCAATTAAAAAACGGGCAAAGGAGCTGAATAGACATTTCTCATCTGAAGATATACAGGTGGCAAACAGAAACATGAAAAAATGCTCAACATCACTCAGTGTCAGGGAAATGCAAATCAAAACCATACTGAGATATCTCACACCAGTTAGACTGGCTGTTATCAAAAAGACAGAGAGTAACAAATGCTGGTGAGGATGTGGAGAAAGGGGAACCCTCCTACACTGTTGGCAGGACTGTAAATTAGTGCAGCCATTATGGAAAACAGTATGGAGGTTCCTCGATCAGCTACAGATAGAACTGCCATATGATCCAGAAATCACATTGCTGGGTATATACCCAAAGGAATGGAAATCATCATGTCGAAGGAATACCTGTACTCCCATGTTTATTGAAGCTCTATTTACAGACAACTGGATAAGGAAAATGTGGTATATATATATATATTCACTGGAATACTACTCAGCCATAAAAAAGAATGAAATTCTGCCATGTGCAGCGACATGGATGAGCTTGGAGAAAATTATGTTAAGTGAAGTAAGCCAGGCACAGAAAGAGAAATACTGCATGTCCTCACTCCTAAGTGGGAGCTAAAATAAAGAAAGACAGGAAAGAAAGAAAGAGAAAAACAGTCACAATAATACATCAGATTTTCAAAAAAAGAAAAAACAGAACTGTGGTAATTAGAGGTGGGAAAGGAGAAAGAGGGTTTGGCAAGAACCTAGTTAAGGGTCACAAAGATTGATTACATTTTGTAAACATGAGTATTTTAATTATCCTAATTTGATCACCACATATTGTATTGATATTCAATTCTGTTATACCCCACAAATATATACAATCAATTATCTTTCAATAAAAAAACTGTCAAAAAACGCCCCCTACATTTACTTGCACATATTTGTGGTACAGTGTGTTGTTTCAATACATATACTGCACAGTGATTCACTTAGGGTAGATATTTTAGTTTTGCTCACGATAGTCCACTACTTCTTCTCTTCCTACCCCCGCACCCCCGCCCTCTGCTCTCCCTCCTCTTCCAGCCTCTGGTAGAACCATTACTCTACTCTCTACTTCTATGAAAACCACTTTTTTTTGTTGTTGTTGTTGTTGCACATATGAGTGAGATCATGTGGTCTTTGTCTTTCTGTGGCGGGCTAACTTCACTTATAATGGTCTTCAGTTCCATCCATGTTACTGCAAGTGACAGGATTTCATTTTTTTATATATAACTGAATGGTATTCCATTGTTGTATGTATACCACAGGTTTTTTTTTTTTTTTAACTATTTAATGTTTAGATAGAAAATTATTTTCTCAACATACAAACGAAGGAAAATATCACAAATTGAATTTAAAGTCAATTGATAATGAAAAAATTTAACACACAAAGATTAACATCCTTAATGCTTAAAGAACTTCTTAAAAATGATAGAAAAATGTTAACAGAAATTTGGTGAAGGACATGAGCAGGTTAGTTACACACCCTAAAGAAACACACGTGGCTAACAAATGCTTTTTAAATCTTCTGGCAGGCGGAGACGGGGTGGCCCACAGCCCCCACCAGAGCATTTTTTAATCCGTTTATCCATTGATGGATATTGAGGTTGATTCCATCTCCTGGCTATTGTGAATAGCATTTCGATGAACATGGGAGTGCAGGTGTCTTTTGATATATTAATTTCATTTCCTTTGGGTATATACTCAGTAGTGAGATTTCTGGGTCATAAGGTAGATCTATTTTTAGTTCTCTGAGGAACCTTCATACTGTTTTCCACAATGGCTGTACCGATTTACATTCCCACCAGCAAGGTAGGAGAGTTCCTTTTTTCACATCCTTGCCAGCATTTGTTATTTTCTGTCTAGTTGTTTTGAGAAATGTCTATTCAGGTCTTTTGCCCATTTTTTAATTGGGTTATTTGGGGTTTTTCCTGCTGTTGAGTTGTTTGAGTTCCTTATACATTCTGGATATTAGCCCTTTGTCTGATATGTAATTTGCAAATACTTTCTCCCATTCTGTAGGTTGTCTTTTCACTTTGGTGGTGGTTCAAAGCTGGGTGTTGGGTACATGGGGTCCATCATATTTTTCTCTCTTAGTTTGGTATATTTAAAATTCTCTATAACAAAAGTTTTCAAAAATCTGAGTGAGTAACTGGTCTCTTTAGATAGACTTCTAATTATTATTATTTTAATGATATTACTTCTAATTATGAAGTTTCTGGCAGGCTTCTTTGTAGGATGTGCTCTCTTTATTAATGAAAATATTCCCAGTGTAATTCCTATGTTCTCAACAACTGATATCTTACAATAATACAGGCATCTATTTAAAAAAAAAAAAAAGTCTTTTATTTTTTGACATGAATTAATACCTTTAATTTTGAGATTGCCTTATTGGTATCTTATTGAAAGCAGAACCATTTCCCCAGCGCTATCTGATATTTGGGAGATTTGACTTGATAAGCTTATAATACTTATAGAGAACATTTGAAAGGCATATCTTTCAGGAATCATGTATCTAGATTCCTTCTCTTAAGAGCCCTTTAACCAAAAGAGATTTAAAGAATAATTTTGACATTTGTGATTTAAAAGTGTCAAATTTTTCTTCTGTAATTTTCAAAGAAAATTTTTCTTGTCGATACTGTTCATTACTTAATGAACCTTATTTTGAAATTTATAAGCAGTAGTTGGTATGTGAACTTTTTCAGGGTCTATTTTTATGAATTATTACTTTAAAAATATTTAAGTATGATGGAGTTAATATGGCTCATCATAACAGACAGACCAATACATCCAGTTAGTTGTTTCTTGAGAGTGGTTCATAAGAATTTTTAAAATTGATTCCTTGTGCAAATTATCTATTAAACAGTTGTATGTTTATAATGATTTAGCACTAAGTTGTGGTCATTTGCCTGTTTTGGTATTTTGAGAACTTTAATGGGTTTATCATTGATATCGCTTTGAAATTGAATTTCTAAAATCTACATTATAAACAACACTATTTCAGCATCTTTAAAAGGCTATTTGCTTTCTTAGGTTTTTCTAGGGTCGGAAAGTTCAAGTCATCTACTAAAATATGAGAAATATTTAACTTAAATATTTCCATCTTGAGCTCTCCCATACCATATTATTTTTCTCCTCTATATAATATGTTGAAGTCATTTTAATATCTGCTAAAGTTGTTATATCATCCCTGTTTGTCATTTTAACCTGTGTTACATTACATGACCTCTGTGTTTCCTAGAAGACTGTACCACCTTTCTATTTTCCCAAATTCTTTCCTTGATATTGATTGGTTTGATTCATTCTCAATTTCACCATTTTTGTTAGAAGTGATAGAAAGTGATTTTTTCCCCCCTTCTCATTGCCTCTTTCAAAATAGGCCATAGTTGCTTCTCTTGGGAATTTTGTCAAGATAGAAGTTTAGAAATAAACATGATATGTCCTCTGCTTGCATTTTGGTCTCTTAGACTAAGGTTACCTGGCTGACAGTTCTGGTCTCTTAGGAAAGCTTTTCCTCTCCCAGTATTTTAAAAATCACGGAAATAGGTCTTAATCGATGTTTAGTTCATTGTTCCCTTGAAGTATCTTCCTTGTTGACTTATGCTGGAAGATCACTAATTTAGGTTTAATAAGCTATGATGTTTTTGTGAGAAATACCAGAAATAATCCAGATTTTGTCCTGTGTTTCTTAAAATGCTTATTATCATTAACAGACATTTGCATTGATATTTTAGCCATGAGCAGTAATTGCTGGTGACACCTCTGGCTTTGTCAACACGTGTCCTAAATTCCACATGAGTTTGGTTATTGTTTTAGGATAAACTGAATATTAAGTATGCCAAGCCTTTTCTCTCTCTTTCCTTTTTGCTCTCTTTCCTTTTTTTCTAAAGTGTTAAAAAAAAAAAATGTGAAAACATTACCTGAAGTTATGGCAGAAGTTACCCATTGTTCTTACTCTCCAAATAACTATTTTCATTTTTCATATGTTACTTTCCGTCTTTGTATACATATATGAATGCTTCATGTGATTAAAATATTATTTTTGTTGTTAAAATTATAGAGACAATTTATAAATTTTAACATTAAAAAAGAATACGTCCTGGACTAATGAAAAATATACTGTGGAAACAGAAAGTGCAGGATGACTGGTAGGAATTTGAGCCATATTAGGCCCAGCTGGTTTGTCTAATTTCACAAGTAAGGTTGTTCAACTTATTAAAAATGAGGTGTTTTAAGATATCTAAATTTTACCCCATTATTTGCCTTTGTGGTGTTCAATCTTTGTAATAGAATTAGTTAATCACTATCTAGTATTCTTTTTCCTTGTTTATGATATGTTAAAAAGAATGGGATTTAGATGGAAAGGATGATGCTTGAGTTTCTTTTTCATCACTTACTGGCTCTGTGATCAGGACAAAACTCCTTACGTTTATGAGCTTCAATGAGGATAAAAATTGTTAAATTACACCGTATTTTGAGGATTAAATAAAAAATGCCGGCGTTGGATTCACATACTGTGCAAACGTTCATAATTACATAGAGACTTGGGTAACTAACATGTATAACTAATTTTCTTTGTGACTATGATCGTTAGTGTAACAATGTCATTTTGTATAAATTTTGGTGGTTTGATAAATTGAGTATGTTGTGTATTGACTCCAGGGTCACAGGTTGAGGAAACTAAGCTTCCAAGTGAAGGGCTAAGATCATTCACTAAGTGACAAGGCAGTGCTAATTTATTTTAATTTCTATTTGAGTGTCCTTTTTGATAGGTTACACCATAGCCATTTAGCAGCATGATGAAACCTTTAAAAAATTTTTTTATTTTAACATTTACCTGTATATGTTTGTGGGAAACAGTGTCTTGTTTCAATACATGCATATACTACATAATGATTCACTTAGGGTAGACAGCATAGTTTTGTATCTGTTAGTCCACTGCTTCTCCCTCTATCCCATCTCTTCTCCCAGCCTCTGGTAACCATTATTCTAATCTCTATTTCTATGAGAACCACCTTTTTTTTTTTTTTTCTTTTAGATTCCATATGTGAGTGGTATGTGGTATTTCTCATTCTGTGCCTGACTTACTTCACTTAATATGATGGTTTCCAGTTCCATTCATGGTGCTGCAAATGACATCATTTCTTTTTATAGACAAGTAGTTTTCCATTGTGTATATATACCACAGTTTTTTTATCCACTCATCCATTGATGGGCATTTAGGTTGATTCCATCTCTTGGCTACTGTGAATAGCATTGCGATGAACATGGGAATGCAGGTGTCTTTTTGATACGTTGTGGGATAGCTGGGTCATAAAGTAGATCTGTTTTTAGTTATCTGAGGAACCTCCTACCGTTTTCCACAATGGCTGTATGAATTTATATTCCCATCAGCAATGTAGGAGAGTTCCCTTTTCTTCTTATCCTGGCCAGCATTTGTTATTTTCTGTCTTGTTGATAATAGCCATTCTAAGTGGAGTGAGGTGATATCTCATTGTGGTTTTAATTTGCATTTCCCTGATGATTAGTGATGTTGAGCATTTTTTCTTATGCCTGTTGGCCATTTGTATGTCTTGTTTTAGAAATGTCTCTTCTGATCCTTTGCCCATTTATTAATTGGGTTATATATATATTTTTGCTGTTGAGTTGTTTGACTTTCTTATATATCCTATATATTCCCTGTATCAGTCCATTTCTGTTGCTTATAACAAAATACCTGGAACTGGGTAATTTATAAGAAAACTAAATTTATTGCTTACAGTTTCAGAGGCTGGGAAGTCCAAAGTCCACAGATCACAACTGATGAAGGCCTTAGTGGTGGTGACAGTGACCCAGGGGTCTCACATGGCAGGAAATAGCAGATCAGAGAGAGATTAACCTCTCACGGGCTCTTGTTTTAAAGCCCTGAGAACCACATCTCTGACCACCATTTTTAATCCATTCACTAGGCATGGTCCTCAGAAGCTAATCACCTCTTCAAGGCCCCACCTTTCAATTAACGTAATAGAATTTCCCATCCTCTTAACAGTCACAGTGGGGATCAAACTACTAATACCTAAAACTTGGGGGACAAAATCCATATCATTCTGTCCCTGGCCCCCAAAGTTTATGTCCTTCTCACAGGTAAATGCATTCATTCCATCCCCAGAGTCTTGTTTTATCTCAAATGTCCAAAATCTCAAGGTCCCATCTGTGAAAACAAAACATGTTATCTACTTCCAAGAAACAATGGTGGGATGAGCACAGGGTGTGTATTCCCATTCTAAAAGGGTGAAATAGGCTAAAAGAAAGGTTTAACCTGTTCCAAACAAGTCTGACACCCAGCAGGACATGTATTAAATCTTACATCTGGTGAATCATGTACCTTAACTCCACGTTCGAAGTCCTCTTCATGCTGGTGCAGGGGTTGGGTCCCCAGGTCCTTGGGCAGCTCCACTTCTATGGCTTTCCTGGTCTGAGCCATGCTTCAGCTCTCACAGGCTGGCATTGCACACTGGTAGCTCCACAGGTCTGGGGTCTCTGGGGCCGTCCCACTCTCATGGCTCTGTTAGACATGGCGCTGATGGAGTTCCTCTGTTGCAACTCTGAGCCCATGGTTCCATTTGGCATTGCTTTAGAGAAGACTCTATGTGGTAAATCGGCTCCTGTGACAGATCTCCTCTTGGGCCCTAAGGCTTTTCCATGCATCCTTTGAAGTCAGGGTGGAGGCTCTCAAGCCTCCACAGGTCTGGCATTCTGCAAGCCTGCAGACTTACCACACAGATGCTGCCAAGGCTTCCGGCTTGGATCTTTCAAAGCTGTGGGTCCAACCACACCTGGGGCCAATTTAGCCATTGCTGGAACAGCTGAACCAGCTGGGGTGCTGGTGTGGGGAGCAGCATTCCAAGGTGGTCCTGGGCAGCAAGCCCATGGAGGGTACCTCAGGCTTGTTCCCCAAGACCATTCTGTCTCCCTAGGCCTTTGGGCCTGTAGTGGAAGGGTTGGCCCCACAGGCTTCTGCAATGCCTTCAGGACCTTTCCCTCCTTTTCTTGATTATCTCTTTATTTTGTACTAATCTTCTGAGCACCATTGTTTTTTTCTCCTGAAAATGCTCTCTGCTTCTCTACCACATGGCCAGGCTGCAAATTTTCTAAATCTTTACGCTCTGCTTCCCTTTTAAATTCTGGCTTCATGTCATGCCTTTGTTGCCATAACTCAGTGTAGGCTGTGATAAGTAGCCATATAGCTTCCTGAATGTTTTGCTGCTTAGAAATTTCTTCTGCTAAATATTCTGGTTCACAACTCTTAAGTTCCAACTTCCACAAAGTCCTATGGCATGGACAGAATGCAGCCAAGTTCCTTTCCAGTTCATAACATAGTTGATCTTATGTTTCCAATAAATTCTTTCTTATTTCTATCTGAGACCTCCTTAGAATGGTCTTTACAGTCCATATTTCTATAAGCATTCTGGTCGCCACTAATTTAACCAATCTCTGAAACATTCCAAACTTTCCAGGCAAAGACTTTCTCCCATTCTGTAGGTTGTCTCTTCACTTTGTTGATAGTGTCCCTTGCTGTACAGAAGCTTTTTAGTTTGATGTGGTCTCATTTGTGTAGTTTTGCTTTACTTGCCTGTGCCTTTGTAGTCTTACTTAGAAAAGTGCTACCCACTCCCATTTCATGTAGCGTTTCCCCTATGTTTTCTTCTAGTACTTTCATAGTTTCAGGTCTTAGATTTAGGTCATCAATCCATTTCGAGTCAATTTTTGTGTATGGTGAGAGATAGTGGTCTAGTTTCAATCTGCTGCATGTGGATCTCCAGTTTTCCTAGCACCATTTATTGATGAGGCTGTCCTTTCCCCACTTCATATTCTTGGCATCTTCTTCGAAAATCAGTTGGCTGTAAGTGTGTGGGTTTATTTCTGGGCTTTCTGTTCTGTTCCATTGGTCTGTTTGTCTGTTTTTATGCAGCATGTTGAAACCCTCAAGCAGCATCTGAACATTCCCTTGTCTGTACCATATATCACATCAGCATCATAGCATTAACTTGTTTCTGACTATGAAAATAACACTTGAAAAATGAAAAAAGGGTAAAGAAGAAAATGTAAAAAAAGGTTATTACTTCCCTCCAGTGGAAATAACTATTAATATATATTGTATTGCCTCCTAATCTTTTTACTCACCATATAGCTATTTTCTCTTATATATGTTATATATGTGTATTTTCCCATGTCTTTCTTACCTTTCTTATTCAAGTTTTGGGGGAAAAATATGTATACAAAAATAATAAAGTGGTATCTTAACAATAATAATGTAATTGCTTACAGAAAGAAGAAAATACTCTGTATATTTTGCTAGCTAAAGAGTTAAATTACAGAAGAAATAGGCATTAGCAGGCTCAGTTATAAGGTCCTACTTATGGTTTGCTTGGAGACAATAATAATATGTATGGTGTCCTCAGCAATCATTGTGGTAGGTGGGGAGGGCACAGGCATTAGATTCAGGCTGACCTGAGTGAATCCTGGTTCCTCCACTCATTTACTGTGTGATACTGGACAATCACTTAACCTCTCTGACCTTTGGTTTCCTATCTTTAAAATGGGATGGATGATGCTTGCCATTCAGAGCTGCTACAGGATTAGAAACAACAAATATAACTAAAGTATCTGGCCCACTGTCTGTACATGTTAGGCACAGGATAAATGATAATCAGAAGAAAGCTGAGGCCTAAGACTTAGAAAATTCAAACATACATTATGGAGAACATGTTGTAGCCGTAGTAAACTAAGATAACTCTGTTTTATAAATATTTATTTGTATAATTTACCTTTTTTCTCTCTTTTGCAAATGTATTGCTGCCAGAAGAGGAATGGAAATGATGAAAGAGTGGCACTGCCTCAAAGATGCTTTCTCCTACAGCAGGCGCCACTCTGGCTTGCCATACTTACCTCACCTCAGGAAACCCTTACCGAGGGTCCACAGCATGATGGGCCTGGGTGAGGTTTTAGAGAGTCACAGATGAGCTCTCCAGGGACATTCACAATCCAAAGCACTGTCAAGTTTTTGCTACAAGAGATCCAATTCAGGAAAACAAAAACTTTTTCACCATACTTTTTAAAGAAAAAAATTCAGAATTTAAATAGCTTTAGTGAGCCCTATTGTAGGTGGTGGGGGTCAGTGGTATAAGCTCTGAAAACTTAAATATTTCTTGATATTAATGTAAGTGAAAAAAAGTATTTCTTTTTAGCCAGTAAAATGTTAATACCCGAGTGTGTCTGCAGAAAAGCAATATTGCGGCAACTTTCTAATATTTATTTCCAAATAATGCTGCAAAATTAGAGGAATGCACTGATGTCTGATCTAGGAAGAATTAGAGATGTATGCACATCCCAAATAATATTTACTAATAGGGCAGTGGTAAGTGTTTCAACAGATATTAGTGCAATATTTGTCAAGTAGTTAATTCTTATAAGGGAAACAGGATGATATCTCTAAGGAAACTTAAGTGGGTCTTGCAGGATGAATAGAGGTTCACTAGGAATGATGGCAGCCTTCCAAGCCCAGAAAACTGAATACATAGAGCAGGTAGTGTCGTGCTATTCAGAAGATGGAAAGTAACTGGATTGTGGAGGGCATAAGGAAGGCGGGTGGGTGGAGAGTGAGCTTGGAGCCACTGCACTAAGTACTAAGTTTGAATTTTTGAAAAGACAGCATTTTAATTTCCACTCCAGAAAAATGTTGAGAATGTTATGTAATGATTAAAAGCAGAAAGAATAGCCAAACCAATATAAAAAATGTTTAAAACAGAGGAAAGACATTCAAATGTGTCCTTGCTGAAGTCTGACCGTCTTTAGGTCAGTATGAGCAGTGTCCTATTCCAGTTCAACTAGTTGGCACATGAAAGAAGAGTTGAAAACTAAGATTTGTTATCTTTATTACATTGTTTTTTCATAATTATTTCCTGATTTTTCTCCCTACTATAGGCACTTAGATGAGGAGTCAGGGAACCAGGATTCTAGACCTAGCCTTGTACTTTCTACACATATGCCTCATCTCAGACAAGTCCCTTTACTTTTCTAGCCCTCAGTCTCCTGATCTCTCAAATGAAAGGACTTGTGAATAGGTTCCACAGGATGTAGCAGAGATGCTTCAAAGGCCACTCTGGAAGATGAAGGGAGGCCTCCTGCCAACCCATTCCCTTCGAATAGAGCAGTTTTGCTTTTATTTGTATTATAAGTTGGGGCTGTTACATTTTTCTTTTTCTTCTTTCTTTTTTTTTTTTTTGACAAAAGGATTCTATCACTTTTTAAAAGTTTGAAAATAACTAGATGTTCCATAAGGGCCTGTCCAGCTCAGAAACAATATCCACATCTGTAGAATGGGGATAACAGTGGTTCCTTTTCTGAGATTATTGAGGAGGTAAACAAGATATTACATGGAGAACAGAACATAGAATATAGGAAGCATCTGATATGTTAGCTATTAGTCCTCACCACATCCCCAGCAGGTCCCACACTAGTAAGACTGCATTTCACACAATTATAAATTACAAAACACATACCTTGAATAAGAAATGATGACCTGAAAAATTGTCTAATCCATCTGCTTTATACCAACAACAATATAAAAATGTCTTGGACATTTACTGTGTGGATTTTTTAATATATTTCATTTCTACTTTTTGTATATTGCTTCTTTTCTCCCACAGCTGAAAGTTGTCTTCTTCTTTGTCAGATTTTTGAGATAATTATGATGATGCATTTATGAAAGTTAATGTATCGGTGTGTTTCAGTCTTGCCAGCTCATGGGAAAGCGACATCAGCGTCCACTCTCTAACCCTCCCTTCTGCAACCTGTTTGGAGCTGCTGTTGATATTATCAAGGAATAATGCCACACTGCCCCCATCCCTTCGCCGTATGAATTCCTTTCAGGTAAGGAACAGATTTTTTTACTAGGAAGTGATTTCTCAGTTTTATTTGTATTGTTTCTCAGGGATCCTGTCTTTCACAGGAAAACCCACAGTTTCAAATGATACTAATAGTGAACATAATGCATGCATTACCTTATCTATCTCTTTGTAAATAAATGAACAAATGGAAACTTTAAAAGGATTAGGTAATTGTCTAGTAGTGGCAGAACCTGTGGCTCTCTGACTCCAGAGTTTGTTCTCTCAAATTCCATCTTTCCTGCCTCTGAGAGACATGGAAAGAAGATCTAGTAAAGACACTTGTGAATGCCACCTCTCTTCTCCCGGCTTTGCCCTATAACAAGGATGTGCAACCATTATTAGTGGCTTGCTATTTCTAGTTTGAAGTGAAATTGCCAAGTGGATGTTTAACAGGGCTGGTGTCCTACCCGCTCTGAACATCATTTCCTTCTCCCTTCGTAGCCCTTCCCTCTTCACTTGTCTACTCCCCTGGATATTTATTTGTTCTGCTGGTACAACGCAGTGCTGCAAATGTAGACTGACCAGCAGGAAGGCCCCCCCACCTAGTAGTCAGCTAATTGTTGAACGGTGGTAAATTTATTAGTAGCTCAAGTTGTAATCCTCTAGCTACTGAATGTAATTGGACGTAACTATGATATTCTTGACAATGGAAAAATAGTCACTAGCCCTCTGATGCTGGTGGGTAGACCACATACATTGCTGAGAAATGAGTAAATGTGGGTGGTTCTACTTCTAAAGGGTTACTAATGTATTCATCTGATAACTTCAGGAGCAGTGTATATTGCTGGGTACATCTCTGTTCTGTAGTAAAACAAGACATATGGATTTTCCTAGGAATTATATCTCAGGAAATTGATAAAAAATAACTGCTCCAGTCTAATTTACATTCATATTCTCTTGGAAATCTGTTACATTAACCATCTCTATGATTTTCTTCCTGTTTCTGAGCCTTGGTATTGATACAAAGTTCAGTATTTGGCCTTAGTGTGTCTGATTATAGTTATTGTTACTCAATCAACTTTAATCCTGGACTGTCAAAGGGACTTCAAAGAACACCTTCTCACTTTTTAGGAGAGGAAACAGATCCAGAGAAATGGAGTAAGTTGGCCAGAGAATACATGGTGGGTTAGAGACCAAACTGGATTCATCAGGCCAGTACCAAGGTTACTCCATCTGCCACCCATCTGCAGTGCTAGCTGAAGTCCTGGGGGGGAAAAGGGGGAGTGAGTGGTGGGTGGAGGCAGGTTGTAGCTACCTTGGAATGTGCACACACACCTCTTATTTTGCAGTAATTATTTAATTTATATATACTGCCTTGAACCAGAAATAATTTAAAATTCTGCATATCAATCTGTGTTTCTTCTCAGTTTTGCTCATTGGATTGAACACTGAATAACACTAAAGTTTATACCTGCTCACAAACTTTTATGGAGGGAGATACAAGAAACTTAACAGTGGTTATCTATAGGAGGCAAAGCTGGAACACAATTCTTTTTCATTTCACTCCCTCACCCCTGTGCCGTTTGATATTTTTATACCATGGGTTAGTGGGGAGTAGGAGAGATGACTCTGACTTCGAGGATTTTACATCATATTGGGGAAGGTAGGACAGTCGTCCATGTGTGATATAAATTGAGAATAATCTCTTTAATATGTGTTGAGCAGCCTCAACACGTATTAAAGAGATTAAAAAGAAAAGAATAATCTTAACGGAGTGTGGGGGATTTGAGAGAAGGACCAATCTGTATTTCTTCCCCATGAGACAGAGGAAGTCTTGCCCCATTTAAGGATGGTGGCATTTGTGTGCTCTTAGTCCCTCTAATCAGAGGAGTTCTTAGAGCTGTCTGGATGTTAACTACTGAATGTCCCTCTCTATTGGTGATTGTACTTCATCTGGTTTCAGTTCATTTGCTGAATATTATTGTCAGGAGCACATACACTTTCCCAATTTCACAGGTACGTAGAAACTTGGCAGAATCTTATGAACAATGTCTGCTACAGTTTTGTCCCTGGTGTTACCCCTGGAAAGATGTAATTTCATTGGGAACATAACCAGGAGTCAGCTTCCCCATGCAAGTCTTCATCCCAATGTAAAGGACCAGTGGGGACGGTGTCTATCAGTATTAGAAAGAGAGGCTTTGCTTTTTCATCTTCCTACTTAATCATGTATTATTACAGTGGCAAGGAATGGGAAACTAATTTAGCCTATGTTTGGGATTTTTTTTTTAATTCTAAACTCACTTTCATGCACATTTTTTTAGGAGCTAGATTGTCAAGAGATGTAAAATGGTACAATGACACTTGTTAAAGACAACATCTTTACATTTCCAATTCTCTTACTTTCCAGGCCAAGTCATTCACTGTGAGCAATGCTTCTTTTTCTGTGAAACTCTTACTTGAGGATTCAAATGGCACTTCTGCTTGAGCTGCTATCACTGCCAAACCCCAAAGAGAAGGATTTGTCTTATTAATTAGAGCTATTAACATATATGAAATTCTGACTTCTCACATTATACTGTAATATTTCTCTTGGGCCAAGAGGGATATCTTTTGGAAGCTTTGTTAGAATTTTAGCTTTCACTCTTTTGCAGTATGTTAATACCCCTAGTGTGAGTATAAGCAAACGGAATGTAGAATTTGGTGGAAAATCATTGACATGTTGCTAAAGACGTACTATAGTTGTTGCGGCCCCAAGAATAGGGATGGATTTATCGTTCCTTATCATGTCGCTCTCTGCTTAAAATCCTTCCATGGCTTCCTGATGCAATGAGAATAAAATCCAAACTCCTAATCCTGGCCTATAATGTCAGGCAACATCTAGCCCTGCCTCCCTTTCTGACCTCATTTCTTATTCCCTCCCTCTCAGTCACTCTGCTCCAGGCACACTGGCCTTATTTCCTTCTCCTGATCACAAGCTACACCAGCTGTTCTCTGCTACCAGGAGAATACTTTGCACCAGGTCTTTGCATAGTTGGCTCCTGCTTGTCTTTCAGGACTCAGCTCAGGTGTCCCCTCCCTTGAGAGGCCTAACCTGACACCCCTCACTGAGTCCCCTTTTCCCCATCACCATTACCTTCTTTTGTTTTCTTCATAGCACTTTTTACTATTTGAAATGATCTTGTTCATTTATTTGCCTTTTTCTTCTACTAAAATGTATGTTGAATGAGAATGGGGGAATGTCTGTTTTTGTTCACTATTGCATCAACAGAACTTAGAACAGCACCTGAATGTGGGAAGCAGTTAATATTGGATGGCTGGCTAGATGTCTGGATGGGTGGGGATGGGTGGATGGATGCACAAGTAAAATGCAGATTGGCATGGCTTTGTGACATTCCAGAAATGTAATAGACTGAGCTGGGGTAAGCAGAGGTATGAGCTGTACACACTCAGGGGCAGAAGCAGCAGCTCTTTCTCTGCTGGAACACTGTGGACTCAACAGCAAGGTCCAGATTTGAGATATGTCAACAAGGTTGAGCACAATTGAAATTGAAATTGCAGCCTGGAGTTTTGTACAGATAAGGAGGACTTGAAGAAAAGTTCAACCCTTAGAAAGAGCTGGCAAAGTTCAGACAAGCAGAATGACAAGTATACAGGACTGGGCTCCCTGTGGGCACTGGAGACCTCAATAAGGGAAATGGGAGTGATGCCCAAGCTTTGGTGCCAGAAACTGAGGCAGAGGGAGTAGAGGTGCAGAAGGGTCCTCTGTTGCAGGGCAGGTTGCAGCCTATAGCTGCCGTTATTGCTGCTACTTTATTTCACTCTGCATGCTTGAGAACTCTGGGGTAAGGTGGCACAAGACCACTTCCATATCCATCTTGCTGGACAGCAACCAGCTCCTAACCTGAAGTCCTTCAATGGCAGCTTTAGATCTGAGCAAGGTGTCTGGAGGCAGAACCTTAGGAACAATCAGGTTGGAATCAGGACTGGCCAAAAGCGTTTAGTTTTAATGGTAACTATGCATTTTTCCTAGGATTCTAGCCTGTTATAGCTAGAAGGACCGACTAGTACAATGATCATATTTTTATAGGTAAGGAAACACCCAGGAAGTTTAAGTTGATATAGAAGACTCAAACTCTGATTTCTTTGTTGTGCTTTGGTGCTACAGAGGATGCTGACTTCTTTTTGGGTAAAAGGGATTTTTCTATACTAGCATTTCTCTGTTCCATTGGACACAGTTTCCTTAGGATTTAAATAGGTGTTATAAAAGATAATTGGATGTTAATCATTATTTATTTATTGAATATATATTTATTGAATGATTTATTTATTGAATGCATTTATTGATTGCTTTCTATATTCTAGATACTGTTCTCGATGATTTGCAGTTATTATTAGCTCATTTCATTTTCATAACACCACGAGGAAGGTATATTATCATTACCATTTCACAGGTGCAGAAACTGAGCAGAAAGATGAACTTGTCCAAGTTCACAGAACTAGCAAGTGGAGGAACATGAGTTACAAAGCCTGGTTCCAGAACCCCCATTCTTAACCACTAGATAATGTTGCCTCTTTTAATCAGCTTGGTTAAACAAAGTTAGAGTTTTTTAAAATCTCAAGACTTTTCAGGGCCTCTCATGTGCTTTAGGTGCAGTGACCCTTCTAATTGAGGAATATAGAAAATATTATTTCCCAAATGTACCTGATATCAGGAAGACTTTTTCTAGGGTGTTTTATGGGATTAATGTTCTGCAGAACAGACGGGGAGACACTGTTCTGTCTTATGTCTAAAGATTGGGATGATGAAGGCAAAGTGCTCTTATGTACATTCTTGGTGGCAGTCTTACATACCTCCACGGAAGTAGTGCTGCAGTTTTAGAGGCTGAGTGTCAACAGGATGCCATTTCTTTCTTTAGTAACTGGGTGGTTCTCCTTCTGGTCAGGCCCCTGTGGTCATCACAGTACCACAGGAAAGAGATCTGCCTTTGGCATTCCTTGGTGCATAGTGAATCAGTCCAGAAGCCCAGAAGGCTACTGGCTGAGCACTGCTTTCCCACCCTGTGCCTACTCCCAGTTCTATTTCAGTTGGGTCTCATCCACCCTAAACACTGTGTACCTGGTAACATGGCAAAGGGTTCTGTTAATAGGTTGAGCCATCTTGCTAAACTCTGCCTATCTCCTGACTTATGGCTTGACTCCCACTGAGAATGCCCAAGTGGAGTCTTTCTTGGAAACTATACTCAACTAAGAGAAAAAGAATGTTCCATAGTCTTGGTCCCTGAACTGAGGAAACCTTTTTTGTTTATTCCTGTACCTTACCTCACTAACTGCAGCTCCACCCCTCTGCTCCAGGCCATCCAAACTGTGTGGATGGAATTTTCAAGGGCATAGAGCCCCAGGATTGAAGCTTCTTTTTTCCCCCAAGTAGATTGCTGCATTCTATAAAAATTTTGAATGTTTTCACAAACATTAGCCTTTTTAAAATTCTCACAACTCCCATTTTAAAGGTGAAGAAAGTAAGTAATGTACAAGTTTATGTAACTACCAAAATGCAGTGTTATATTTTAAGTGTACTTCTTTTGATTCTCAGTCTATTATTTATTCCATCTGATGACAGTTGGATCAAAGAAAATGCCAAATGGTGCTCTCTGACAGTCTTGGGTATTGTATATTTTATTTTTGCCATCTGGCAGCCACAATATCTCTTTTACTTATATCATTCTTTAGAGAACCACAAACTTCAAACATGGGAGCAGTGTAACATTCCCAAGCATTATGGATACTGGCAAATAAGTTGAGCTTCATCAAATTAACAGTTTTATGTGTATGCCGTGTGGCTTAATAATCTGGTGAAAATACATAGAAAAGAAGAAGCAAAAACCTTTATGGATGTTAATCTATTACCACCTGATAATTAGGGTTGGCCAGGGATATTTCCTCAGCTCTAGATGGATTTGAAATCATACATTGTTCACTGGGGAAGGATGAAGCAGTCGAAGCATCTTGAATAAGAGTCCCATATACTATAGTTTGGGTATGTTGTCCCCTGCACAGCTCATGCTGAAATCTGATCCCCAGTGTGGCAGTGTTGAGAGCTATTTGGGTGATGGCAGGTGGATCCCTCATGAATAGATTAATACCCTCCTGTGAAGAGGAGGGGGCAGTGAGCGAGTTCTCATTCTATTAGTTACCATGAGAGCTGGTTGTTTAAAAGGACATTGGCACCTCCCTCTCTCTCCCTCTCGACATGTGATCTTGCACCCTCCAGCTGCCTGCTGCTTTCTGCCATGTAGCTGTCCCAGAATTGTGAGCTATATGAACCTCTTTTTTTTTTTTTATAAATTACGCAGTCTCAGGTATTGTATTATAGCAACACAAAACCAAACTAATACACTATTCTAGAGAAGGAAATTCTCAATTGCTTATGTTACTTGTTTATAGTTTCATCTTAACTTTAAGAAACTCACTGATACTTAAATTTTCATCATATGAAAATTGTATATTTAACTTCTTAATTATTCAGAAATTAATAACTTCCCAAATAATTCTCTCATCCAGCTACTTTTCCCACTACCTTTTAATATCTATATCAAAAAAGAAGAAAAAAACAAAATAGCACATGAAAACTTTGGTTTAATTATTTTGCTATCTATTGGTGCCACAGGTGGAAATGTTTGATGTATAGGAGTTTGAAGTTGTGGTTTAAACTTAAGGAGTTTTTAAAAATACATATCATCTTTAGGGGCTCCTAGAAATAGGTAGGCAGAGGCCTGGGAATTTCACACATGAGTAGCGGCAATGGGCTATACAGAAGAGGAAGTGAAGTTTTTATCTCTGCATCCTATTTTTCTATCTCCTTGTAGATATTTGTACTATATAAAGGGCTTCATCTGTCTATTATATGCCATCTTCCTCTCTGGGTAAATTACAGCTATCATTATTTTTTAAAGTAGTATTTCTCCTTGATTATAAAAAGATAATCACTTTTATGATAAAAATTGGAAAATACCGAAAAGTGTAAAGAAAAGTAAAATCACTGAGAATAATCAGTACTGACATTTTAAAGTAATTCGTTTTAGTGTTTTTAATGTATGCTTATACATGCGCATGCGCGCGCGCGCACACACACACACACACACACAAACACACACACACACACACACACACATTTTAATATAAAATTGACCTCATTGAAGATGCCGGGGCTCAGTTACTGGCAGTATTCTTCTCTTTCCTCTGTATTATCTTCTGGCATGAAGACAGGAAGTCCTCTTAGAGACTGTCAAAGGGCCTTAGGGACTTTATATAACAGGGTCCTGTTACTAGGTAAGAGGATGGGAGGTTGTGAGCCATTGCTTACATCCAAGGGCAGGTGTAATCAAGAGGCAGATAGACCTGCACCGAGATGGGCAGGCACTCACTTGAATTTCCACTCAGCTCTTGTGGTTATCTACGTGCACCTCCCAGGGAACTGAGAATGGAGGAGTATAGCACCCTTAGGCCCCCAGTTGTGTCCACCTTCTTTCTTCCCTGCTAAGCCTTCGTCCTCGGTGGACAGAGATAGTCAGGAGTTGAGTGCTGGTCATTATGTTTATGGAATCTAGTCTCAAAAGTAGTGATTACTGCTCTATTTTCAGTCACTCTCCTAAAACAAATTTCTGAGAACTGCCTTAGCAATTTGGGTGTGGAAAGATGTTGTCATCTTCACTCCTTTTTGCCCTGCAGGACTTTCTGTGGTTTGGGGAAACAAGCAGGTATTCTTGGTTGAATACAGTTCTCCCATTCAAATTGTCCTTCCTCTGCCACCGTTCTTATTGGACTCTACTTTTTGCCATACTTGAGAGAATGGGGAAGATGACACCAGGCAGAGAGTCTGGGTCTTCCCCAGACATTTAGCCTCCACGTTGCGCCATATCGCACCTTTTGAGAGGCTGCTCGCCCTGCCCAGGTTCCTACCACATGCCCTTCTCCTCAGACATTTCTATTCCTGCAAGGAGTCAAGGTTGTAGGCAGAGCTGGACAGCTTGCAGGGACCGGGTGTGGGAGGCCTGATGAGACTGGGGGTGCTCTCACCTTGGCCTTATTCAGAGAAGCAGGAATGAGGCATAGCCCACTAAGTCCATAAATTATATCTCATGTTTTATTTGCTTGTTTTTTAATAAGTTAACGTTTTTTTCCTGATTCTAAATGAAATACATATTCATAATAGAAAATGTGGTATGTTTTTCATTCATGAAACCATACTTATTTTCACTTTTAGCCTAAAATTATAGAATATTAAAATTGAGCCACTGCTCCCTAGCCCAATTCAGTCTGTCTGTCCTTCATGGCATGGTGGGGAGAGAAGGCCTGGCAGGCCTTGGCAGCCTGTGTGATTCGAGGACACTCACTGTCTCTGTACCACAGTGTATGTAATGCTGAAATGGGGTGGGAAGACTGGAGGACAGATAGGGTTTGTCTAATTCTGCAATGACATGATCATAAATGGTACTGGTTCTTAAATGTCAGTGTACATGGGAAGTTTGTTTAAAATTCAGATTTCTGAATGACAGCCTGAGAGAGTCTGGTCCAGTAACTCTGGAGTAGAGCCCAGGAGTAACAAGCATCCAAAGTGTTTCTGATAAAGATTTTCAAGGACCAAACTGTAAGAAACACTTATATGGTAGTAGAATATGCCCCTGTTAAAGTAAGAAATGGAAAGGAAAAATACTTGTAATTTTGACAAATACCTGGTCACTAACTCAGATAGCTTAATTGTTTTCCTCTTTTCTTCACTGTTCCATATTAACCTGTACTTACCACAGTCCCTGACTATTGCACTAGACTGAATCATTCCCATGAAGTTTGCATTTTTTGGGTTTTTTTCACTTTTTTCTTCTACCATAACCTCTGCCTTTTACACTCTGATGTTTTGTAGAGTCCAGGTGTTAGTAGCTGTAACACGTCTTTCAGCCATTCACTGTGCACCCCCAGAATCCCTGTGTCTTCCAGTCTCGGGGCCACCTCCTTCCCTCAGGGATGTGCAGCCTCTGCACAACTTTTCTTTTTCTTCTCACTGCAAGTCTGATGTGGTGGGACAGTCGCTCATTCAGACACTCAAGGTCTAGTACTAGATCTTCCACCTACTGAACTTGTGACCCTGGTCTAGTCAGGTAAGCCTCTGTGGGTCCCCATTTCTTTATCTGTGCACTGAAGGGGTTGGGTTAAATTATATATGTGTTTTTAAAGTTCCTTTTAAAGTAGAGAGACATAAGAATCATTTTGTCTGTTCCAAGCTGTTCCTAATTTATTCACCCAAGCTGAGTAATATTGCTCTATTCTTTAAATGGATTAGGTCCTTACTTCTTTTGAACATCTTGAAAGTGTTTAACTAAAAAAAAGCATAGATAAAGCCAGATTGTGTAGTGTTTTTTTGTGCTCACCAAGAGAATGGAGTCTGTGCCATGAGACCTTTCTCACACCCACAAGAAAGGGTGAGGAAGGGTGGGGTTGGGGTGCCACGTGGCTCTCGGCTCTTGCTGCCTGTGAGACCCAGGTCATGCCTTCATGTGGAGGCAGGCAAAGGGAGAGCACTAGCAGACAGGCGTGTGTGTGTGGGAGGAAAGGAAGAGGAAGAAACCTGGAAAGTTCTCTGACAGCCTTTGATTTCTCCCCTTCCGTCTTCCTTCTCTTCCCTCCCTCAGGCTTCTTCCACTCCTGGTTTCACCTTTTGTTTTTGATTCGGGATCCTGGTCCACATTGAAACATTCGTGGCTTGGAATTTTCCAGTGGTTTTTTGTTTATATTTTATTCCAAGTATTCCAAGTAAGTATGATTATTCCAAGGAAATTTTCCAAAATGTGAGCCTCTTCCCCTGCCTGGAGCTACTAACCAGAGGCCTTTGTTCTTTCCCACACACTGAGTGTGGCTGTGTTCAGTCAGTGGCTTCCTGGTCGTGGGTCTTACTTCCTTGAAAAGGAGACTGAAAATAAATGTCTGCTTTTAGAAACAAAGGGGTGTCAAGATTGAAGTGACTGAACTTACTTTGCTCATGGAGGGAGCTGCTGTGGTGTTCTCAGGAGATTTGCTGGCTAGAGGGGAGACAGCAGCTGGGAAGGACGCCAGCCTTCGAGGGAATGATGGACTGGAAGGTGAAGCTGTTCTACGCCTCAGCTGAGAACCTCTCATGAGCCCTCCTGGGGATGACTAATCGCTTCAGCTAAGTAAGAGGATTTAGAGTAGAACTAGGCCAAAGGCATTGTGGGGAACATGAAGTTACTTTGTTGTCCCTTTGGTCCTTGCTCGTGTAGACCTCATATGTGATGTAGTGGGAAAATGTCCTGTAGTGGAGGAGGGAGAAGGTCTGGACTCTCGTCTTGGCTGTTTGGAGACCTGCAGCCGCTGTGACTGGGCACAAGTCACTTACCCTGTCTAGATCCCAGTGTTCTTGTTCCTCCAGCTCTAAAACCCACTAGTTCCAAGTTCCAGTAGTTGAAGGGATTCATAGAAGCATAAGAGTGTGTGATTAAGCTAGCTTGAAGAAGAAAAGCTGTCATCTAATTTGCCCTCCCCTTAGAGATTAGCAGGTTGCTTCTTTGTGGGTTAGAAGTTGGGAATGATGGTCACAGACTAGTGATCATGTTGGGGCAGCAGGGAGAAGTATTTCTGTAGCTTCCACCAGGGCTCCAGGCAGTTAGCATCACCAGTTAGCTTTCAATAATTCAAGACATGCGATTAGTCTGTAGCACACAAGGGGGTGTCTGGTGTATTGTCTGAAGCTGTGATAACAGAACACAGACTCGATCAAGTAAAGAATTAGCAGAGTAATGTTTGGGTTCTGTTGTCTTTCTTGTCTCTTTAGAGTTGAATGCAGTTCTTAATAAAAAATTACATTTGTCCATAGTCCCAATGTTTCTGGCTCTCTTCCTGCTGGTCTTAAATTATTGTTTTCCCCTCATTTCACTTCAGCTTGAAAATCATTAGTAAAGGCAAGAAACATTTGAGACATCCATTTGAACCATCAGCTGCTTTTCATCAAGTCTCCCAAATATGATCATGTTTTTAGCAGAAATCAGAGTGCTGTAAACAGAAGATGTGGTTCTTGGTATTTTTATTTTAAATAGATGAGTTAAATCTGTTTACATTTTTTGTGATTACTGATATAGTTGGACTTAAGTCTGTCATCTTTTTGTGTATGGGGACAGAATGTATGTGTTTTTTGGTTACCATACTTAATCTTTTTCTTTTTCCTTATTTCTTGTCCTCTTTGTCTTGATAGTTGTTTCATTTTTATTTTTAATTTATTGCCTTGGAAGCAATGGCTGGCAGTTTTCTTATATATAAAATATAAAGTTCTCTAGTAAATTAAATTTTCTAGTTATTTAGAATCTGTACCTTTTTCAAATAGGTAAAGACCTTACCATGTTTTAACTACCTGGTAGGCACATTCTGTCCTCTTACCCCATTTTTCTGTATTACTATCATCTATTGTTTTCATTTGCTTCACTTAAAAATACATGAATCAGTTATTAATTTTAAATATTTTTATATTCATTACCTAATATTTATCAATTGTCAGATTTTTTTGTTTTTTTCTTGCATCCACATCCTTTAGTATTCCTTTCGCTGACAGCCTGTGAATGGTAAACTCTCTTGGTCTTTGTGTGTCTGGAAATGTCTTCATTTTATTCACAGTCTTAAATGATGGCTAAGCTAGGTATAGATCTATGTCCCTCTTCAGTTTGAGAGTCAGCTGTTGTAAGACTATCTGCTGTTCCTCTGAAGATAAACTGTCTCTTTTTCATGCTGGCCTGTCAGATTTGTCTTTGTGCTTGATGTGCTATAGTTTTACAGTGATGTCTGAGTGTGGATTCTAAAAAGTTTATTCTACTTAGTAGTCTGAGAATACTCAATCAGGGGACTCCTGTCTTAAATTAGTTCTGGAAAATGGTCAGCTGTTATATATTAAATTTCAGTTATCCCCCCCATTTCCTTCTTCTGACTTCCTGTTAGACATATATTGGATTCTTTCATCTATTCTTGTTTCTTAGCTGTTCTTTCATATGTGTGTATATGATTTGTAAATGTGTGCATACACACATATATTTGTATCTCAGAGCTGCATTCAGGATAAATTCTTCAGCAGTAGATCTTCCAATTCATTCATTTTTGTTTTTATCCCCACTATTGAGTTTTATTTCAATGGATATATTCTTTCATTTCCAGGATGTTCAATTAAAAAAAATTTTTGGAGGATATTAAACATATCTACTTTGAAGTCTTCTTAGTTTGTTCTGTTTTAATTTTGCCTAGAGGTGTTTAATCTTCTACTTGTTAATTTTGTAGCTAATTTAGAGTTAGGTTTCTTCATGTGTTTTAGAATCTTGATTTACAAGCTCCCCTTAAGTTTTCTTTTCTCCTTACTCTTTTCCATAGCTTGCCCACCTCCCTGGTAGTTTTGCAGCTACTTCAACCTGTCTCCCTGGGCCTCTATTCCAGCACAAAGTACATAAATGGTGCATCTCTGTTGTGTGATATTTGGGCTTCTTACAGATCACTCACTGTGCCGCAGGCAGGTTGACTTTGTTTCTGGTCAGAAGGTCTATATCTTCCCATTTCTCTAGATGTGGAATCCTATATAAGGCACAACCCCCAGCAATGTCAGTAGCCACTTTCTTTGGTCTCCTTTCGTGAACATCAGGCAGTTTGGTTTCAGGCCTTCCCCTCACCTCCACCCAGGTGCCTAACCTTGACTTCAGCCCCATCAGGCGGGCCCATGACTTTGATTCTGACTCCCCACTGTGTGCCTCTGGTCCTTGGAAGTGCTTAGCTCGTTTTGTGAGTGTAGCTGTGACTTGGAATTCTCTCATTTTATGTTTTCGCTGTCATTCCCTTATGTTTGAAAAATTCAGGGCAAGGACTTTTAGTGTCACCTTTGGCTTTCAATGATTAATCTTGGTTTTCACATCTATAGAAGGAGAATCACAACTGCCCTTCCTGTCTGTGAAATCACTTTGTAAATAATAAAGGCAAAGTGTGGCCATTTTTATAATTAATGAAATTGATACCACATTTTACCACTACTCTCTGTCTTTGGAGTCAAGGATTTTCAGGATGAATGTGTGGTATGGTGGGGGAATGAAATACCTTAGGTTGTAATAGAATTAAACATCCCCAGAGTGTGTGTTGTCTGCTAAATGTTGTCAGCGGTTCTGTTCACAAATTCATAGTGGTTTCTAGAAGTAAATGGATTGCGGCCTTAGTTTTACTTTTAGAGTTGCGTGAAATGAAAAGGAAATTGTGTTTAATGACAGTAGAGCTGGTTCACCATTCACTGGATTTTTCAGTTTTTCTTAACACTGTTGTTTCTTTTTTAACCCAGTGATGGTATCCAGAACATAACTTGCCCTTTGGTATTTAGGTGCTTTATAAAATCTATCTAAATTTACTCTGGGTATGAAAGAGTTTATTAAACTTAGTCTTTCAGGACATGTTATTTTCACTTTAATTTCATAATGTTGAAGGCCTAGAGAGTTGTACTGTGAAGGTGATATTTTTTTTATCAGTTTTGTAAACCATTTTGTGTGTGTCCTTCCTTCCCCTCCTCAAACAAACAAACAAAAAAATCCTAAACTGTGCTTCCTCCGGTGGCAAGAATCAACAAGAGAAGCCACAGACAGAGTTTGATGCTGCATACAAAAAATTAAAGATTTTCCCCTCTCGTATTGCCACATTCTTGGTAATAGTCAGCTAGAGCCCTGCTTTTCCCCTTTAACTGACCGTTTTTTTTTGATTGAAAATTTGTGTTCCTCTCTCTCTCTGTCTTCTCTTACATCTGCTGGAGTCTAAAAATGCTTCATACACATTTCCAGGTAGCACAAAGCTATGGCAGCTAGGTAGTAATCAGTCTCTCAAACTGAAAGCAACAATAAACAGCTCCCCCTCTATGAAAATCCTACACAAAACCACACCTTTAGCATTACTTGCAGACAGAAAATGGCAAAACTGCAAATAGCTGTTAGTAAATAGAAAAAAAATCAACAAATGCCAGTGCTCAATTTCTTACACTTCTGCCCCACATTCTCTGCACCAGTCTTCATGGAGCGAAAGGCAGACCAAGAAACACTGCAGGGAAGATAGAAGAGATAGGCTCATGAAGATGTCTAAAGGTGGTTTGGAATGGCCACCAGAAAGATTAAATCCAGGCTAAATTTTAAAACGCTGGGAAAATGTCCAAGCAGATCAGAGCATGAAGAATAGGGAAGGGATTTTTAAAGTGACATGATTTAAAGAGCCAGAGGCCATATAGAACCAGATGCATCATTTAAAGAAGCAGACAATACTCAAAGGGCAAGCATGATGTAAAAAGATAGGCATCATTTAGTGGGATAGTCTTCCAAAAGCATAGCTTCCAGTTCAACTAGTCTGTATGATACTGTAATGGTAGATACATTGATCCAAACCCTCAGGATGTGCAAAAGGGTGAACTCTAATGTAAACTGTGGACTGTGAGTGATAAGAATATGTCCATGCAGGTTCAACAATTGTAACAAATGTACCACTCTGGTGGGAGATGTTGATAATAGGGGAGGCTGTGCATGTGTGTGGGCAGAGGGTATATGCAAAATCTCTGTACCTTCCTCTCAATTTTGCTGTGAACCTAAAACTGCTCTAAAAAATAAAGTCTTTTAAAAATAAAAACATAGCTTCTGGAGGAGAAAAAAGTGAAAGGAAAAGAAGTGCTTTTTAGCAATTGGCTGATAAAGGAGAAAAGAGTTTCAAAGCTTAAGCTTCTGTAAGACAAAAGAGAATCACAAAATCAGAGGACTCAGGCCCCCATCTCTCCAAGCAGAACAAACACACCAATAAATAAATCCAGTAAAGTACCTGGACTTTGCTAGACTGACAGAAAAGGACATTTTTTAAAATAGGAGTTTTTAAAAACACTTGACCATTATAAAAATGAATAAGATAAAATTACAGTCAGTAGAGAAATTTTGCAGAAAGGAAGCAAAAATCACAAGCATAAATTCCAGAACATCCTCCCTTACAAAACAACCATGAAGCAAAAGGAAAGTGTACATTCATACTTCAAACAGAATTAAATACATTCAAACAAGCATTTGAGGATATTAAAAGCCACCCTGAACCAGAAGTGAAAAGTGGACAAAAATCATGATAAAAAAAAAAGGGAATTAATTGAATTCAGGGAAGAAATAGAAGAAAAAGACTAAAGTATCTCAAAAAATGTAGGATAAATTAGAAAGTGTCTAAGCAAAAATAAACCCTAGTGAAAATTTAATAAGGGTTTTGAAGAAAGACAGGAAAACAACTAACAAAATGAAAACGACACAAAGAAATAAAAAGAACCCAAGAGAAAAGATTGGGAATGAAAGATAGGCAAAGAAAGGGTAATTTTTTAAAAGTATCAGGGTCCCCGCAGAAACAAAGCAAAACAATGGTACAGACCTACTATTTAAAACTGTGATTTAGGAAAGGTTCCAGAAATAGAGAAAGGCTTGAATTCACACATTCAGAGGGTTCACTTGATACCTGGGAAAATTAACATAGAACAATTAACTCTGAGACATATACAAAAACTATTAGATTTCAAAGACAAAAAAATCTTCAAGGACTTTAGGCCAAGGTAAAATAACACGTTGAGGCAAACTAATTAGACAAGCATCAGACTTAAAACCTATAAATCAGGGCAACAGTGGGGCAGCATTAAAAGAGAGAGAGAAAGTCAGGAGAAAAAGAAAGAAAAAGAAAATTAAATGAAAGAAGGTGTGTAAATCAAGGATTTTATATCCAGCCATGCTGTCCTTCAAATATCAAGCCAATAGTAAAAGCAGTTTTTACCTTACAAAACCTTAGAGAACCCTGCACTTATCAGCTGTTCTTGGAGAATGTACTAGAGTGGAGGGCAGCAAATTAAGGCCTGCCACATGTTTTGTAAGAAACAGTTTTATTGGAATAAAGCCAAAGTCATTTGTTTACATATTATATGTGGCTGCATTTGTGCTGTATTGGTAGCATTGAGTTGCAGTTGCTACATAGATCTTATGGCCCATAAAGTCTAAAAGTTTACTGTCTGATCCTTTACAGAAAAAGTGTGTTGACCCCTAGACTAAAGGAATCCCATGTAATGATTGGGAAAATTTCAGGACAAGGACTGGCACTGATGATGGCTTTTAAAAATATATAAATGGATGTGTGCCTGTGGTTTATTGTTCATAGTACCTGCTCATTCTCCTATATGTACCAAGAGCTAAATGACAGTAAGTGGATTATAGCTTAGAAATATTGCCAACCCAAGGACAGTCAGAGCTACATACCTGGGAAGAGATCCTGACCTCCATTCTAAGAACATCAGTTCCACCTTCAGTTGAAGTTTCATTTGGGACTGCCAGTTCTGGTCAAGATGGCAGAGTAGGCGGTTTCTGGTGTTGCTTTCTCCCACAGAATGACCAATTTGCAACTATTAAGGAGCAATGACAGAAGACCTGAGATCTGCGCTGGAACCAGCAGGAACCACATGCTGCGAGATCCCAGTTCAGGTTTCTCTCCACTGTGTAGAGAGACTTTAGAGCTTCTGAGCCCACACGCCCCAAGCCTGCTAGGCCAGAGAAGGCAGTCAGGGTGGGACTTCTGGGCCAGGCCAGTCCCTGCTGCCAGGAGAGACTTAAGAGGCTTGGGGGCCCCCACACCCTGAGCCAGCCATGCTGGAGAAGACAGGCAGGGTTGAGCCTCTGGCCCAGGCCGGTTCCCACCGCAGGGAGAGACTTAAGAGCCTTGGGGTTCCCACACCCTGAGCCACCCATGCTGGAGAAAGCAGTCTGGGTGGGACCTCCAGCCCATGCCTATCCCTGCCCCTGAGAGAGACTTAAGATCCTCAAGCCACCCACACCCTGACCCAGCTGCCCCAGAACAGGCAGGCTCAGTGGGAACCCCAGCCCAGGCTAGTTCCTGCTGACCAGAAGTGGCAATCCCTTCAGGATCCAAGCCAGACATAAGGGTGAAATGAGTGGACTGTGATATCCCCGGCCACAAGGACAAAACACCAAAGGAAAGATAACAGAAATATAAAAAAATAAGAAAATATATCGCCACCAAAGGAAAATAATAACTCTCAAGGGCTAGATCCTCTACAGCAGGAACTCTTTGAAATGACAGACAAGGAAATTAGAGTAACTATTCTAAGGAAACTAAATGAGATACAAGAAAACTCAGCGAGACAACACAATGAAATGAGAAAAATTATACAGGATCTGAAAGAAGAAATGTACAAAGAAATCAATGCCTTGCAAAGAATGCAGCTGAGCTTGTGGAGCTGAAGGATTCATTCAGTGAAATAAAAAATACAACAGAGAGTTTAACCAGCAGACTTGAACAAACAGAGAGAGAATTTCTGATCTTGAAGACAGACTGCTTAAATAAACACAGACAGACCAGAAAAAAGAATAAAAAAAAAAAGTTGAAGAAAATCTAAGACAACTGACAACCTTAAGTGCTCAAATATCCAAATCATGGGTATTGCATAAGGGGAACGAAAAGGAAATGGCCTTGAAAACATATTTAATGAAATAATAGCAGAAAGCTTCCCAGGTATAAGGAAAGTCACAGATCTCCAGATTCAGGATGCCCAAAGATCATCAAACACATGCAACCCAAGAAGATCCTCTCCAAGACATGTGATAATCAAACTGGCAAAACTCAAAGACAAAGAGAGAATCTTAAAAGCTGCAAGAGAGAAGCAGCAAGTCACCTATAAGGGAGCCCCAATCAGAATCACATCAGACTTTTCATCAGAAACCTTAAAAGCCAGAAAAGAATGGGATGATATATTCAAAACACTGAAGGACAAAAACTGTCAGCCAAGAATACTTTGCCCAGCAAGGCTGTCCTTCCAAAATGAAGGACAAATAGTATATTACTCAGACAAGCAAAAACTTCTGGAGTTCACTACTATATGACCAGCCCTACAAGATTTTCTCAAGGAAGTACTGGGTTTGAAACCACAAAAACAACCATCACTGCCATGAATACTCAAGAAAGAACAATACCTACAGCAAAACAAAAATGCTAACAAAAGGGGAAAAAATAGTTTATCTACCATTCAAGAAACCAACAAATACAGAAGACAAACAAAATTAGAAAGAAAGGAACAAAAGTTTCTTAAGACATCTAAACAAAAATCAGTAAAATGCTAGGAGTAAATCAACACCTTTCAAGAATAACTCTAAATATAAAGGGATTAAATTCCCCATTCAAAAGACAGAGACTGACTGGATTAAAAAGATGGATGCCCACCCAAAAAAGATGGACCCAACAGTATGCTGTCTTCAAGAAACTCACTTGACCTGTAAAGACACACATAGACTAAGAGTGAAAGGATGGAAAAAGATATATCATGCAAATAGAAATGAAAAGCGAGCTGGAGTAGCTATTCTTATATCAGATAAAATAGACTTTAAAGCAAAAATCATAAAAAGAGATAAAGAAGGTCACTATATAATGATAAAAGTATCTATCCATCAAGAAGACATAGCAATCTTAAATATATATGCACCCAGTGTCAGAGCAGCCGACATTTACACAGCAAACCCTATTAGATCTAAAGAAAGAGATAGATGCTAACACCATAATAGTGGGGAGCCTGAATACCCCACTCTCATCATTGGACAGATCATCTAGGCAAAAAATCAGTAGAGAAACACAAGATCTAAACAATACTTTATACCAATTGGACTTGGCAGATATCTACAGAACATTCCATCCAGCAACCTCAGAATATTCATTCTTCTCATCAGCACATGGAACATTCTCCAGGATAGACCACATGTTAAGTCACAAGGCAAGTCTCAACAAATTTTTTTAAAAAAGGAATTATTCCATGTATTTCTTCAGATCACAATGGATTAAAATTAGAAATCAATAATAAAACTCTGGGAACCATACAAACACATGGAAACTAAACAACATTCTACTTAATGACATATGGGTCCAAGAAGAAAATAGACAGGAAATCAAAAAATTTGTTGCAACTAATGGAAATAATGACACATCATACCAAAACCTATGGGATACTGCAAAAGCAGTATCACAGGGGAAATTAAATGCTTACTTCAGAAGAATGGAAGGATGGCAAATAAACAACCTAACACTTCACCTTAAAGATCTAGAAAAACAAGAACAATCCAAACCTAAAGTTAGTAGATAGAAAGAAATAAGATTAGAGCAGAATTAAATGAGATAGAAATCCAAAAAACAAAACAGAAGATCAATGAAACAAAAAGTTGGTCTTTTGAAAAGATAAATAAAATCAACAAACCTTTAGCAAGATTAACTGAGAAGAGAGAAGACCCAAATAACAAAAATTAGAAATGAAAAGGTGATATTACAACTGACACCTCAGAAATACAAGGAATCATTAGAGACTACTATAAACAACTATATGCCAACAAATTTGAATATCTGGAGGAAATGGATTAATTTCTTGATAAATACAAACTACCAAAACTGAGCCAAGAAGATATAGATAATAGGAACAGACCAATAACAACAAAAGAGATTGAAGCTGTTATCAGAAGGCTCCCAACAAAGAAAAGCCCAGGACTGGAGAGGTTCACTGCAGAGTTCTACCAAACCTTCAAAGAGGAACTGATACCAATTCTCTACAAACTCTTCCAAAAGATTGAAACAGAGGCCATTCTCCTAAACTCATGCTATGAGGCAAACATCACCCTGATACTAAAACCAAACAAAGATGCATCAAAAATAGAATACTACTGGCCAATATCCTTGATAAATATAGATGCAAAAATCCTCAATACAACACTAGCAAACAGAATACAGCAACACATACCAAAAATTATATACCATGATCAAGTGGGATTCATCCCAGGGATACAAGGTTGGTTCAACATATGCAAATCAATAAGTGTGATACACCACATCAATAAAAGCAAAGACAAAAACCATATGATCATCTCTATAGATGCTGAAAAAACATTTGACAGTATTCAACATTCTTTCATGATAAAGACTGTCTACTAGTTAGGCATAGACAGAAAGTATCTCAACATAATTAAAACCATATAAATAAGCCCACTGCCAATATCATCCTAAATGGGGAAAAGCTGAAAGTTTTCTCTTGAAAATAGGAACTAGACAAGGATGCCCACTCTCACCACTCATATTCAACATACTGTTGAAAGTACTAGCCAGAGAAATCAGAGAAGAGAAGGAAATAAAGGGCATACAGATTGGAAAGGATGAAGGCCAGCTGTCCCTGTTTGCAGATGATATAATCCTATACATTGAACATCCTAAAGCTTCTATAAAAAAAACTCCTAGAGTTGATAAATTATTTTAGCAAAGTTGCAGGATACAAAATGAACACACAAAAAACAGTAGCATTTCTATACTCTAGCAGCAAACATGCAGAAAAATCAAGAAAGCTAGTGCATTTACAATAGCCACCAAAAAAGTGAAATACTTAGGAATAAAGTTGACGAAGGATGTGAAAAATCTCTACAAAGAGAACTACAAACCACTGTTGAGAGAAATTAAAGAGGACACAAGAAGATGGAAAGATATTCCTTGCTCTTGGATTGGAGGAATTAACATTGTGAAAATGTCCATATTACCCAAAGTGACCTACAGATTCAGTGCAATCCCCATCAAAATTTCAATGACATTTTTCTCTGAGATGGAAAAAGATATCCAGACATTTATATGGAGCATCAAAGGACCACACATAGCCAAAGCAATCCTGAGGGGGGAAAAAAAAAAAGCTGGAGGCATAAAACTACCTGACTTTAATCTATATTACAAAGCTATAATAAACAAAAGAGCATGGTACTGGCATAATAATAGACACATGGATCAATGGAATACAATAGAGAACCCCAAAATTAATCCATATGCCTACAGCTGTCTGATCTTTGACAAAGGCAGCAAATCTACGTACTGGGGAAGAGACTGCCTTTTCAACAAGTGGTGCTGGGAAAATTGGATACTCATGTAGTAGAATGAAACTAGACCCGTACCTTTCACCATATACCAAAATCAACTCAAAATGGATTAAAGAATTAAATATATATCCTAAAGCAAAAACTCCTTAAAGAAAACATAAGAGAAACACTCCAGGAAGTAGGAGTGGGTACAGACTTCATGAATAGGACCCAAAAAGCACAGGCAAGTATAGGAAAAATAAACAAATGGGATTATATCAAACTAAAAAGCTTCTGCACAGCAAAAGAAACAACAGAGTAAAAAGACAACCAACAGAATGGGAGAAAATATTTGCAAAATATACATCTGACAAAGGATTAATATCCAGAATTTATAAGGAACTCAAACAACTTTACAGCCAAAACCCAAATAATGCAATTAATAAATGGGCAAAGGAACTGAATAGGCATCTATCAAAGGAAGATATATGAATGGCCAATAGACACAAAAAAGATGCTCAACCTCACTCAGCATATGGGAAATGCAAATCAAGACCGCTTTGAGATACCATCTCACTCCAGTTAGGATGGCTAACATCCAAAAGACTGAGAATGATAAGTGCTGGAGAGATTGCAGAGAAAAAGGAACTCTCATACACTGTTGGTGGGGCTGCAAAATGGTGCAGCCTTTATGGAAAATGGTATGGAGGTTCCTCAATTACAGATAGATCTAACGTGATCCAGCTATTCCACTGCTGGGTATATACCCAGAGGAATGGAAATCATGCCGAAGGGATACCTGTATTCCAATGTTTATTGCAGCGCTATTTACAATAGCCAAGAATTGGAACCAGCCCAAATGTCCATCATTTGATGAGTGGATAAGGAAACTGTGGTATATCTACACAATGGAATACTTCTCTGCTATGAAAAATCGAAATACTACCACTCGCAACAACATGGATGGAAGTAGAGAAAATTATATTAAGTGAAACAAGTCAGGCACAGAAAGAGAAATACCACATGTTCTCACTATTTGTGGGAGCTAAAAATAAATAAATGAACACAAACAAATCAAGGGTTTGGGGAAGGGAGAAGACAGGATAACCAGAAAAATTCCTTGAACTATTTAAGACAAGTGAACAGATATGATGGGGGGGCAAAGAGGGAGTGGAGAGGAAAGGGTAAAGGTGCATGAAAATCAACTACAATGTATACTGAGAAGTAAAATAAAATTAAAAAAATATATATGTATATATAAATGCTCATATTGGACTAGAACAAAGATGGGCAAGATGTTAGAAGACTAATGTAAAAACTGTTATATATTGGGACAAAGTAGAGTTAATGCAAGTAAAAAATGGGAGAAAGGATAGGGAGAGATGAAATAGAAAAAACTCATTATTGTACAGAAGATACGTAAATGATAAAGAGTATACTCCCACCGCCCCCAACAAAAACAAAACAAAAAACCCTGATACATCATATGGTAAATAGTTAAATAAAGGACATTTAAAAAATTTAAGTACAAAGGTAATCACTAGAACAAAATAAAAACCAATCCTAAATATCAGTATATACCTTTCTTACGGAAAGAAACATACAAAGTATTTTCTAATTAGTGGTTATAAAATATCATAGATTTATGACTAAACATATCAGTCACAACAATAAATGTGAATAGGCTTAATTTACCTAATAAAGGAAAAAGATTGACAATTTGGTTTACAATATGAAACTCAAGTATATGTTCTATATGAGAGACCTAGCTAAAGCAGTGATTCAGATATACTAAAGGGATGGACAAAGCATACCATGTAAATAGGAACAAAAAGAGAGACGTGGTGGCACTTCTGATATGAGACAGCATAGAACTTAAACCCAAAAGTGTTAACCATGACAAAGAGGGACACTTTTAAATGACAAAAAAGCCACAGTTTACTAACAAAAACAAAAGAGAAAGATGCTTGCACTCGTATATTTATAAATTCTCTTAATAAGCAACTCCTGGGTGAAAGGAGACATAAAAATTGAAATTACAGAGTTTTTAAAAAATGATGACAGTGTGGTCTTTTGTGACTGGCTTCTTTCTCTTAGCATAATGTTTTCAGGGTTCGTCCATATCGTAACATAAAATAATGACAGTGTGGTCTTTTGTGACTGGCCTCTTTCTCTTAGCATAATGTTTTCAGGGTTCGTCCATATCGTAACATGTATTGGTGCTTCATTTTTGTTGCTGAATAATATTCCATTGTATGAATATACCACACTTTATTCATTCATCAGTTGATGGACATTTGATTGTTTTTAATTTTTGGTTATGAATAATCATGCTGAGAACAATTGGGTAGCCATTTAGAAAAAGGTAAAATTAATCAATATATCACATCACACATAAGAATAAACTCTAATTGGATTAGGGACTTAAATGTAACAAGTGAAAAATGATAGTGGAAGTATTGGGAAATTTGAATAAGGTCTGTAGTTTACTTCATAATATTGTACCAATATTAATTTTATGGTTTTGATAATTGTCCTGTGGGCTTCTATTAGGTTAGGGTTTATCTACAACAGAGGTGATTAGGACCCAGGGTCATGCAAGACAAACATGGCTGTTGAAGAGCTACTTTAATGAATTCCTCCAATCAAGTTCTCCTTAAAGGTTTCATTGGCTTGTGGGTTGGATGGATATCTCATATTTACCCAAAGAAAGATTTGTTATTTCTGTGATTCTGGTGGTGGTAAATTTCTTCATCCTTGGATTTTTGTCATAAAATTAAACAGGAATCATAGTAGGTATAGTTTTATTATTTTTGTTATTCTATTGTTTTTTTGGAATTGTTTGAAATAATGCAGAATAGTTGATTAAATAAGGTGTTTGTAGTCACATATAAATTTGGGACTAGATTAATTATGCAAATCTTTGTTATAATAGTCTTTCCATAAGAAAATCAAATTCATATTACATCACCTAATTTACAGCTTTCTGTCTCCCCAAGAACATAATTTACCATACATACAAGGATTGCTGCTATTTGGATTCCCATGGATATCTTTATCCAGCACTTTGTCAGAGAGGAAATTACCTTATGCATAATCTGAAATAATTGAAATAATTGGAAGTATAATGAGAGCCAACATTTAGAAGCTCCCTTGTGCTTTCTATTCTGCAAAATAAAATGATTGCTGAATACATTCATATTTTAAAATTTAAGCAGTCTTGGTAAATGAATCTAGTTTTATAAATGTGCAGAGGGGTTATAATATGAGGTGGTTGGTATCCCTAAAACAGGTGTTAAAAGGTCTCTTTAAGCTTCCCAATACATTTGCAAATTTACCATGATGAAGTAGCAATTTGCAATATAGAGCTGATTACAGAAATCAGGATATAGTTGAACTGTATTTTTTAAAATTCATCATATTATTGCCTGTTCCTTTGCTTTTTATGATGCATGTAACATCATTAATAACGTTCTCAGATGTCCCTGAGAGATTTGTTGGCTTGTTTTATGTTTAGTGGTTGATAGGAATTGGTTTTAAAAAGAAAGTCATTCATGTGTCTGGCTTCTAGGATCCATTTTAGCAACCTACCAAATTTTGCACTCTTATTCACCTTTATTAAAAAAAAAAAAGACTTTATTTTTATAGCAGTTTTAGGATCACAGCAAAATTGAGCAGAAGGTACAGAGATTTTTCATATATCCCTTGATATTCCACACATGCACAACATCCCCCATTATAATATCCCCTAACAAAATGGTACATTTGTTACAATTAATGAACCTACACTGATATATCATTATCACCCAATTAGTGTATTTACATTAGGGTTCGCTCTTGGTGGTGTACTTTCTGTGGGTTTGAACAAATGCATAATGACATGTAACTACCATAATAGTATCATAGAGTATTTTCATTGCCTTAGAAATCTTCTGTGCTTTATCTAGTAATCCTTTTCTCCCCCAGCCCCTGGCAAACTCTGATCTTTTTACTCTCTTTGTGGTTTTGCTTTTTTTTTCTAAAATGTCATCTTTTTCACAAATGGCATGATTGTTAATATAGAAAATCCTAAAGAATCAACAAACTCCTGGAACTTATATGTGATTATAGCAAGGTTGCAGAATCAAGGTTGCAGGATATGAGGTTAATATACAAAAATTAATTGCTTTCTTATATTCCAGCAATGATGAAGTATAATTTGAGATTAAAAACACTGTTATTTACATTAGCATCTCAAAAATGAAATACTTAAAATATAAATCTAACAAAATATGAACATGATTTATATGAGGAAAACTGCAAAACTCTGATGAAAGAAATCCAGAAACAAAATAAATGGAGAGATATTCCATGTTCCTGGACCAGAAGATTCCATATTGTCAAGATGTCAGTTCTTCCCAACTTGATGTATAGATTCAGTGCGATTCCAATCAAAATCTCAGCATGTGGATATTGACAAACTGATCCTAAAGTTTATATGGAGAGACAAAAGGCTTGGAATAGTGAGCACAATATTGAAGGAGAAGAACAAAGTCAGATGCTACCCAACTTCAGAACTCGATATAAAGCTACAGTAATCAAGGTAGTGTGGTATTGGTGAAAGAATGCAGGACTAGATCAGTGGAACAGAATAGACAGCCCAGAAATAGACCACACACATATCATCAACTTATCTCTGACAAAGGAGCAAAGGCAATTCAGTTTCAAGAAATGGTGCTGTAACAATTGGACATTCACATGCAAAATTATGAACTTAGACACAGACCTCATACTCTTTACAAAAATTAACTCAAAATGGATCAAGGACCTGATGTAAAATGCAAATCTGTAAAACTCCTCATAGAAGATAGCATAGGAGAAAATCTAGATGATCTAAGGTTTGGCAATGATTTTTTAGACACAACACCAAAGGCACGATCCTGAAGAAAGAATTGAAAAGCTGGACTCAATTAAAATTAAAATTTTCTGCTCTGCAAAAACACTGTCAAGAGAAGGAAAAGACAAGTCACACTGGGAGAAAATCATTGCAAAAGACATGATCTGATAAAGGACTATTATCCAAAGTATAGAAAGAACTCTTAAGACTCAACAGTAAGAAAACAAGCTGATTAAAAATGGGCCATAGGCCTTAATAGTCACCTCACCAACAAAGATATAGTTGGCAAATAAGCATATGAACAATGCACATCACATGCCATCAGGGAAATACAAATTAAAAGAATAGTGAGGTACCACCACATAACTGTTAGAATGGCCAGAATCTAGAACACTGACAAAAACAAATGCTGGCGAGGATGTGGAGCTCTCATTTATTGCTGGTGGGAATGCAAAATTGTATAGTTACTTTTGGAGACAGTTTGGTCATTTCTCACAAAACTGAACATACTTTTACATACGATTCAGCTTTTTTTACTTCTTGGTATTTACCCAAAGGAGTTGAAACTTATGTTCACACAAAAGCCTGCACAAGGATGTTTATAGGAGCTTTATTCATAATTGCCCAAACTTGGAAGCAACCAAGATGTCTTTCAGCAGGTGAATGGATAAGTAAACTGTGGTACATACAGACAACAACAGAATGTTATTCAGCATTAAAGAGAAATGAGCCATCAAGCTAGGATAAACACAGAGGAAACTTAAATGCATGTTACTAAGTGAAAAAAGCCAGTCTGAAAAAGCTACATAGTGTATGATTCCAACTATATGACATTCTTATGCATTTTTTACCTGTATTCTACTCCTTTTCTGTGTTCAAGTTTAGAACCCACGGTGAGGTGAACTGAAAAGTTTGAGAAGGGGCTTGGGTAAAGCAAGCTGGGGTTTCCTTCTTTAGGAAATGTATTTGAAGAGCCATCATTAGACCATTTTTTTATATCTTCTATTGGGAAAGTGGGGAGGTTTGTGTCAATTAGGATTTTGTGTCAATTATGATTTTAGGCTCTGTAGCCAGAAATATGTGGATTTGAATACCAGTTCTACCATGTACTTACTAGTTGTGTAACTTTGGGAAGATTTCCCCACTTGTAAATGATAATTTAGCCTTTACTTATTAGGAACAAAGTAAAAGACCAACCAATAAAATATTGATTAATATTTTTGTAATTTTGTGTGGCATCTACTGTTATTTCTCATTAGAGACTGAATCTATCATTGTTCCTCACAATGGTCAGGGTTTTTAAAAACAGCGGAATTCACTCTGTTTAGTTTGAGCAGAAGCAGAATTTATTAAAGGATATTGGGTAGTTATGCATGCAGCCAGGAACAGAGCCCAATATGCCATCTGGGTTGCTTTTGGGAAGATATCACTACATCATTTATACAGTTGACTCTACCCTGCTTTTCTCAGAAAGACTGATACTTCCCCTACATGATTACCATAGGATAGGACAGATTCTCCATCTTTTTTACTCACATTACTTACTTCCCCAAAGCTAAGTCCTGAGGTGGGTGTCTAACTGGTAGAGTGTGGTCACATGACACTGCCCTGGCTTCACAGAAGGTTGGAGAAACAAGTTTTCTGGCTTCTGACTTAGGGATGTAGGATCAGTAAGGAAGGAACTTCCTCAGACATTTCAAAGATGTTAAAAAGGTGCGTAATTATTCTTTATACCCCTTATCCAATCCTTCCCCATCCGCTTCCCCCCCCCTCTAATTACCCTAGATTTCTTCTCTCCTTCTGAAAGAATAATGGTTACTCTGTTGATTTGCTGCCCAAATGATCTAAGAGGCATGATCAGGTCCCCCAATACAATCATAGAGCAGATGCCTCTTCTATCACTCTGAAATGGGCTCTGTGGGGAGAGACATCCTCCTCCTTTCTTTATTTCTGCTGGTGACTCTTCCTGTGTCAACATACTCCAGTAGATGGTGGACCATCTGCGTGGTGGTTGTGGCATCTAGCTGCCTTCACGGCAGCCATGGATATCATGTTGGCTGTGGTGGGCCACCCACATGGAGATGATTTTGGCATGCTCCTTGGTGCTGGCGGTGTACCTGGTTGTGGAGAGTGTCTGATCCCTGGCTCCATACTCTGAGTCCCCGGGCAGGCCCGGAGGCACTGGCACGGTGAGCCTGGTTGCAGGAGGGGGCTCCGATCCCATTCTCCATGCCCCAGGACCCCGGGCAGGCCCTGAGTTGCTGGTGTGGTGTGCCTGGTTGTGTGAGGGGGGTCCGGTCCCCTTCTCCATGCCCTGGGTCCCCAGGCAGGCCCTGAGGCACTGGCAATGCGTGCCTGGTTATGGGAGGGGAGACCTGTCCCCTTCTCCATGCCTTGGTGCCTAGGCGGGCCCTGAGGTACTGGCGAGGGTGTGCCTAGTTGCAGGAGGGGTGTCTGGTCCCCTTCTCCATGCCCTGGGTGGGCCCCGAGGTGCTGGCGAGGTGTGCCTGGTTGCAGGAGGGGGGTCTGGTCACCTTCTCCATGCCCCGGGTCCCCAGGCAGGCCCCAAGGCACTGGCGAGATGTGCCTGTTTGCGGGAGGGGGTCTGGTCCCCTTCTCCATGTCTTGGGCCCCTGGGTGGGGCCCTGAGATGCTGTCATGGTGTGCCTGGGTCTGGAAAGGGGGTCTAGTCCCCAGCTACTAGCTCCGGGTCCCCGGGTGGGACCCGAGGTGTTGGTGGTGTGCCTGGATGTGGGAGTGGGGTCTGGTCCCGGATCTAATCCTTGGGTTCCTGCACAGGGCCCTGAGGTGCTGGTCCTGTGAGTGGTTGTGGGTGGGGTCCTGCCCCTGGCTCCATGCCTCATGTCCCGTGGTGGGTCCCAAGGCATTGCTGGCATGCCTGGGCTGGAACCAACTTTTTGTCCTATGCTTACTTCTAACATGGAGGAACTTCCTGTGGGAACCAGTACTTGAGCTGTGTGGTTGAGTAAATTGCTGCTTCGCTACTGTTTCCCTAGGGAAGGCTTTTTGTGCCACTCAGGGTTAAATGGTTGACCTTTTAACCCTGGTACTCGGTGCACCTGGCTTGTGTAGAAACTCCCATCTGGGCCTGAGTTTTTTCATCAAACTGCACTCCATGCAATTCTACATTCCCGACCAGTCCCCTCTGCGTGGTCCTGCGCTGATTGGGGGGTGGATCAGTTGTCCTTGCTGTGTCCCATCATTCTCCTGGTGGGCCCGTCTTCCCCTCTGCCCATGCTGCAAACACTTCCCATGGGACGGGCCCTGTGCTGGTCCCTTGCAATGACTCGCCGGCCCCTCAGTGGCTCCCCTTTTTCAGCTGTTCTGGCTCCTCGCTCCTGCATGGGTCCACAGGAACCCTATTAGTGGTCTTGCTGTCCTGGAGGCCACCAAAGTCCTCTTCTCCCCTTCTGCCTCCAAGTAATTCCATCTAAAGGTCACAGCTGCGGCTTCTGCAGGCTCCTGCTCCATGTGCTCCAGCATTAAAGCGGCCGCAGCCTGAAACGCTGAGAGCAGTTTTTTCTTTCTCTCATCATGGTTTCTCCCGCCTTCATGAGTTCCACAGGTCTCTCCTCCTCTTCCCTGAGCTCCTGCGGCCCCAGCTTGGCTGATGTTACATTTTTATCATTGTAAATTTGTTGATTTGTGGGAAAGAGTGACGCTGGGGACCGTCTATTCTGCCATCTTGACCAGAAGCCCATATACTTTAATTTTAAAGTAGACTTTGTTTACAAACATACCTGTGTCACTTGCCTTTATCATTCAAATCTTTGTGTGTGTATATATACTCATGTGTATACACATACACACACACACGAGGGTACTTCAAAAAGTTCATGGAAGGATTTATATTATTTTTTAATTCTATTTTTCCATGAACTTTTTGAAGGCCTGTCATGGATGTGTGTGTGTGTGGATGTGTGTGTGTATACATGAGTGTATGTATGTATCTGTGAATGTCTATGTGTGCATATATACATATGCATGTTTGTTTGTATGTATGTGATGTCTTGACATGAACACAAAACCTAAGGAGGAAAAAACCTCATTTTCCTTATCCCCAAACCAGTGCTGGCTTTTACCATGAGTGTCATCACTAGCTAAGCTGTTTTTTTACATGGAAATATTGAAATTATTTTTCTCCTCCATAGCATGGGAACCTACCATATTTTCCTTTCTGATATTTTTCCTTCAGACATTTTCCTTCTGATATTTCTGTTATTTTTATCCTTTAGTCATCATTCTCTTATTTTACTTGCTAGCCTGATAGTTATATTGCTAAATTGGATCTCCGGAAAGAAAATTAGAATACCAGCACTACAGAGTACTGATTTAACTAGAAGATACAGTTCTTTTTATTTTTATTTAAAATATTTTATTTTTTTCATTATGCATATTTATGGGGTACAGTTTGTTGTTTCAATATATGTGTATATTGTAAAATGATCTAATCAGAATATTTAGCATATCTGTCACCTAAACATTTATCATTTCTTTGTGGTTATTACGTGCAAGATCAAGATCCTCTTTTCTGGCTATCGTGAAATATACAGTACATTATTATTAGTTATTGTCACCCTGGGGCACCAGAAATTTTTCTTCCTATCTAACTGTAACATTGTAACTTTGTACCAGTCTACCAACCTTTCCCTGTTCACTCCTGCCCTTTCCCTGCTTCTGGTAACCACTGTTCTACTAGGAGTTCTTTTTTAAAGAATAAATATTTTTCAGCTGCTGTTAACTGCACTGTTTGCTGCTGCTGCAGCGGCAGCACCCAGGTGGAGACAGAGGCTGCAGCACACTCCGGGATAACATGCGGGATCCGGGCAGCTCGGGGCGCTGGCCCTTGCATCCTCCTGGGTGACTCGGCAGATACTGTGCACTGCCCTGGCGAGGATGCGGCTGTTCCAGCGGCTGTTGAAGCAGCCAGTGCCCTAACAGATCAAGTGCTACTTGCACTACTCACACTTCTCGCACATCTTCTTGCCATTGCCGCTCTCCATCAAACGGTTCCTAGACTTTGGGAGAGACAACGCATGTGTGCAAACTTTGTATATGTGTCTACGAAAAAAACTTCCTGTGCGACTGGATAACACAATGAGAGACGTTAATCTGCTATATAACTTACTTAACTGCCCTTCAGTGGGATTGGTTCAGAGCTGACCTAAATGTTGGACGCATTTCTTATTTTGGCCTTGATTGAGATACGTAGCTATTCTTAATCCAGAAGCTGTTTCTGTAATCTGGAGATCAAGGTGGTGGAATAGACGGTCCCCAGCGTCACCCTCTCCCACAGTCATCCAATTTAAACTATACAATCAACAATTTAAAAAGCAACGACAGCCAAACTGGGGTTGCTATGGCTCAGGGGAAGAGGAGGAGAGACCTATAGAGTTCATGAAGGCAGGAGAAGCCACAATGAGAGAAAGAAAGGACCGCTCTGACTGTTTTGAGCCCCAAACACTTCAAGGCTGGCCTGGTAAGCACATAGAGCAAGAGCTGGCAAAAACCACAGCTGTGTCCTTTGTATGAAGTTGCTTGGACATGGCAAGAGGAGAAGAGGACCTTGGTGTCCCCCAGGTCAGCAAGACCACTAACAGGGTTCTTGTGGACCCACGTAGGAGTGAGGGGCCATAGACAACTGAAAAAAGGAGCCATTCAGAGGCTGGTGAGTCATTGTAAGGAACTGGTACATGGCCATTCCCATGGGAAGTGTTTGGAGTATGGGGAGGGGCGGGTGACAGGGGCACAGCATGGACAGCTGATCTGCCCTCCACTCAGTACAGGTCAGTGCTAGACTTGGCCAGGAATATAGATCTGCAGGTGGTGCAGTTTGATGAAAAGACTCAGGCCCAGATAGGAGTTTCCACACAACCCAGGTGTACTGGACCCCACAAGACCCGAAAGTGCTTACAAAGTCAGCAATTAAAACCTGAGCTTCACAAAAAGCCTTCCCCAGAGAATCAGGAACAAAGGAACAATTTAGCTCAACCACAGGGCTCAAGTGCTGGTCCCCACAGGAAGTTCCCCCATTTTAGAAGTAAGCAAAGGACAACAAATTAGTTCCAGTGCAGAGTTTAGGTGGTGGGAATAGCTAATAATCCAACACAGAACTGAAAGAAAAAGCAGAAACCCCAAGATCAGAGACAAATTTCTGATATTAACCAGTAAAGGTGTAACACCTCCAGAGAACACCTATAAAACCTAGAAGGACTGTAAGTGCCCCAGGCTCCCAGGGTGTGGGGATTGGGGGGCCCGAGGACCTCAGTCACACACCCCTGGAGTCCGCATCCAGCCTAGCCACGACCACAACCCTACAGCCTGGCTGTTGCTGGAAGCCCCCGGGCTTCACTGCCAGAATGAAGGGGGTCACGGGCCTCAATCCCACTCCTCCCTTGCTCCTTCCTCCTCTTCCCACCATCTCCTCCCCCAACTGCTGTGCAATATCTTTGAATGTAAATAATAATATAATAATAATAAATAAATAAATAAATTTTTTAAAAAGCTGTTTCTGAGGGCCTATAGGGCATTCCTTCTCCTCCATTATGTGTTGATTAACTGAGAAGGAGCGTTCTTTACTTCTAGTTTCTAAGTTCTTGACATGCAGTTCAGTGTCACACATATGCTTCTTAAAATTTATATACACTTTTTGGTAAGAAAACTGTAGACTTGGAAAAAATATATATTTTTCTCTAATTTTTAAAGCAATATATAGTGGTTGTTGGAAATTTAAAAACTTCATCTAAAAAGGAGAATAAATTTGCCTGAGTCATATCCTTCAGATTTAGCATTTTGGTGTGTTTCCTTCTAATGTTTTCTCTATGCATATGTGCTTGGTGGTGGGGGAGGAGTTTTTAAGAAAGAAAGAAAAAGGGCACTTGATTTTACAAAACTGGAATTAGGGCTGCCTGTGCCTCACTTGGGAGAGTGTGGTGCTGATAACACCAACTCAAGGGTTAAGATCTTCTTACTGGTCATCCTTTAAAAAAAAAAACAACTGGAATTATATTGTATATAATGTTGAATCCTGTTTTCTTTGTTTATGTCATAAACAGTTTTCCATGTCATTACTAATAATGATAGCTAATATTTATTGTTTACTGTGTGGTAGTCATTCCTCTGAGCACTTCATATATATTTAATCTTTTCAAGAATCCTTAATATAACTATTGTTATTATTACATTTGTTACATGAGGAAATAAGTCACAGAAATATTTAAAAATTGTCCATGTTTTTAAAGCTGCATAAATGGTAGAGGTGGGATTCAAGCTCAGATCTAGCCCCAGAGGCTGTGCGTTTTACCCATTATTCTTGTGGTCTTCCATCATTTTGAAACATGACTTGTAATGTCTATATGATATCCAATCATATATAATATTGATTTTGCTTTTTTCTCTTAACGTTTTATTTTTGTGAGCAATATCTCTGGCCATTAACATGAATTACAAATGTAATATCTAATGGCTATATAATATTCATTTGTATAACCATTTATGTGAAGCATCTTTGGGGCCAGGCTCTTACCACCATAGCATGGCAAAGGGCTTGTTTTAGGAATCTATTTCAAGGAAACTGGTGATACTCCACAGGTTACAAGGGCAGGAGATAATTTTGATCAGTTGATTTCTGGAAAGTCAAGAGAAGGTTGACTACTCTGAACCACCTCTGAATGATGAGTGAAACATGAACCTTTGGCCTACTTGACTTCTCTAGCATCCTGTTTACCTAGGAAAAAGGCAGATGAAATAAGTGACCAAAAAAAAAAAAGGTACAGGATGAAGGCACATACGAGTTGCTGTTGCAGAAGGCTGCAGGCAGCTCTATGGCATAGAGATATCTTCCATGAAAGGGTCCATAGGGAGATGCCCAGGCTGTAGTGGAAAGGGTAGTTCCTAGTCTTTTGAAGTGATAAGCTGAGGCAGAAAAAGAAAACTGTTGTATTCACTCAGCTGCAGAGAAGTGGGGATTAGCATGCCTGGCGGAAAGGAGTCCTATTTGCTTCTGGGCACAGATTAGCCTCCTATTTGATGGAGACTCCAGTAAATGAGATGATGCCTACCATTTGCACAAACTATGGAGAAGAATCTCTAAAGTGCTAAAAGTAAAACTCATCCAGATCACACCTAAATCTTGGACTGAAGAATGGGAAATTGGATCTTTTCTAAGTATGACCAAAGACTGTCACAAACCTCCAGTTTTAGAAATTCACTACAGGGGCAGCCCAAATGTAAGAAGGGCCACTGATATTTGTAGGAGGGGATTTCCTTTGACTGGTGATATCTCATTAAGCCTTTTGCAAATTTGGGCCTCATAAGGGCTAACATGGGAGGACCTGCTGCAAAGCTCAACTTTCCACTTCATATAATAGATTTGGTCCTCGTTGTGAAAATATATCCAGACATAGCTCAACAAGCCAGGAGACGTAATTAGAGATAAGAGTGGGAGACTGTACATTGATGCTGAGGAAAGGATCATATTATCTTTTTTTCTCTATTATATGCACACCTTTAATCCAGGGTTCATCATAAATGGTGCCTCTCTAACAGATGCCATGGACATGGCTTTGGAGACAGGAATCACTGAAGTTTTTACCAACTCATATTGGTGGCATACCAAACTCTTTGAGGCCAGCATTGCAATGGGGTACTATGGCTGGAGGATATCTCTCTTTGAACAGTGTGCAAACAGGTTGCAGATTTTCAACTTGCTGATGTTAATGACACAGATCTGCAGGGCATGTACAACTGCAACATAACTGAATGAATGTGGGACTCATTCTAAGTGGGCTCATGTAGGAATAGCAGGTATGATGACCAATCAAGATGAGGTTCCATACTTAGGAAAAGCATGACCAGAGGCCACCAAGGACTCTACTAGAGTTTTTAGTTAGGTTTAATCAAGACAAGGGTAATACTTAAATTCTGTGAAATTTCTATAGTCTGCCTTAAATTGGACAGTTGAACTTCGAAATATTTTAGAATAAATGGATGAATGTATTTTAAAGGAAACAAATGATGGTATTTAAAACTGCGGAACAAAATAAGATATGTATTTCTTTATTCTTTTTTCAATTTATGCAAAGAGTTAGAGATTTTAAAGATAGCTTGGCAAAGATTTTTTAAAGCTATTCTATAAATGGTAATTCTTCATAAATTACCAAATCACTTTTCAGTGTGTGTGATTGAATTGAGAGGCAAAATACAGTATTTTGTATGTGTGATACTAGAAACCATGAACAAATGAAAAGTTACTATGCAGTTGTTATGAACAATAAATTTCAGTTTTTGTACAAAAATATGTATTATGCTGTAGTAAAGATTCTTGTTCGTAAGCTTTGGCCAAATCTCTGGTTATTTCCTAGGTCAAAGGTATGAATATTAGTACTAGCCAGAGCAATCAGAGAAGAGAAGGAAATAAAGGGCATCCAGATTGGAAAAGATGAAGTCAAACTGTCCCTGTTTGCAGATGACATGATCCTATATATCGAACAGCCTAAAACTTCTACAAAAAAACTCTTGGAACTGATAAATGATTTCAGCACAGTAGCAGGATACAAAATCAACACACAAAAATCAGTAGCATTTCTTTTCTCCAATAGTGAACATGCAGAAGGAGAAATCAAGAAAGCCTGCCCATTTACAATAGCCACCAAAAAAATAAAATACTTAGGAATTGAGTTAACCAAGGAGGTGAAAAATCTCTATAATGAGAACTACAAAACACTGCTGAGAGAAATTAGAGAGGATACAAGAAGATGGAAAGATATCCCATGCTCTTGGATTGGAAGAATCAACATAGTGAAAATGTCCATACTACCCAAAGTGATATACAAATTCAATGCAATCCCCATCAAAATTCCAAAGACATTTTTCTCAGAAATGGAAAAAACTATCCAGACATTTATATGGAACAATAAAAGACCACGCATAGCCAAAGCAATCCTGAGCAAAAAAAATAAAGCTGGAGGCATAACACTACCTGACTTTAAGCTATACTACAAAGCTATAATAACCAAATCAGTATGGTACTGGCATAAAAACAGACACACTGACCAATGGAATAGAATAGAGAATCCAGAAATCAACCCACACACTTACTGTCAGCTGATCTTTGACAAAGCCATCAAGCCTATTCAGTGGGGAAGGGACTGCCTCTTCAGCAAATGGTGCTGGGACAACTGGATATCCATATGCAGGAGAATGAAACTTGATCCATACCTCTCGCCGTATACTAAAATCAACTCAAAATGGATTAAGGATTTAAATATACACCCTGAAACAATAAAACTTCTTAAAGAAAACATAGGAGAAACACTTCAGGAAATAGGACTGGGCACAGACTTCATGAATACGACCCCAAAAGCACGGGCAACCAAAGGAAAAATAAACAAATGGGATTATATCAAACTAAAAAGCTTCTGCACAGCAAAAGAAACAATTAAAAGAGTTAAAAGACAACCAACAGAGTGGGAGAAAATATTTGCAAAATATACATCTGACAAAGGATTAATATCCAGAATATATAAGGAACTCAAACAACTGTACAAGAAGAAAACAAGCAACCCAATTAAAAAATGGGCAAAAGAGCTAAGTAGGCATTTCTCTAAGGAAGATATCCAAATGGCCAACAGACATATGAAAAAATGCTCAACATCACTCAGCATCCGGGAAATGCAAATCAAAACCACATTGAGATACCATCTAACCCCAGTTAGGATGGCTAAAATCCAAAAGACTATGAACGATAAATGCTGGCGAGGCTGCGGAGAAAAAGGAACTCTCATACATTGTTGGTGGGACTGCAAAATGGTGCAGCCTCTATGGAAAATGGTATGGAGGTTCCTTAAACAATTGCAAATAGATCTACCATATGACCCAGCTATCCCACTGTTGGGAATATACCCAGAAGAATGGAAATCATCAAGTCGAAGGTATACCTGTTTCCCAATGTTCATCGCAGCCCTCTTTACAATAGCCAAGAGTTGGAACCAGCCCAAATGCCCATCATCGGATGAGTGGATACGGAAAATGTGGTACATCTACACAATGGAATACTACTCAGCTATAAAAACGAATGAAATACTGCCATTTGCAACAACATGGATGGACCTTGAGAGAATTATATTAAGTGAAACAAGTCAGGCACAGAAAGAGAAATACCACATGTTCTCACTTATTGGTGGGAGCTAAAAATTAATATATAAATTCACACACACACACACGCACACAAACCGGGGGGGGGGGGGGAAGAAGATATAACAACCACAATTATTTGAAGTTGATATGACAAGCAAACAGAAAGGACATTGTTGGGGGGGAGGGGGGGAGGGAGAAGGGAGGGAGGTTTTGGTGATGGGGAGCAATAATCAGCCACAATGTATATCGACAAAATAAAATTTAAAAAAAAAAAAAAAAAAAAAAAAAAAAAAAAAAAAAACAAAGGTATGAATATTTTTGAGGCTTTTGATACATTTTGCCCAATTACTGTCTACAAAGTTCCTGTTAATTTACTATCCATTCAAAGTATTTTGTTTTAACGGTTAGTAATTGTAAGCTCTGCAAAGGAAAACCATATCTGGGTTTTTTGTTTTGTTTTGTTTTCTTTACTACTATGAACCTTTTTAAGTACAGTTCCTCATTATAAAATAGGGATTCAGTAAATATTTTTGAATATGTTAGAGAAGTATGTTTAATGACTGCCATTTGTAGATTTTCAAGTATTTTTCTTTTTTCCCTAGCTTCTTTTCTGTATATGCTGCTTTTACATGTACGTATTTCCACTTAAGAAAAAAAATTAGCCTCTTTTCACTGCTTCACCTATTTTAAAGTACCAGGTGTGCAGTGAGGCTGTGCTCATCCTACAAAGTGTATTACAAAGCTTAAATTTATTTCTTTACTTTTGACTCTAGGCTTTTCCAACACACAATTTTTTTTCTCTGCATTTAATCTGTTCATATGGCGAATAACCCAGAATACTCTTTAATTGTTTAACTCCAGTTGGTTATGATATAAAGTTTGCTCATATTTTGTTTAGTATTTGTGTTTATGTGTAGAGGCAAGATGTTACACACTTTCCTCTTTTATACTGTGTTTATGAATTTTTAGTATCAAGGTTTTGATAGCCCTGTAAAATGACTAAGAGAGTTCTTTTTTTGTTTTCAGCAGACTTTATATAAAATCGAAATTATCTGTTTGGTTGGTAAAATTCATTTGTAAAACTGTCTGGATGTGGTATTTCCAAAATTGGAAGAATTATTTAACTGCTGATTCAACCTCTGTAAAGTTTTTTTATTATTATTATTACTTTTTTTATTTTTAAAAATATTTTAACATTTCCTTGTACATAATTGTGAGGTATAGTATGGTGTTTCAATACATGCGGATACTGCTGTAAAGGTTTAAGATGATTCAGGCTTTCAATTTCTTCTTGAATCAGCTGCAATAATTTACTTTTTTCTGGAGATTTGTCCATTTCATCTGCATTTTCAAAATTTTGATAAAAGTTGTTCAGAATGTACCTTTTATATCGCTACAGCTATTATTTGGTCTTAACCTCTAATCTTTCTTCAGCTATGTCCAGTCTTCTGTTTGCTTTATCCCTTAAATTTCTGATATAAATTTTTGTACTTTTTCCTTTCTGGAAATACTGTTTAGTTCTTTTTCAGATCCACCTGTAAATTTTGAAAGTTTCTTTTTCCCTAGGCATACATTTGCTACTTTAAAAAAAAAAAAACATATTTATTATATATTCTTCCACAATTAAAATATCTATAGTTTTGCTGTCTGGTTCTGTAAATTGTTTCTGTGGACTTGCTCTTTTTCTTGGGTGATTTTATGATGGCAAGATCATGTTCTCCTTGGAACTTTGTGGGAGATCTTTGAGACCTGGGTTGTAAGTATATTCCTGCAGAGAAGATTATTTTTGAGACCCTATAAATAACCCCAAATATGCCTAAGAGTGAGCCTGTGGTTGAGAATTCTCAGAGGTAATCTTTCCCCCACCCTCCATGCCAGACTCTGAGCCTAGCCCTGACAGGCAAGTAGCTTCACTCACCATCTGCATCTAGAAGGCAGATTTTTCCCCCCTGTTCTATTTACCATGGGAGAGTGGCAGGAAGGAAGAAGAATCTCAGGTGTGTCTGATCAGCCTTCTACTTGGCAGGGCCCCAAGCTTGTCTTCTGACTCCCAGGATTCCACAGGTCAGAGCACAAACTCTAATCTAGACCTTCAAGGATGGACAGAGGTCTCAGGGAAAATTCTTTTTTCAGCCCTGGCTCACCAAGAGGCTTCAGGTGTCTTTGCTACCTCAGAGAATTGGGTTATTCTCCTGGAAACTCAGCTGTGTGTTTAAAAGATTTAAAAAGAAACCTTTATTCAGCTTTTTTAGTCTTTAGTCTCCTATACTGAGAGGGCTTCTTCTGCCATCAGGTCTCCCATATTGAAAGAAATGGGAGTTAGTTCTTTTTCCTGTTTTATTTATTTATTTTTTTCTGAAAGAGAAATACGAATTTTAAATCTTATATGATCAACCTTAGTTTTCTAGATCACCGTCAAGAGCAGAGAAAAAAGTGAAAAAGTAGCAGTAGCTACCATTTTGGGTTAACTCTTAATAATGTATGCTCTATGCTAAGTGGTTTACAGAGATGATTTCATTTAATTGACCATCACTATTCTGTGAGATAGTCTGACATTCCCACAGTAACAAGGAGGACACTGAAGCTTAGGAGGGGTTTAGGTGACTCAACCAAGGTCATATAACAAACAAGTAATTCATAATCTTGACCTTGGGTCATCAAGAAAAAGATGCTTGATGAAATCTGTTTATGTTTGGTGCATTTCTATTTTTAAAGGCAGTAAAGTATGTAGTATATCTTAAATTTTCATTTAAATTGTGCCGTTGTAGATCAATGCAGGTTACAATATTAAAAGATAAACATATCAAAGGAATATGGAAGGCAGTTTACCTTGTCTTTTTGCTACTGTGCTTTCTCCAAGAAAAACTACTCTTAGAATGATGCCTCCCGAGTATTTTTCTGGTTATCAAATCCCAAAGCACATTTGTCAGCTTGGATGAGAAGGGAAACTTTGGCCAAGGACTGTAGAGATTAATTGCTAGACACGGATCCCCTGTGTTCCATAATTCATCTCAAACAACTTTGATCCACTTTAACCAACATTGTAGTATTTGGTTATAGTTAATATATACTTATCTCTATGAAAGTGGTTTTTAAAAATAATTTATATATTTTCCAGTTGAATCTTAACGTTGTCAATCAGTCTTGGAAAATGTGACTTTCTTAGTAATTTCATGTGGTTAGGCTTGAAGTACTGCTTTCTTGGGTAGTGTTTTCAATGAACCTTCTTTTTCTTGTGTGACATTGTTTCCCGATGGCCAATTTTCAGATGGATATTGAAACTACAATTTTTGTGTTTTTGTCAAGCAAGTTTCTATTCTCTTAAAGTAACTACATCCATCAGTCCAGGAAAATCAGGAAAAAGATTGCTAGGAAGACATTCCTTGCCCAAATTCAAAAGTAGGGAGTTTTCCTGGAGATTTTACTCTCTCTGTGCCAGGCTAGTAAGTGAGACCTGTGCTGGGCACCCAGGGTCTCCACTGGCAACCTTATAATCACCTGCCCTCCCAGGTCCTGATACTTCTAAGGCCAGGCACTAAAAAAAAAAAGCCTGAGGCACCACCACTTGGGAACGTAACCCACCCTTTTCCTTACTTGCATCCCAAGAAGTCTACTTTTTCCTCTTGGGGCAGCCCACTTTCTTTGCTTCTGGAAGCTCTAGATTCCAGGAGGGGTGAGAGAGGGCAGGATTCAAGCTCACTAGAGTCCTTTTGCTGTTTATATGCATGGGAGAAGGGAAGGAGTGTGAAAACTGTCTTATAATTCTTTTGTGAATGAATCCATAGTAACAAAGGGGACAGTACACTAGTTTATATCTCAGTGATTCATCCTATTACACCAAACTCTGTGTTTCTATGATACCTTAATTATTTAAGCTACCGGGAACATATTCTGGAAAATGCTTTGGTCTTTTGTTTCAGCTTACTCATCAAGTAAACTGACGTGTGTTTCTTAGTACCCAATACCATCATTTTCTCATTTGTAAAATGATTTTTAAAACCTTGTGCCTTTACGGTAAGTCATGCATATAACGACCGTAGATTGGTGAAGGGTTCATGGGACAGTGAGGTTCACGAAGTAAAAGTTTTTTGTTTACCCTTTACCTTATTTCCCTGGTAGATGGGTAAATGAACATTGATGCTTCAGAAATTAAAAGACAATGTGAAGAGAAATATAAAATGAGTCTTAAAACTGAAACGTTAACTTCGTTTTCTTCCTGAGTCCATTTCAATCCTGCCTTCCTTTCTTCTTTGTTTCTTCCCAGCTGAGCTCCTGCAGTCTCTCAGAAGAGAGTAGAAATTCATTTCCTAGTAAGAATTTACTTCTTCATTTCAATGCAGGGAATAAGAATTGGGAAAAATGTTCTAATTTAGAACTGTCATTTTGCTCCACAGCCTTTAAAAAAGAGGGATAAAGCAGGATTTTTGAGGCAGAACTTTAGCCTTTCCCTTGTTCTCTAAGTGCCCCCATGTATCCCCTCTGTACAATGATCAGTGTTAATTTTCAGGTTCAATAGGAAGAAACCAGCTTTTAGTAACTTCAGTGTCTGACTTCTTATGGTATGCTACAAGTGCAGGGAGCCGGGTAGATTAAATGAAAGGTTTCTTCTGTAATGTAATAATCTGAAACAAAATAAAGTTGTCCTCAGGGGTCCAGCTGCGCACACACAGGTGTTACATGCAACTCCTCCTAATTAATTGCCACATCCAGAAATGAATGTACCTTTAACTCACTTTGTTTAAGCAGCAGATGGTACCTAGATAAGTGCACTTATGTTATACCGGAGATAGATCCCAGTTGTATTTGTTTTTCCTCTTTCAAAGTTACACATGAAATGTGTGTAGATGTTATTTGTCTACAATAATTTTCTTGTAACTGTACCATAAAATCTTTATCAGATTTGTATCTTTTTCTTCCACCCAGCAACACTGAATTTATCCATCCCAATACTTACCTCTAGTTCAACTGAATATTCCATTCAGAGCTAAATAAAATAGCTAAATAATTTACCAGTTATTAGTATAGTCTGAATCTGTCCGCCTTCAGTGTGAACCTCTGGAAGCTAATGTCTGAGCTACAGTCTTCTATGTTGTTACTTACAGTTGCTGTAGTAATAGTAGTTAGATATATTAATGTGAGAAGTAGAAAATTATTACATACTTAGATGTCATTAAGATTTCTGCAAAAATGTCTGAATACTTTATGAGCTTTGCTATATTTCATAACTGAAAATGACATCATAATGGATATGTTAACACAGATTTACAGAATCCATAAAGACAGGATTTTTAGGAGGCAGGATCGGAGCATGGGCTCAGAAATCATCCCTTCCACATGATGGCCATAGGACCTCAAGGAAAACATGTCTCATCTGTATACTAATAGTAGTACTTACCTTGTAGGTATTGTAATGATAAAGTCAATGAATACATGAGACGTCCTTGGAATATAATAAATACTAAAGAAACAGTAGTGACTTTTATCCCTTTGACTATTCCTTTTGTTTCTAATCCAAAACATCTACTTCTGTTACTATTAAAGACCAGGTGCCTATCACCTACACCAGTGCTCTGTTGAATTCTGCTTCAAGAAGCAGTATTATATGCTTTATATTAGGTCCTGTAAAGGATACCAAAGAAGACAATAAGATCAACACCTGTGGTTTCATTGCTCCCTGCTCTGCCTGCTGTCAGGTTGTAGGACTGACCGCTGCTTAAATGTCCATCCACAGTTGCCAGTGAGATCTTAACTTCCTTGAAAAGAGGATCATCATTTTACATTTTTATAAGATAACTCACAACACCTAGAACATTGCTGGGTGTAGGCCCAGCAATTCAATGAGAGAATATCTTTAAAACTTATAACTCAAAGGGAGCGTATTGACAAAGAGAAATGGTTGCACTTGTGGAGAACAGGAGAGGTAGAGATGAACCAGCTGACTTCTCACTACCCCTCCCACCTCAGGGTTCTGCCATTCTTCAGAAATTTGTTCAGTGAGGGGGTAAAAGCAAAAGGAGAGAAGCATCAAACCTCAAATATAAAACTGGGTTGGTCATTTTTCAGCACAATACGTACTTGTGAAGTCATGTGTTTATACAAACTCACACAGGCCCAGACTGTGATCCTGATGTTTATAACTGAATCTGTAAGAGTGATTGCTTGCCAAAATATTCTTGCTAGCTACTGCTAATGTTATAACTATTTTTCGTGATATCCTGTAATCTACTTTTGCCATATTATAGCTCAAGGTTAATGCAACACAAACAACATTATTTAGGCTTGTGTCTTAGAGGCATGAAGCTCTAATTTTGGGTGAAAATGACCAAATATATTGCTCTCTAAGCTTTATTGCTTTTTGGTAGTTCTCATTTTTCCCTATCCCAAGTTATCGAGCATTCTATAAAACTTAAAACTCTTGCTTCTAAAAATATTGCTTCAACTCTTCATTGTCTGGAAAAAAAAAATGGAGGGGAGAGCATTTCACAGGTTATGAAAAAAGAAGAAGGTGGGCAATCCACTTGGGGTTTCTGGTACAACTATAGCAGCACCCAGGCCTTTGGGACAAAGATCATCCTGTGAGAGCCAAGGAAATGGAAAAAGTAATTTCATTATCTTCTTGGGAGGAGAAGGATGGACATAGGTTCTTTTTTTACAACTGCTTTCAATCCTTGTCCTTATTTTCCTGACACCAGAAGGCATTCACAGAGATGTTGGGAGGCAAGAGGTATCATGTTGATTTTTTAGCAGGATGATAATAGAGCAGCAGTAGATACAGTCAAGAGAAGGGGCTCTTGGCAGAATGCTGTAAATTATTTTTTTCAAAAACCAGGGGGGGCAGGGGGAGTCACAACTTCATTGAGGTTTTATAGGATATGCTCCAACAGTGGTTTTCAGCCCCCCCACTCCCAGCAGTAGAAGCCTTTCCTTCAGCAAATTGAGCAGAACTCTACTTTAGAAAGCGGATAGAAAGTAGAGCCACCCTGCTTGAAGCGAGGAGCCACTGCAGAGTGCACTCTGCCAGCCATCTTCTCCCTGCCCCACCTCATCTGTGTCTGTGCTGGGCACTCCCCTGCCTCCAGTGGCTTGGAGCCCACTGGTTTAATCCTTCTGGTCACTACCTAATCCACTGTGCCTCACTCTACTTTGCTCACTGACACCTTTGAGAGTCTGATAAAAGCTTTGGACCCTATTCCTAGAAAAATTTACATCTACTTAAAATTTTGCATGCTATTTTAGAGCATCCATGGACTGCTCCATGATACCACCACCACCAGGCACAATAAAGTAAATCTCTCAGACCCAAGCTCCCTTTAAAAGTCAAACTACATCTTTTTCACATTAAACAACACAGCAACAGAAAACAAAATATAATATCAACCACCTAAACACACTACACCCTCCTCATTTAAAATAATATTTGTAAGAAATCTAGATTTTAGTTCTAGCTCTGCAGCTATTGGCTGGGTTGCCTTCGGCAAGTCATTTATAATTGATTTGGGCCTCAGTTTCTTCCTCTCTAAACTCTGGTGTTCTTTGTTCATCTCTAGTGCTCTATAATTCTCTGAGCCAAATTTAAGTGAACAGATGAAGTCAATAGTCCTCCCTACTTCTGAGCATAAGCTGTTTTCATCCATTCATTCACGTTTAGTTTGTGAGTGAATGACCTTTGCGTTCACTAAGGCTAGATGTGAACATTGTAGTTGAACAGCAGTGCAGCGCTGACATGTGTATATGTAAAGACAGTTCCTGCTGTTTTGTTTGAATCATTAAGCCTTTTTTTTCTAGTTATCTCTATGCTCCTCCTCATATTTCTATCATCTCCATCCCAAACAAAAAGAAAAATCTATTGCCTTCCCTTTCTTTGACTCATTTAAAGTGGTTAACTAATTCCCTGAATTAAACTATATCTAAGTTTGGACTAGATGGAGGCAAAGGTATGGGTCTGTGAATGGGGTGCTAATGTAGAGGGGTTGTCGTGGGGATCGTGAACAAGTGGGGAGCTTAGGTGAATGAAGTAGGAGCACAACTCAAGAGAAGAGGGGCAGGGCTGGTACATGTGTTACACTAAGTTACAACCCAGTTCTCCTTAGCCTCCTTGAAATTGGCATTTCCCATCTGAGAAAAAAAAGAATTCCTTCGTTTGAGGCAGTCATTTTTGCCAGGCTGCAAAAACCATCCATAATAATGATGCTGCTAAAATTATGGTTTACTGGACATCAGCTTTGTCACGGATGCAGTAATAGAAGGTTTGTGGATTTTATCTCATTTAATCATTATCACCACCCTTTGAGACTTGTACAGCTACTTCTGTTTTTTACATGAGGAGACTGAGGCTTAAAGAAGCTAAGTCAAAGCCATATAGGCAACAAACCAGAAGAAGAATCCAAGCCCAGGTTATTTAATTGCAAAATCTCTTTTTTTGCATCATAGTGCATGATGCCCACTGTGCTGCCAGTTACTCATGAGTGAAACAGTCATGGGTTTTACAGTATCCTGTAAAACTGTGTCTGCCTTAGTGAATCTGCCTGCAGGTGAGTTTATTATTATTGCGGCTCCTTCTTTTCTGCAGGTAAATAGAATTTATGAGATAATTTCGGAAGTGAGTGGCATGCCTAGAATAGAGAATAACCACTGACATGTTTTTCAGGATTCAAAAAAAGATTGATCGTTGTCTTATTTTAATTTGCTTTTAATTCACCACTCTGCCTGGCACATTGGAGGAACCCAATGAACGCATCCAGTGAATGACTACATGGATGCATGAGTGAATGAAAGGCTGTTCGTTCCACAATGTCTAAATGAACTGATTTTGCAAAAGTGAATACAGAAATCAAAACTGTAGCTTTCCACACCTGTATAACTTTATTGTCTGCATCCCAGGAACAAAATATTATATAACTTTGCACACAGCTCTCTGAAGCTCTTGATAGGTCTTTATATTCCATTTCCTAAATCCCTTTGTGTAGTTACAAGTAGAGTATTACACCACTTTTGTTGGGAAAAGGACTAATTTTACATTGTAATAATTGTACCTGCTCTGTGACAAATCATTGATTTTTTTTTTTTTTTAAACATTTTCCAATTTAATAGCTCAAGGAAGAAGATTGTCCCTAGGGGAACTGTGACACAGTTTTACAGTTTACTCATTGTACAATTGTCCTTCAGTGATAAAATGGAAAAAAAAAAAAAAGAATGTGGAAGGAAAAAGCATATAATAACTGACTAAGCTTGAAGGTCGTTAATGACACTAAGAGGAGTAAAAATGATAAAGTGAACACAGAAAGTCATATTCTGTGAAAAATGAAATAGAATTGCTCTTAGCAAGAAAAAAGGAAGGAAAAAAAGCATGGAGGAAATCTTTTCACTTCATGGGGGGAGGGGGGAGAGGGGAGGACTGCACCCAAATGAGTGACTCTGAGTTGGAGCCAAAGAATGGGTTCTAGGCTTTACCAGAACTTCAGAACAAATTTGTTAAAAATGTAGGTCAATAAGAGCTCATAGTAAGGAGAGAAGCCTGGTTTCCTGGAAACATTTTTCTGTTCTGCAGGAAGAAAGTCCGGTGTCAGTCAGTCTGTGAATCCAAGTGCCTGATTGTAAGCAGGCACAGCATGAACTGGAGAAGCTGCAGGCATGGGAAGAGTGTGGAGCTTTTCTGGCCCATGACAGGAGAAAGTTTTAAGTAAAGTAGATTTTAGCCCCTCTGATGACCTTTCCTGAGTTTGTAAAATCATCAGTGTGAATGTCATGGTCCCCCTTCCCAATACCATACACCCCCTTTTTCTCTCTGCTTATCCTCATTGGGGAAAGCTATTCATTATTTAGAAGGCAGCGGTACCAGTGAAGTGCACATACTCAGATCGTTTTTGCAACGTCTGACCATTGTGTTTAAATAGAAGTCTCTATGGAAATAAAATGCTGTCCCACATGTGGTCCATATGCTGAGCTTAAAAGGTTGCTGTGGGAAACTGTTAGCTAAACTTAAGCCTCTGTGACTACACATCACCTAGCTCAGACTCCTAATAAGTAAGTGTTTAATTTACAATGAGAGGTTTTATTTTTATGTCATTAGAAATAGAACAACAGCAACAAAAAACAATTGCTGTCTCAGATGTTGGAGCCCTTATTATTCAGTTCAGAGCAATATTTTGCTGTGTCCCCAAATACTGCATCTCAAAGCCTCAGATCTGGTTCTTTACCATATAGGGAGATGATTAGAAAGTACAGAATGAACCGATGATCAAGTCTTGCATTGTTGTAATAAATGAAAAGAATGTGTCACAAAATCCATTCATGTCCACTCTGGAATTTTTTTTTTTTAACCAAATGTTCTTGCTGTGACCTACTTCTGCAGATAAGAAAAATGATTTTGCCATCCTTCTGTGACATTATGGCTATAGTGAACTGTTCCCAAGTGTCTTGGTGTAGGTGGCCTTGCGAGGATAAGCATTAATTATTTTCAGACTGCTGATGCATCACCACTATGGTGTCTATATTTGTCTTCTAAGAATGCATCATCATTCTCTAATTATAGGTGATCCTATGGGATTAGACCTTTTGAGTTAAACAGACTATGATGACACGAAATATGCATGAAAAGTAAATACTTGAAAAACTGGTGAGCTGCAGTGGTTGTTAAGATCCAAACTGTGCTGCAATGTTCAGAATAACACTTGGAACGTCTTCACATTGTTGATGTCACCACTTGCCCAATTCCCACATTTGAAATCACTTGCTCATTGAGGTCATCTTTAAGGTTATGTTTCAGCATGAAAACTTATCACCTAATTCTAATTCTTGGAATCTTACAATGTTACCCTAACAAATAACATCTTACCCTTAAAAACTTTGGTAAGAAACAGAAAATCACCATGGACTTCTCAGGATCCCTCTGTGATAGTTATCTCTATGCAGAACAGGGAAGAGCGGTAAGGGCTGCTATCCCTTGGTCTCCACTTCGAGGCCTCTGAAGCAGTGCAGGGCATAGTTCTAAGCACAGTTTTTAAGATCGGATTGTTTTCCACCCAGGATGCTTTGCCAAGCAGCATGGAAGATTTGAGTATTGGGATTGAAAATATCAACATTCCCAGTCTCTTTTCAGTTCTGTCCTGTAAAAGATCATCTTCTCTGACGCCCCCGTTGAAAAAGAGTAAACCTGGATTTTAGTCATATAATTCATTCATTTAATTATTTATTCATTTCAAGCAACATATATTTACTGAAAACCTCCTATGTACAAGATCCATGGAGGGATATACAGAGATTTAGATAAGACATTACCGTTACACATGAAAGAGTTTTTTTGGGGGGGAAGGGGATGGATAAGAATGGGTTTTATTGGGAAAACTAAAACACCAAGTATCAGCAAGAAGAGTTATGTTGTCCCCCCTCTCAGTGTCTGTGTACATGGGCCAGGGCTGCTGGACATAGCATGAGGCTGTGTCACATGCAAGATTTGGGAATTAAAAAATCACCAGTGCTTTATCTCTGTTCTTGAATCCCACTCTAAGAAGTAGCTCTCTGGAATCAGCAGTTTAAGTGTTTAATCAATGATGAACATAAAGCTGGAGTATTTGAACATGTCGAGGATGGTGACCAAAAATGTAAGGGTGACTTTCTTGACCCCTGCCTGCCACTTCTGAAACTCAGTGGCATTTTAACCAGTCAAATTGGGAGGTAGCGGAAGGAGTGCATCTAATTTCATTCCCCTACTGTGCAGCAGATGTGCCCACAGGAACAACTGCACAGTGTGAGGTTGTCAGGTTTCCAAAAGAATTTAGCTAATGGGCTTCATTGCTCAGACCTGGAATACTGGAGAATCAATGTGAAGGTTAGCGACAAGTATAGAACTTGAGGCTTCTGAGAATGAGTAAGTGATGAAGTTTTTGTGGCCAATTTTTTTAACTTGGGAGTTCTAATTTGCCCCACCCAAAATTTGAAATAGTTCCCCCTGCATAAAGGGAAAGAAAGCAGATGTGAATACTTGTGTTAAAAGCCGTTCATTTAAACTTAAGGAAAAAGTTCTTGGCTGGGGAGAAGGCCAGAATATTGAAGGAACTCTGCAGCATCTCTTCCGGAGGCTTTTCTGAATAATCTCTCTCTTGAATGGCTTAGGTGTACAGGTAATGGGGAAAGCTGACTCAGGGCTGCCTCCAGGCTTAGCATGGAATATATTCTGGGTACCACTGTAAGCATTAGGGAAGGCCTGAAAATCACTGGCAGAAAGGCTAATGTTATACAGTTCAGATTCCCCCAAGAAAAAAAAATGTTTATGAAATTCAACTTTAGTAACCTGAGCATGAGCTACTTGTTTTCTGCAAACATCAGCGTTAATAGTACCTGTACCCTAAACTAGATCATAGCATTACATTTTCTGATCCATTTTTCTTTCCACTTATGAACAACTTTTTACATTGTATCAGAAATGTTCTCCCAGATTCAAAGAGAATGTAGAAGTCAGTGGCCAGCTTGTTACTGTGACCTGTAGGGGACAAGTGGGAGCTCCTTTGGAAGTCCTCGCCTAGCTCCATGCCTGCTGCTCCCCTGGCTGCCTCAGACAGTGCACTAGATGTGGTCTGGGAAGAGTGTGGCACTCCAGGGTGGGCTGAGCAGATGCTGAGGCTTGCTGGGAAACCTGGGCTGACTCTCTTGCAGCCTGCGCCAGGCCCTGCTGTACTCCCACACTGATTTATCATTCCAGGACTGTCGTTGGGCACTGACTGTTTAAACATTTCCCTGAGGCCAAAATTGAATTCCTTCAGGAAGTTTTAAGTACAGTAGTCGAGGTGTGACTTCTTCAAGTGGAAGGAGCGGAGAAAGGAAGACTATGTTTGAAAGGAGAGTTGTTGAGATGACTTCCTATACCCCATCCATCTTTCTCCTAATAATTTTTATTTTGATAAACATTTATTGAGCACAATTTGGATATGTAATCTATTTATTGAGCAGTTGAACTCATAGTGTAGAAATATGAAATGGTTTTGTTTTTTCCAATCTTCTCCTTCACCCACATTTTGGGTAAGGAGAGGGGTCGTGTTCCTTTTCTTTCTTCCTTATTTTTTTTATTTTTGTAATAATTAACGTAATAAAATGTACAGATCTTAATTGTTCACTTTGATAAGTTTTGACAATTGTATACACACTAGGTTTTCTCAGCCTTGGCACTATTGACATTTTGGAATGGACAATTCTTTTTTTGTAGACAATTGTCCTGTACATCCCTGGCCTCTGCTTCCTAGATGCCAGTAGCATTCCCCTATCATGACAAAATGTCTCCAAACATTGTCATATGTCTCCTGAAGGGTAGAATCACCCCAGGTTGAGAATTGCTGATCTACACCTATGTAACCATCATCCAAAAAGAAGATACAGATCATCTCCATTTCCCAGAAGTTCCTTTCAGGCCCTTTCCGGTCAATCTTCCCTACCCCAGAACCACTGTCTATTTTCTGTCATCTTAGATTTATTTTGCCTATATTGGACATTGTATAAATTAACTCATACAGTTCGTGCTCTCTTTTGTTTGGACTTTTTCACTTAACATGATGTTTTTGCAATTTATCCATGTTATATGTTTATCAGTAGTTCATTCTTTTTTGTTGCAGAGTAGTATTTCATTGTATGAATGCGCCACAATTTGTTAATCCATTCTCCTGTTAATGGACATGTGGCTTGTTTCTTATTTGGGGCTATTTTGAGTAAGGCTGCTATAAATATTCCAGTAAATTCTTTTTGTGGACATGTTTTCATTTCTTTCAGGTAAATATCTAGGAATGAAATTGCTGGGTTGTAGGGTAGATGTCTATTTAATTTTGAATGAACTGCTAAACACTTCTGCAAAGTGGTTATGCCATTTCACACTCCCAGCAACGACTTATGAAAGTTGCAGTTGTTTTATATTATCAACGACATCATTTAGTGGTGTCAATCTCCTTTTATTTTAGCTATTCCGATGTCTCGTTATGATTTTTATATGCATTTCCCTAACAACTAGTGGTACTGAGTACCTTTTCAGGTGCTTTTCAGTTGTTCATCATCATCTCTGGTGAATTACCTGTCTAAGTCTTTCTATGGTTGATTTGTAGGAGTCCTGTTCTCCCACCAACCCCTCAACTCCCGTAATAGGTTTGAGTTTTACAGGAACCTCAGGGACTGAGAAACCTTCTGCCATCTGAATAAATTTTGTCTAAATTATAAAGATTACTATGAAACATGCCCCTCTAGTTTGGTTGGTTGATTTCTTCCCTGTTTCCAAGCATACTGTGAGATTTAGAGAATATTTTCTTTTATTGAAGTTAGAATTACTCCTCTTGATTTGCCAGATAAGTATACAAAACTGCTTTAATTTTCTTTGGAATAGCCTTCCAATGCCTCCAGCCTCCACACAACAACCAGTCCTACCTCATCCTTCCATGGCTTTGACAAGCAAATTAACAGCAAGAACCTGTCCCCATACAAGGCAGTGAGTCACCTTTATAATTCCATGTCCAAGGGAGTTTCTTGGTGAGCTTTTTTCTGGAAGCAGTTATTTCTCCCTCCTGCCTCCATTTTTCTTTTAACTATACAGGACTGTCTTTATCTAGTTAGTTATAAATAAATAAGTTCTCTATCTAGAAAGATCCTTTTTTCCACTCCCATTTTCTGATAACAGAACTTAGCTATTTCCTTGTAATTCCAGTGGAAAGGGAAGGGACTTATGAGCTTTCTTTGTTTTTAGTTTTTGTCCAACAAAATAATTCCAGTTGTTAATAGTGGTATTTTCTAACCTGCCTTAATGAGCTTCTCAAACAAAAATGTTTATCTTTTGAGTAGTTTAGGAACTGGTTTCTGAATAGGATACAAGGACGCTTGAAGCAGGATGTTTTCTCGCTGCACTTTGAAAAGGGAACACAGTGCCCCTCAGAAAGGGAGTGGCTTGTGTGTGTGTACATATGTGAGGTTATGTGTCCAAAGTGATTAGTAAGCAGTAAGGCAATCTTTAGTTGTTGTTGCTAACTACCATTCCCCACTAAAAGGATCCAGGTTCCTTGCGAAAATGGCTGATTCCATATCTGAGATAAGAAATGTTCAAGATGAAGCTGAGAACTGTCCTACCAGAAGCAAAAAAAAAAAAAAGGAAACCAACCACCAAACTATTGTAAACTATGTAAACTACTCGGATCATATCAACAGATCTTAAGCTTCAAGTTGAAGAGGTTTTAGGTTTTCACTGACAAAGATGGGACAATTGAGCATTAGTGAGTATGATTCCAGTGGACTGAAGCATATCAAATGTATTTTAAATCCATGAATCTGTAATGACACTAAAAACACAAAAACAGTCCCTGCATTCCAGTCTTTGGAAAACTTTACAGAGCTAAAGGCCTGATTTTTTCAAAACAAATTGCAAAGGTAGAAAAATGGAGGGAAGAAGAACCTGTGATTTAAAAGAAACTTAAAAGACATGAATTAATTGTAATATTCAGACCATATTTGGATTCTGATTTATACAAATACCAACTGTTAAAAAAAGTATGAGTTTGTTGGAGAAATTCGATCACTAACTGGATATTTGATTTTGTTAAGGAATTATTAATACTTTAGATGTGATCATGACACTGTGCTTTCATTTTTATAGTACTCTTTCTCTTTCAGAGATAAATGCTGAATTATATATGAAATAGGACTGGGATTTGCTTCAAAAGAGTTCCATGGCAGGAGTTTGGGTGAAGTAAGAATGACCATGAGTTGGTAATTATTGTTTCAAAGTAATAAATACATGTGGATTTATTATCTCTTTAGTAGAGAATATGTTAATATTTGAAATTTTTCACAAGTTAAAAACAAGCCACCAAAAAAAAAAAAACCAAAAACAGTTAAGAGCCCTGCAGATTGTTGGTGTTATGGGTTTACAAGAGAAGGAAGGCAGACATTTGGACAGGGCTAGATGACTGCTGGGATGAGCAAAATTGAGGAAGGAGCTGTCTTGCTGAGTTTGTTTATAGGTATGCCAGAAGGGAAGGATTGGTGTCCACTGATTTTTCCCCAACATTTTCTCTCTGCATTTGTTTATTAGCATCATACTAATGTTACAAACCTTGGGTTCCTGAGAGAAGGAATGAGATTATGCACACTTACCTCATATTGGGTCGTGGTTATCCAAAGATTCCCTACTGAGAGAGCCCATCTGGGCCCACTCTTTTTCCATTCATTTCTTTTACCTTAGAAAGATGAAGACCTCAAAGAAAAAAAAAAAAAAATTGGGGGAAAAATTTCAAAGGAATGTTTTACCCTAAATTGGTGGAAAATAGAACATTTTACATAAGTGTCTATAGGCCATATCTTTAAATATACCAAATGGAATAGTTCTGAGGGCACAGCAGGATCAGTGGAATACTTGTTTATATTCATAGCCTTTTAGCAATTTAGGTGTGTTAAAGACATTTAAAACAATATATGAGTTTCAAAATTTTTCTACTCATCAAAACAGTATATTTAAAAAATAGTATTTTTTTCTCGTGGGTTTATAACTTGGACAAGTTATGGTCTTTACTCTCATCAAACCAAAACTTATATTTTTGTGTCTCCTCTCAGAATTTCTCCAATCATGAAGAAATTATTTCACATTTTGCTGCAAAGGACCCCTAAATATTGTTACAATTGTAGCTCTCCGGTCATGAATTTCAGATTCCATTGAGGCAGGTAGAAGAAGGCTTTTAGCTAGGTAGGCTTTTACAGACATGAGTATGGGGAAGAGAGTGCCTATTGGGGGCCAGTCACAGAAATTGCAGTATCTATTGCAATCTTTGCAGAAGAAGAGTAATCTGTTGCAGAAGAGTGAAGCCCCATCTTACAAATGAAGAAACCAAGGCATGAAGGCTGGGCAGTCTGGCTATGTTGTCTCTGGAAGATATGTTCTTTCTTCTGTGCCAGGCTGATGCTTTCAGCTAAGCATTGGGCCAGCTCTGACTTGCACTGAAGTGTGCAAGTTTCTCAGCTAATCAGGGAGGACAACTCATAGAATTTGCATTTCTGTGGAAAGATGGCAAGATACAGGTCTCAGAGTGAACTAGAAGCCAGCAGCTTATGGCAGTTAGCTGATTATGAAGTATGCTGGTATTTCCCAACAAAATGTGCTTGAGCTTTGGTTATTTTTAAGTTTTCAGTGCCCCAGTAGCCACAAAAGTCCAGTCCACATTGTAAGACCTCCACATTGTAAGACGCTTATGATTAAGTGATTATAGATCGTATTTATGTCCATACATTCCCACTATTTTACAGAGTGTCTTGATGAATGACCATCCAGACTGTTCAGTTATCAAGTTGGATATATTTGCAAAGGGCCTAATTATTGTAAATTCAGCCAAATAGTTTCATGTATCTTTAGATCCATGGCTTAGTCATTAATCCTGTATTCGAAGTTGAATTTCTCAGGAGTGGATTATGTCAGTACTCAAGGATGTGCTGATCTGAACTCCTGGGAGTACTGCCCATTACACACCTTCAGAGACCCCCTACACAACCCTAACAGTGGCCTCTGGGCTTCAAGTTATTTTTCAAGTAGAAGTGATATTTTACAGCAAGCCACCTACATTTTTATATTTGCGAACACTATAAGTTTGCAGCTTTTTCTTCAGATGCAATATCTGCAATTTCCATACCTGTCACTGGTAGATGTATTGATACTTAGGGTAATATATGAAAAAGAAAGCTTTATTTAAGCCATAGTTACTTTATACAAAATCAGCCATTTGTGCTTCCTTTAAGCATAAACAAAGAAGCATGAATTTGTTCATGAACAGCAGACAGAGATGCATCTGCAGCAATATTTAAAATAAACATTTAGTACAGTAATAATAATAATGTCTTCATTTATTGAGGGCCCTATCTGTATCAGGTCCTGCTGGGCCATTTATGTCCTTTATTACTAATCCCCACAACCTCTGGTGTGTAGAACTGGAGGGAGCTGAAGTGCCAGAAGATCATTCAGCCAGTAGGCATTGGGGAGGGATTTGATGTCAGCTTTACCTGAGTCCAGAGCCTATAGTTTTCTGCTTTCCCACAGCCTCTAGCTATGTACCTCAATTCCTCATTTATAATTTAGGGACTAGATTACATATTTAATTCAAGTGAGTTTTGTAATGATTTATTGAGAGTCTATGCCTGATACTTAATTTCTTCGCTGCAATAAAAAACAGATTAACATTTATTAAAGAGCTTATGTAAATTATTTTAAAAATTTAAACACCCTGTTGATAGGTAAAGGAAAAGATCATGAACTCACAATTAACCAAAAAGAAAAATAGTATTAAACAAACATTTGGGTAAATGTTTAAACTCACAACAAATAAATTCAGACAAAAGCATTGTCATTTTTCTTTTATTAAATTAGCACTAATTAAAAAAAAAAAAAAGACCTAATGTTGCCATTATTAGTTGGTACAGCTCACTGGAAAAAAAATGAATCAAATTATACTAATATTCGTACCTTTCAACCTAGCAATCCCATTTCTGGGACTCTATCCTAAGGGAATATTCCAAAATATGGGAAAACATCTATAAACATGACAATAATTTTTCAGTATTATTTATGATCTTAAAAAGACCTGGGATCAAAACACCACTGTAGTCCAAAGCTGCAAAGGTACCACTGTTCCTTTTCTGCCAAGTTCCCTCCTGCAGATACCACATAGAAATGAGAAATTAAAAGGATCTTTTGATTTATGAGTGATAGTGTATTTATTGAGGCAGCACTGTTTTTCATCATGCATTTTAACACCCACCCATATTGGTATCTCAGAATTATTTCCTAACAAATATGTCTTGTGCTTAAGGCAGTGTATTTTTATGCAACACCTAAAGACTACTGCCATATAAATATTTACCTCATGGGTTTGCTATCATTAGTAAAGTTACTGGATTTACTTTCTGCAACTGGGAGCATCAGAACTGCTTAAATACTGCAGTGCTACAATAGCACCATCCAATGCCAACAATACTTTCCACAGTCCACTTATTCTGAAAGAAGTGATGAGAAGCTTATGTCTAGAACTTACTTGCTTTGTTGAAGAATAAGATCAAGCCCACTAACTGCTGCATTGGTCCATGTTTCCAGCCAGTTGTCCTCTTCTCTCTCCCACGCACAGCTCTCTCTTGTGGCACTTCTTGTACTATAAGTGTCATCGCTGGTTTTCGACTTAGATGTCTGCTAGAAAACATAACGAGGCTTCACTTAACTGTTTCCTGTGTTGATGAAAATCATCAAGCCTTTTAGTTACATGTGAACTATCACAGTGCATCCATGGCTTAAAGAAAATACAAGGTGAAGCTTTAAATTAATTTACAGACATCCATCTTACTTCTTTTTTCTCTACTTTTTAAGTTCTTACAGAATATGTGCAGAAACTTTGGGGTTGGAAGTCTGCACTGATGTTCCTTTAGTCTAGTGTTTCTGACCCTAGTTAAGTACATACATAATTGTTACCAAGCTAGAGAGACAGGATCTTCATCCTCATTATACTGCTTTTCACATTTTTTTGGTCTTTTGTTCTGTCCCTCCTGTTTGCTTATAATTCATTTGGCAAGCCAACATCTGCTAGTGGGAGCAAGTGTGTGCCAAATTTTGTGCCATGCCCGGTTTTATTGCCTCTCCTTGCCAACACAGTATTCAGAATTGGAGTAATAATTTCTTCCTTCAGGGTACTACCTCATAAGTTTCTCCTCCTTTCATAACCCAGGAATAGTCTTTTTTCTCCCAGCAGGTGTTAGGTGTTTGTCTCAAAGTTTTTCCACCTTATTGGAATCACCTCATTACTTGACTGCCTCCTCCACACCCATGTTAGCAGGACCAGGAATCCCTTCTTCTCAGTGTGGTCTGTGACTGAGACAATCAGTGGCACACAGGAGGTATTTAACGATTGAGTGAATTGAATGAGTGAAGCCAGGCTACCAGCCCAGAGGAGAGCAATATCTTATACTATTGAACCAACTCAGAAAGTTGAGTCCAGGTGACAACAGCATGGGCCTGATCAATGCTGAATCAGCGAGTTAGTAAAAACTACTTAATCCCAACGTTATTTTAAGACATCAAATATATTTGATAAATGCTAGAAAAAGTGATTTTTTATTATTTTTGTATTTACATTTATATTGTATGTTTTATTTTGTAAATGAAATTTGGATCCTAGAGACTGAATTTGATAATATAAGTTATATATATTTTTCTTTTTTTTTCTTTTTCCAACAGAGATTTCTTTTTTAAAAAATTGTAACAAAGTTAATTGTACATATCTGTGGGGTCCAGAGTTGAACATAAATACGTACAATATGTGATGCTCACATCAGAACAATTATTATATTCAATGATATGCACTGTCATTGCTATTTGTGGCTGGCCCTTTGCTCATTCCTCCTCCAAACTGGATCTGATAATATAAATTATATTTTATAATATAAAGCATAAACATAAAGGCAGTCTATTTCAAAACATAACTTTGAACATGAGCTATACCTAGACAAAAATACATATTTAAAGCATAGTTTTATTTTTTTACTTTTTTAATTCAACAATGCCCTTGAAAAGGAATGTTTGTATAAGGCTATGCTACTTATTGTAAAGAGTCCTTTCTAAAGCCTACAATTATTATGAAACTAACATTTTCCAGCATTTTACAGTTTTATCTGTCTTGTTTATCACACCCCAAAGCATGTGACTTTTCAAAAAAATGCTAATTTTATCTGTACAGTCTGCCTTGATAGCATATCTTTTTATTGATTGAAATTCCAAATCAATGTTGAGGAATAAGAAATTAACAAAGAAATTTGTTAACTAAGATAAAGGAACATTAATAAGCATTTAACGTGTTACACAATGTATTAAAGCATTACAAACTTAACATTTGGTCAGCTATTACATTAACCTGGACCGTTTATTGTGTTTTAAGAAGATCGTTTTTAGATGATGACTCAAAGCAAAAGGCATTATTTTTAGACATCTTAACTCCCTCTCCTCCCTTTTCATTACCAAGTGTCCATATTCAGGTGCACAGAACTCAGAGTCAAATCTTACAGCTAACATGAGAGTCCTGTTTTCTGTTGTCTTTAATAATTATTTATGCTTTGTACTTATATATTCCAGAAATGTAACAACCAACAGAGCTTGAAGCTGCAACTGTATTCATATAGTCTGAAAAGCTTTAAAACTTTTACTTTGGGGAATAAAACTAAAAAGATAAAATACAGAGATTTTTCTCAGTGTAGTGGAACAAAATAAAGTTATCCTCTCTTAAAATAAATGGCAGTTAGGAACAATTTTTCCTGTCATGGGTAAATGGTAGAGAACACAAAATCAGCATTTAAAATATGTTAACGCACAGTGTTTTAAATAAAAAGAATTGTACAGTACCTGTTCCCAAGGATGACTGCAATTTCTTATTAAGTCCTAAAAAATACATAATGTACTCAGCAGGCGAAACTATAAAAACTAGAGATGGGATAAAAAGACATACAGGTATTAAGTGAAATTTTAAACTTTTTCTTTTTTGGTGGTGGGCTCCATTGTGGATTATTTAATTTAATCAGCTCAGCTTCTTACATAGTTGTTCTGCATCTTGAGTTCATATTCACAGGCATGCAAAAGAAAAATCTTTTGATATTTGAGGCAGTACCAAAAATTGAAAGTCCCTAAGCCTTTGTAGTTTTCTCTCATTCATCTACAGAAGTGTAGTGGGAAAAGCATGGATTAGAAATCAAAATTTCTTTCTGAGCTCTCCATTGTCACTTAACAGCTTTGCTACCTGAGCAAGTTACTTAATTTTTCTGAGCTTCTGTTTCCTCATTTGTAAAAAAAAAATGTGTGTATATATATCAATCAAATACCTGCTTTAGTAAATCATAGGGCTGAACTGAGGATGAAAGGAGGCAAAATAGGCTAAATATGCCTTAAAATTTCAGGTAGGTCCTGTTATAATTCCCATTCTGCAAAGGACAAAAGGTTGAAAGAGGCTCTTTGTTGTGGGGGCTGTCCTGTGCATTGTAGGATATTTAGCAGAGTCCCTGGCCTCTACCCACGCAATGCCTCCTAGTTATTGACAACCAAACATATTTCACTGCTAAGTGTCCCCTGGTGTGCAAAATCGCCCTAAGTTGAGAATCACTGGCTGAATGACTCCAGAGCTAAGGTTCTGAACCATTTTCATAATGGCATTTATCAGTGTTACTGTTATGCTGAGTAGTTCCTGGTTGGAATACTTCATGACACAGCAATTTTCAGAATTAGAAAAGAAGTAACTGGGTTTCATCTATCATCTTTCTGTTTCTGTGACATTATCTTCTTTACAAGGTGATTAGCTTCCTGTTCCTATAAACTGTTCCTATAAAAGCAGAATATCACCTGCCAGAGGCACTATCCACAGTGAGCCCAAAGTCATACTCAACGACTTCTGGTTTCTCTTCCCTGCAATCTATAATTATTCTCTAACAGGCCCCACTGGTCTCTTGAACAGCCCCTCCTCATGCAGTATATTCATGAGCCTTAATATTCATTAGCAGCTGAAAGACAGGAGAAACACATGGATTTTCATAACTATTATCTCATTTGATTTTCACAATAAGCCCCTTGAGGTTTGTATCAATTGTCCGTGTTTACATTTTGTTTAGGAATCTTAACCTTTCTTCTTTGCCTGCTACTTCAACTTCGGTGTTCTCTTGATACAGAAACTCAGCAGGAAGTTGATAAGGAAACTCAGCAGGTGCCTTTCCTACCAGCACTGTATGAAGAGTAACATCCTTCTGAGTTACTCCACATAAAGCAGATGCTTTCTGCCCTGCACGACTCTTCCTTTTTCCTTTCTCCTTAATAGGGATCATTAAATACATGCCTACTTTGACTGCATTTGGGGACTTAAGAACCAGCTTTGCTGATGCTGTTGATAGGTGTCCTGTATTTCTCCAAGTAGAATGTCTTTACTTCTGTTACTCACCCCTCTTCCGTCAGAAAAAGGCCTAGTATGAGCTTCCCAAGCTTCCCACCCTTCCCCATCTCTCTCTCTCTACTCTACATTTGCCTCTCTTCTGGATATTGGCACAGTTCCCAATTTATTGTCACCTCTGGACTAAAACTTTCTAAAATTTATGATTCACTTTATTATGCTTGTTTCTCTGTTATCAAAACTATTGAGAAATTAGGTGCATTTGATCTGGGCCTCATTAAATAGTCTGCAAATATATTGCACATAAGCCTGTATGAATTAACTTTTTAAAACACTAGGTTTTAAGATGAATTGCTACTGACAAAAGCAATAAATGTAATTGAATGTGATTAAAAGTATCAGCATGACCTGAGGAGATGCTGGTGTAATTACCGACAGTGATGAGGACTTGGAATTGCATAGGAATCCTTAAGACTCACAATTCTGCTTATGAAAGGTCCAAAATAGTAGTTTGAACCCATGGGAAAGAGGATTGGATTGCTTCATGGCAGTATAACTTTAGTGTCAATTAACACTTTATTTTTTTTTCTTTAAAGTGCATATGAATCATTTTAATTACTATATGGTTCATTTAAAAGAAAAAAACTAATTGGTCTCTGCTATAAAATACAATGTCTGGCTTGACGAAGAGTCAGTTTTCTTTTTAGCTCAGCATGCATCCTTATTGACCAGACTTACCTGATTATCATTTGATATGCGTGCAACCATTTCATCATATTTTATAAGTAAAGCATTGTGGGGTTTTCTTTCTTTCCCAGGTGGCCTTTTTGAAGATGTAACTGTTGGAGTTGAGGCATTCTCCTGCCCCGGCCGACAGCTCTCCAGCACAAAGCACACTGAAGGCCAGCAGTCAGCTCAGTGGGCTTCAGTTACAAAGACAAGAACCAGAGCTACAGAATGAGAGCATTGCATTGAAGTTTTGAGTTTATTTGTCTGCATATGTTCTCTAAGAGTTAACTGTAGATCTTTGAAATCCCAGGGCTGTGAAGAAAGTCGTAGTAGCAGCTTGTCAGCAGGTTAAGATCAGTATAGAAGTTACATCTCTATTTCCCACAGAGAGGAATATTCAAATATGTGCTGTGTCAGCACCACCTGGAAGGATGTTAGCTAATGGAGACCCATCTGTCCTGTGTGGGATGCAGTGAGGAACTTCGCTGGTGCAACTGAATGTTAACTGCTGTAAGTCCTAGGAAATAAACTTTTAAAGAACTTTTCAGGTCCATTTAAAACAAATCTTAAAAAAAAAAAAAGATCTAGAACTATGTATACCTTTTTCAGAGGAAACGTTCAGTAGATGTTTGTTGAATGAGTGCTTATGAAATTAAAGTTTTCCCATGTATACGAATCTGCATGTGTCCCTTTTGTTATTTTCTTTACCACATGTTATTGCAAATTAATCAGTGTACATCACTGGCATCCTGTTACAGAGTTGTCTTAATCCTTGCGTATCAGAGCGGGTGGTGGGGAAACCACTGAGTGAGAATGAATGATGGAGCTAGAGTGAGTCCAGTGGAACACAGACTAATTCTACAGAGAAGGTTTGGGACTTGCCTAGAATCACATAGGTAGAATCAAAGTTGGGACTGGAACCAGGCAGATCCACCTCCTGTGCCTGACATCTGATCCATATCTCTCTGACGTGCTCCTTTCCAGCTTTGCATTCAAGAGGACAGTCTCTGGATTTGCAACAATTCCTGTTGCTCATCAAGACTATTGGCACTAATCCTAGTCTACTGACCACCTAACACCTCTTTCTTCAAAAAACCTGAGTTTTCTGTCCCCTAGTTTCTAACATCCTTAACACAAGTGTCACTTGGCATTATGACTTAGTGAAACTTCTATGATTTCCTCTTCCTTGTAGTTCAACCAAACACTTGTCCCACCAGCAGAGCACCGGAGTAGCACTCCTAAATCTGTAACTGGTGGGCTGACATAGCAATAAAATGTATCTGTTTGATCCTGCAGAGTCATTTTATTAAGCACAGTTTGAAACACTTAAGTTCTTTCAGTATAGAGCAGGGTTTCTCAACCTCGGCACTATTTGTGTTTTGGCCTGCATAATTCTTTGTTGAGGGAGACTGCCCTGTGCATTGGAGAATGTTTAGCAGTGTCCCTAGAGTCTACCTACCAGATGTCAGTAGCACCCCCCTTCTCATTCTCAGTTTTGACGACCAAAAATTACTGCAGATATTGCTGAGATTGACACACTTGCCCAAAACATTTGATAAAGCATCTGACCTGTACTACCATTCTTTAAAAAACATGGCTCCATTTTCATTCAGGAATAAATAAATTTGTTTTCAATCCTGTTATATATGTTAAGAAACTCATTTTCAGGGCCCCAATATTATTCTAGGGGTCTTGGTATGTAAGGTGCAACAAGCACAGTACAGGGTTTGTGTCCCAATTCTGCCTCAATAGACCCACCTGGGCAGCCTTTCTGGTCAGAATGAGAGCTGCTGACCAGATGGCAGCATTTTCTTTATTCATCTTTCTCCCCTACTGGGCAAAGCCTGACTAGTTTCTATAAATCCTTTAGTATTTTTATTTGATCTCTTTTAACATTTCATGGACTAAAACATTTTTCTCTTTTGGAGATTAAAAAATGAGAATGGTTTTCATAGCCATACTTTGCTTATACACTAATAGTGTTTTGGTTGCAAATTTCAACACATCACCTAAGACAGACCCAAATCATGAACACTATATTTAAAACAGTAGCAGCAGTAGATTGCCTATTTAGGGTTCTGGCAGAACCTTTCCTAAACTCAAGAGAAACAGGGCATGTCACCCTTTGCCCAGAACCCTGCCAGCCTAAGGAGGCCATGGCAAGCTTTTTGCAGATTTAAGCTAGGAAAGGAATTGTAGAAACAAAGCAGTTTGTAAGTGCCCACCAAATAATGAAATCTCCATTTCTTCACTAGAAACCAGTGAAGGGAACCAGTGCTTGTGGAAAAAGATCTCTCTGACTTGCACCTCCCCTTACATTTCCTACCTCCTCTCTGCCCCTCCCTAAGCAATACCATTTCTAGGAAGATGAGCCAGAAGTGCCAGCCTTGGTCACTCCTGTACTCCTTTTCGTGAATTAAGACTTAATGGTTGGTGACTCTGTGGCCACTTTACTTGAAACTTTTCTCATAGGATGGTGACATAAGTATTAAAGGTAGTCCTTGTTAGTTTTGTTTTATAATTGCACATATTTGACTCAGGAGGTATACCATCCACTATCCTTTCTGGAAAAAAAAAAAAAAAACTCAGTTACCCCCCCCCCCCCCGCCAATATTCTAAATAATAAACTCAATAACTATAAATTTTCAGAATTGTTAATGTAATTAAAAAGTTTAGTGGCAATGTTCAGAAAGAATTCTTGAAATAAAGTGTATAACATAACAAAGGAGTTGAAATAAAATTTCACATTTCAATAAATGTGAGACGTGTTGATGTCAAGAAGAGAAGAAAAAATGGCAGGCACAGGCACGTTGTGTAGGCAGAAGATGTTTATTGTTGATATTAAGAGAAAAACAAGTTGAAATGTATTTTTTAAACCTTAATGAAATCACCAGCAAATTGGAAATGTGTGTGTTAGGAACCACTAGAGGAAACAAATAGAACTTGATCAATAAACCACATTTCCTGTGTCTTTCCAACCCTGTGATAATTGTTCATGGCAATTATAGAAGAGCCGGTTTCAATGCTTGTGTTTATTTGTTCCCCTGTTCTGTATAGTTGAAGATGTCCTCTAAATAAAGGTTGCCACCTGTGGAACATCTGGTGGTTATATTTTTTACAGTCAATAAAGTGTTTCTGAAATGCCTGCTGTCATTAGACCTTCCTTTGGATAGTATTAAAATTAGAATCATTTGTAGAGGTAGGGCTAGGGCTCACAGACCCCTGGAGCCCACTGCACAGACTGGGTCACAAACCCTCCACACGCAGGTCTACAAGCCAGGTAATAGGAAAAGGTCCTGCGAGCCATGGGTGAAGAAATAATAGGCTTTATTCAGAGCTAGGAGCAGCCGCCCTAATATGGCTTCCCTGAGCGTCCTCAGAAGTGCCATGTATCCGAGCCGTTCGTCTTTTATACTCAAGTCCATAATCCAAAACACCTTCAGGGATGCAGAATCCAACCCCAGGCTGTGAGGAGCAGCATTGGAATCGCCCCACTGTCTGCAACTTCCATAGAGACGGAACTGCACATGCGCAATCACATTAGACAATAACAAGGAACAACTGCGCACGCGCATATTCACATCAGATGCTCCGCAAGATTCTGAACATCTGAGAGGCCCTGACCATTTTCTAAATTTTCCCAACATCACTGAAATTTAGAATGGAGGTGAGAAAAATCCCACGAGAAGAGAACCCTGCAAAGCACTGAATGATGATGCCAAAGCACTGGTGTTGACCCCGGTGGTTGTAGGAGTCCAAACAGGTTCCTCCCGATGAACGCGGTCAGAAAAGATGTCCTTGTCTAGATGAGGGAGGGTTTTATGTGGGCTTTAAGTGATGGTTAAGATTTGGAAAAACAGGAAGACGAGACACACAGGGAGAATGGCAGTTTGAAATAGTAAGAATATTTGGCTAGATTGGAGCAATTGAGATGGGACAGTACATGATAAGATAGGAAATAGTTCTTAAAGAGAGTGTTGAATGCTGTCATGAAGCTAGAGAACCTTCTTCCTTTCTACTTTTGCGTGTTCCAACACAACATGAACAGGAAATACAATTTTTGTACCCCTGAGGGCCTTTTGAGCTCTAGGATTTAGATACAGCAGTTGGTTAAGAAATGGCTCTAAAGTTGGACCACCTGGGTTGAAAAGCCACCTGTGTAATCTTCAGCAAGTTTCTTAAGCTCGTATTCAAAATGGGGTTAAAAAAAAAGTAGCATCTATCTCATAGGGGTTTTTGGAGTGTTAAATGGATTAATGCATGCATAGTGCTTAAAGCAGTACCTGGGGCTGGCTGGTTAGCTCAGAGAACAGCCTTGTAACACCGAGGTCAAGGGTTTTGTTCCCCGTACTAGCCAGCCACCAAAAATAAATAAAACAGCACCTGGCACATAGTGTGCAACACTTTTAAGTATAGTGATTTTTCTATGAATTTGCTCTCTCTGCCACCCCTCCTCCCCATTGCCTATGGAATTTACTTTCTAAGATTTTAAGCAGGAGAATAACATGAAATGATGCATTAGAAAAAGTAATCTGGTATGAGAGCACAAGGTAGATTGGGAAGAAGAAAGGAAGGCCTATTGTTGCAAAACAAGAGGCTTTCTAGTTCCAAAAAACTGCCAGAGAATGCCTTTACTAATAGCTTTGTCACTGCTTTCTCCTATTCTACTTTTAATTACTTTTGAAAGCCATTAAAAGTAGAACGGGCTGCATACTTTTCCATATTCAGTCAGCTTTGTTCTAATGTGGTATAAGAAAACCAATTCTAAGCATTTTCATAGAGACCTTTTTAAGAGTTCTTTTTCAGAGTCTTCTCTTGTGAGCAGAAAAGCTTTTGCAAAAATCTTTAAATGCGGAAAAGAATCCGGGCCAGAAGTTTCTGACCAAGCATCCTACGAGGATGCCCTCTGGACTAAAGTTCACTTTACCTTTTATGTGTTTTCCAAAAGTACTAGGAATCCTTTTTCCTTGTTCAGAGCCACTGGTTCTCAGGAGAACAAGGCAAAGAGTGTTCTCTGTGAACAAATCCTACTTCGTTATATTCTTAGGTTTCCCATGCTTTTTTCACCCTCACTTACGTTCAGCATTATGCTGTGGGTTCACAGCAGTATAAAACGAGTATCCACCAGCAATACTGCAGATGGGAAAGAATATGTTACTAAATTTCAGATAAGTGAGCACTTTTCTTCTTTGAGACTAATTCAGCATATTCTCGAAATGAATGAAGACCTAATGTTTTAGTAACCTATGTTTATGTAGTCCACTCCAGCAAAGGGGAGTAGACATATAAGGTCAATTAGTAGGAATAAACTATATTTCTCTGGTTTTTACCTTCACTTACTACTGAAAGTCCTGCAGTTCCCTGCAAAATACTCTCTAATTGTGTCTCGGGTGCCCTGTGGGGTGCCGACATGTATTATCTACCACCTATCATCCGCTTCATGGCATCTACCATTTTCTTCCCTTTTTCCAACAGCATCATTTGGTGCTGATGAACTCCATTGCTGACATATCTGCAGTAGGACTATCCCGTGTGAAGTGTGGCGCCTCTCCTAGCTGGCCTCCAAAGGAGCCAAAGTGTGCAGTCGTCTTTGAAATTTCCATAAGCCTAAGTTGCATTGTATAGGGTGCAGAAGGAGAGAGAAGGTCGATCTTTGCCATCTTGTGTTGTGGTTTGTGACATGGATCCAAAAGTGGATTGTTTCCCTGTAGCCCAGCACCTATAATTATCGTTTTTAGTAAAAGTTGCTCTTTTCAATTTCTTTAAATTTGAAGGCTGACCTCGATGACAAATTTTGAGTACCATACCTTCAAACACTAAAACCATTTTTCAACCAAGCCAATGTGCAGAATTCTTTTCGCTTTTAAAATGAGTTGCTCCCAGGAAGTCTCCTGGTCCAGTAAACAGACTCAGGTCAGAAATTCCAGATGTTAACTTTGGGTTCAAGCTGGGACTCCAAAAACAATTATATTTTTTGTCTATTCTACCTTTACAGAAGTTCTATAACATAAGCACTAGCCATTTTTTCCCTTTCTTTTTTAGCTTACAAGCAGTTATGTAGAATTACTAACTTTGTGGCTCTGGTTATGCTGAAAATTTGGATTTAGTTGATATTTGCAAATGCATTCTGTCCTGGGAAAGCTGTCTTCTCTGTATCTTAGGTCATTTGATTTTATTTTACTGAGAAAATTGCTATGAAGCAAAACTTTCATGTAGAGCTTCCAACTAAACTTTGGGATGGATTTATAATGATTCTCGTGTTTTATCTTGTGTAATAAAATTAAGCTATAGTTGAACTTTTTGAAGGGTGAGAACTCCTTGAGGGCAGGTTCAATGTTCTATTCATCTTCTTAACCCTGTGCTTAGCATAATGCCTGATGCAGAGAATGAATGCAATACATATTGAATTCATTAATTACTCTACTGGGGACATTAATATTGGAAAACTGGAAAAGTTGGGTCAATAGGGTATGATTGGTTTGAGTCAATTCATTCTTACAAAATGTTTATGCGTCTCTCTGGCTGCTAAAAGTTCTACATCCTGAAAGGTTTATTTCCAATATCGTTTCCTCTAAGAAACATTTTCCTTATCACTCCCAGATTTTAAAAAAAATTATTTCTTTTTGAAAATATATTTTTCAAAAGTAAAATGATTAAGTCTTTGGACCTATTGAAAATGTGTTGAAGACATTTGCCCATGGATGCAAAATGCAGATGAACTTTCAATCTTTGTTAGATTATATGGTGTTAGATGAATATAATGATCAGGTTTCTAAATCCATTCTGTGTCCTGACTCTTTCCTGACCTGGTTTGGAAACTTTGTGTAAAGTGGCCCTTCGTCTCTTATTAATTCCAAAGATGACAGACACAGGATTTCATTGTCTAGTTAGTGGAGGCTGCGTTCACTGATTAGCTGCCTTGCCCTTTTTGAAGCTTTGATTTATTGGAGCAGAGCAATCTCTGGCTTTTGTATGTGCAGAAAGGAAACTAGGGTGAGGAATAATTTATAGTTCTCTCTGGGGCTAAAAAAAAAAGGTTATTTTCACTATATTGCTATAGGAACTGCTCTAAAACAGAAGAAAGAAATTGTAATAAGTGAAATCCAAAGAATAACATTAAGTTACTCTTTTAGCTAACTTAAAAAAATTGTTTAAATCATATTTTGAAGGAGATTGGTCCTTCTGAACTCTTATCTTAATTTTACAGAGAGCAATGTTTCTTTCAATCTGGCATCGGAGCTGTGCATAGTAGCATTTCTGCAGCTCCCAGGCAAGTTACACTTGCCAAAACAAAGTGTGGGTGGAGGGTAGCAGGGAAGAACTGGCTGGTAGCACTTTCTACCTGGAATAATGCTGCCAAAGAGGAATCCAAAATAGAGGTGCCAAGGAAAATCTGTCCACAAAAAACAGTAGCAGATATTAGACTTTACCAAATTTGTTTGGGCTTCCCAAGCTCTCATTTTCTCCTTTTTGTACAATGGTAAAGCCTGTATTTTGGCGAGGTGTTTTGCTACATGATTCCTCTATTAAAACATATTAGAAAAGCCCTACAGAATCACAGTATTTTCTGTAATAGGATAACATCTGGATTTCCCCCTCTGAGCCAGCCAAGAGTTTGTTTAATCATCACAGTGAATGTGCAAACTTTTCCAATCTAGTAGATAATTCCAAATTGAAACGCTGGCTCCTAGAGTAGAGAGTAGGTAGGATTTCAAAAGCTTATGTAGAGACTAAGGTTAACAGTATGACTTAATTACATTAGTGGATGGGTTGGGGTGATGGTAGGAGAGCACTGTAAGCAGAGAACAGCAGCAGGGACAAATGACTGGAGGTAGGAATGTTCAGGTGTGTTTGTGGAATGGTAAATAATCTGGTTTAATGACAGCTAATATTTTAGTCATTTACAATATGCCGGTACCAACTCATTTGTCAAAATAACATTATACAGAAGATACTTTTGTTATCACCATTTTATAGATGAGGAGACAGAGGCTTAGAGAAATCCAATAACTCTCCGAAAGTCATACAGTTGGACAATGGCAGAGGTGGTATGTGATTCTAGGTCGGTTGGGTTCAGTGTGAGCTCTTAACTATGGTGCTGTCTATAGCCTTTCAGTTGTGATGGAGAAGCCTTTTTCAGAGAAGCAGAAGGGAGTAGAGAAGTGACAGATACTCTTGAGGTTGTACAGCACTTGGCCTCTTTTTTTTCTAGTTTGCTGGACATCTCCACATGAATATAGTGTCTGTCTTTCAAATCCAGCTGGTCTAAAAACCAAGCACATTATTGCCTCCATCTTCCTAGACAACCCTCCTCTCAAAGTCATAGGGTTATGGCATCATCAGTCAGGCACCCAGACCAGAGCCCTTGGAGTCAAGATGCATCCCCTCCTCATAATCCTCCTTTGACCGTCTCTCTCTGCTGTGCTCACCTCTCTTCACAGCTCTCTTCCCCGTCTCCTCCCAATGGGGATAGGAGGGAAAGAGGAATTCCGGGCCGTTCACTCACCCACCGAAAGGAACGAGGCTAGGGCTGTTCGGGTTGGCCGGCAGCGGACCCAACAGAGTGGTGCCCTGTGTGAGGCGTTTTTTAAAACTCGTGGGTGAAAGGCTAGCGAGTGAGGCCCCCGGCTGCTCAGTCCTGAAAGAAGGTCGAGGAAGGGTGATCAACCAGCGGAGTGGCCCCCGCAACCGCGGTAGTCGCCATGAAGCAATCCGCCTGCGTGTCAGGGTGAGTACCATAACAGGGGGAAGTCCCTGCACTTCTCTGCCCTGTGCTCCCTTTGTCCCTTCCTCACAGGGCAACATGGGAGGCATGTGTGGAAAGAGTGACGAGACAGCCTGCAAGGCTCTAAAGTACATGTTAAAAAGCAGAGGCCTAGAAATATCTGACTCCACGGCCACCAATGCCTGGCGTCATGTGGTGCAGGTAGCCCCTTGGGCACCTTTGTCCAACTTGTTCTCCTATGAGACTTGGGACCGGGTTCAGACCCTGGCCAGAAAGAAGGAGATTAGTCACGGGCTAGACCCCTCCTTAGGATTCTACCCAACCATCTCTGCCCTAAAGCTTTGCTTCCGTCCCGAGCATCAGGAAGGGGCAGAAAGGGATTGGGCGCAGTTCGATGAGGAGAGAAAAAAGGAAACAAAGCTGCCAATGCAAGGCCCTGAGCCACTGAGTGATACCTATGCCCCTACCCTGTACCCTCCTCTCCTGGCATACTCACCCCACCAAAGTTTAGCCGAAGGAGAGAAAGTGGCACCTGAAGAAGTGGAGGAGGCTAGAAAAGCATCCCCGGCAGAGCCGCAGGTTTTTCCTGTTATGGCTCGTTGGGAACCCCCAGCCATCCGCAGCCGCAGCCGGTGGAAAATGCTCTGTAAGGCTGTCCTCCCTCCAAACCTGTTTATCAAGTTCTGCGCCTTCTTTAAAGAAGAGTGCCATGTGCAGGCAGAGAAAAATCAAGCAGTAGCGTTGCCCAACGCCACTCTGCTAGGTGTAAACACTAGCCAATGTGTACGTAACCACAATAAAACCAACCCCGGACTCACCTTCCCATGGGTCCTTGGCAAAGGTTCCTGCATAGGTGCCAACAAACCCTTTTGCAGCACTGTGGCAAATCTCACCGCCCCCAAAACCCGAAATAAGCGGACCGAAACAAGCGGGCTGCAGGGGCAGCTGCGGTGGCCATCAGCTCCCTCTCGGGAGTTATTGGAGCAGGTACCGGGACTGCTGGAATAGCTTTGGCACATCAACAGGTAGCTTCCCTTAGGGAGGCAGTGGACATAGATTTTGGCCCCTTGGAGGTGTCTGTATCACATTTTAAAAAATCACTAACATCACTTTTTGAAATTGTTTTACAGAATCGACGTGGACTAGACCTGTTGTTCTTACAGCAAGGAGGATTATGTGCCGCCCTCAAAGAAGAGTGCTGCTTCTATGCCCACCACTCTGGAGTGGTCAAGGATTCCCTAGCTAAGCTTAGAGAAGGATTAGAAAAGAGCAAAGAAAGAGTGAGAAGCCAATAGTAATTGGTTCCAAAGCTGGCTTTCAAGTTCCCCATGGCTCACCACCCTGCTGTCCTCCCTGGTGGGCCCCCTAGCCATTTTCCTTGTCTTAATCATCTTGGAGCTTTACGCCATTCGCCAGGTTGAGTTCCTTATTAGGTGCAACACCATTTCTCTCAAAATGCTCACCCAGGTGGTAGAGGAGGTGGCCCATAATGAAAGCCCTGACAGCCCTTGGGTCAATATGGCCCTTTAAAAAATCAATGCCAATCTGCAAGGCTCCGCCCCCCCTCCCCCCCCCCTGCTTGGCTGGATAGTCAATGACAGGTATGATTTCCAGAGGGAAACAACCTAAGACAGGAACAGCCACCAGAGAGAATGGAGGTGAGGCTGGGAAGGTTAGCTGCCTCCAGCTGCCTTATTAAAACAAAAAGGGGGAGATGTCGGGCCTTAAAAACTAACAGCCACCTTAAGTGACATTACAAGCGGCGCCATTATGGGCCCACAAGGGTGTATTAACGTGGCAGCCTAAGACGGCCCCGGGAGGAAGTAGGGTGGGAGTGTCTGCGGGAACCTTGCCTTCGCCCTTATTGGCCAAATACGCACTTCCACGCTGTGAACACTGCGTGATTGCAATAGCTAGGCACTGAGACAGGATGCATGCTCTCGTAAACTTTAAGCTGATTGGAGGATGTAAAAACCTCCCTTCCCTATTTGCCTTTAAAAGCAAATGCTTTTGTGATAATAAATGGAACTGCTGGACAGAACCCCCGCCGCATCTGTGTCCTTTAATGGGCTGGATGGGTCCGGTGGCTGTGCTCACCTCTCTTCACGGCTCTCTTCCCCCATCTCCTCCCAATGGGGACTGGAGGGAAAGAGGAATCCGGGCAATTCACTCGCCCACCAAGGGAGAGACTGATAGCGAGGCAAGGGCTGTTCCGGGTCGGCCGGCGGCAGACCCGACAAGGGGTTGGGCAGAGTACAGCCATCCAGAAAGGAATCCAGATTGCATTTTAGTGCATCTCTTCTGCCACAGCCCATCATTTCCTTGCTACTGCTACTCCCTTGCAGAAAGGGGAGGCTTTAACAGAGAGGTTCTGGTCAGCGGGCCGTTGGAGTCCTTGTATGCTCTGCTGACCCACCCACCTTTCCAGGGTCACAAATGCAAACCTCCCTACTGCGCGGTGTCGAGCTGCTGTTTTCCATTCACCTGGAAACCCTGCCGCCCACCCAACCAGAGTTTGTTTCCTCCCTGCAGTCTGTGGCAACTAGAAAGCTACTTACACCTGTGTATGAGAAGGCAGTCTGGGAGCTCCAAGCCTTTCTTGAGTGAAAGTGCCAACGCCGCTTGGGTTATCAGGAGGAACAAGCATAGAGGCTAAAGCTTAGCCTAAAGTATTGATTTATGTCCAAGAAAAAGTTTTGCCCCTGAACCCTTGGTCAATGCAGCCCTCCTGCCTCCCCAAACCAGGTTCCTCCTTTCGGCCCTTCATTGCCGACTGGCAGTCTGCCCCTTTTGTCAAGAGCTGGCTGAAACTGCTGATGACCTAAGCCAAGGGGGACTTTCCAAAGAGTGGCCCATCCTGTAACAACTAGAACACCACACAGAAGTGAAATCCATATCCACGGATATTGTAACCTACATACATAATTTTAAAATATCATAAATGTACTAACTGCAATACAGAGAAGAAAGTGATTTATAATAAATAATCTACATTTCTGTATGTAAGAGCTCAGTTTAGAACTATGGTAATTAACGAGTCCCATGGGATTGCCCTCATGGGAGAATCCCTGACTCATGTAGATCCAAGTGCTCACCACTCACCAATACGATAAGATCACCAATCACATCCCCCAGACAGAACGTAAAGGAAAGTCTTATTTCAGAAGACACAACTGGGAGACAGAGAGTAAAGTCCCAACTGCCTCCCCGATTGACTGAGGGCTGAGATTTATATAGGCAAATGTATCAGGGAGACAGGGTGTCTTCAAGTGTGATGGACAGCTGTTTCCTGCTTTGAGAGCTGTATCTGGCAAGACAGGATGTAGGATGTCTTCAGGTGTGATGGACTACTGCTTTCGATACAATCCTAGTTAATCATTAAGAGCTAGCTATAAAGGGAAAACAAAGTTAGTTCTATAGTGTACACATGAGTGTGTGGGGGGTTCCATGTTTACACCTATACAGGAAAACCCAGTGGAGCAGTTTGTGTTGGCACGACAAATGCAACACTCACACATGCAGACTCATGCAGGTGGGTGGTCTCAGTGACTCAAACACAGGAGTGGCATTGCTGGGAAAGTGCCAAACCCAACAAACTGTAGTCTTCCCCCAATTTAGATGGTAGTTGTAAATCTGGAAAATCCCGTGTATATTAAAGCCATGAAAAACTTACTTTGTTTTTATGTATAAAATAGATGCTAGACTCAGATAATTATGAACAGATATTACACCTACATAAATGTCTGATAAAACATTCAAAAATTGTGTGGGATGTGGAACAATTTTTTGCTGGGCAGTGCTGTGCCATGCCTTGTGGAATATTTAGAAGCTCTGGCTTCCCCTAAATGCCAGTAGAATTCCCAAATGTTAGGAAAACCAAAAGTAGCCCCATTGTATTAGTCTGTTTCTGTTGCTTATAACATAAATACCTGAAACTGGGTGATTTATAAAGAAAACAAAATTTATTGTTTACAGTTTCAGAGGCTGGAGAGTCCAAAGTCAAGGGAACACATCTGGTGAAGGTCTTGGTGGTGGCGACAGTGACCCGGAGGTCTCACATGCTCATATCTACTCAGTATTTGACTATTTCTGAATTTCATAAAAGCCTCTTCTGACATGTTGCATTTCCTAATTACTATAGACTTTTTCATTTCCAAGTATATAGATGGCTAGGTAATGACCTACCTTTCCACTGAAAGCAACTACTTTCCACTGAAAACAACTGCAGAGGTTGGGAAGTCCCCAAGACCATCCTCATTCTGACACCAATTGCAAGTTTGGGGGTCCCCAAGATACCCAGAGGTCTGATAACTTGCTAGAAGGACTCAGAACTCACAGAAAGTTGTTATATTCACAGTTATGATTTATTGCAGCAAAAGGATACAGATTAAAATTTGCCAGTGGCAGAGACACATGGGGCAGAGTCCAGGAACATTACACATGTGGATCTTCCATTGTCCTCTCCCAGTTGAGTCACAAACAGTGCTAACTTCTCCTAGCAATGATGTGAGACAATGTGCATGGAGTATTACCAACCAGGGAAGCTCACCTGAGCCTTGGTGTCCAGAATTTTTTTAATCAGGGCTCAGTCACTTAGACATGGCTGACTACCTGTGTGGCTGACCTTCACTCTCTAGCCCCTCCAGAGGTCGAGTTGATTCAATATGACTCTGAACCTCCACCATAAATCACATCTTTAGACTAAGACAGGCCCTTAGGCAAACAAAGACACTTTTATCATTCAGTACATTCCAAGGGCTTAGAGATCACCGCCCAGGAGCTAAGAGCAAAGGCTAGACCACTCTTTGGGTAAGGTTAATTCTTTGCTATTCAACAACTTAAAAGGCAACAAAATATTCAAAAGTCCTCTTTTTAAGAGCATTGAAGAGCTGAGAAGATAATGAATTATTAGGCCAAAATTAAGTGAAGGTGGGACCCAGTGAGGTAAGCAAAGCTCTGAAGCTTGAGGACAATTGTCAGTCCTGGTGGGCTTGTCCAGCTGGTCTCAAAGGGGTGGGAACCGAGATGAAGCCCAGAGCCTGCTCAGGATTGGAGACTCTTTCTCTCTTAATGCTGGAAACTCAAAGTGTAAGGATGAGCCAGAAAAAACTCACCTTACTCCCTCCTTCAAGAGAACACAAGTATATTTACCTCGGTACCGAGCAGTGATGAAAGCAGGAAGAGCTAACCCTGAGTGGTAACGACAAGCTGATCTTGACACAGATTTGCAGCCCACTCTCCCAGAATTGCAGTCCAGTGAAACTTGAGGCTATGCATTTTGTTTAAAGTAGCCTTGAAGTGGTAGTGCATCCTAGCACTTAGCAGAAGTAAATTCCAGTTCTCTCTGGAAAAGTACATCTTCATTTTAGGGCTTAAATAATTCTTACAATTAATTTTCTGAAGAAAATAAACAGCTTATAGTAAAGGCTGCTCTTGCCTATATAAAGAAGTAAGACACAAGAGTAGGAACCAACAGGATAAGAAACAGCAAAAACAGACCAACAAATACTATAGATACTGGAAGTATCAGAGACATGATTAAAAAAAACCCATGCTTCCTATGTTTGATGACGTTTAAGACTCTCAGTACTGTAAAGGATATTAGGAGAGCTTCAAAAAATGAACCTACATTTTAGAGTATTCAAAGTTTTGAGCCTTTTTACATAATACACAGGCAATATAGTAGTTCCCCCTTATCCTCGGGGAAATGTTTTAAGACCCCCATGGGATGCCTGAAACGTGGATAGTACTGGACCCTATATATGCTATGTTTTTTTCAATCTGATAACTGAGACAGCTACTAAGGGACTAACAGGTGGATAGTTACGGCATGGATACACTAGACAAAGGGATGATTCACATCCTGGGTGAGACGGAGCAGGACAGTGAAAGATTTTATCATGCTGCTCAGAATGGTGTGCAATTTAAAACGTATGAATTGTTTATTTCTGGAATTTTCCACTTAATAATTTTGGACTGCAGTTGGCTGTGGGTAACTAACACCACAGAAAGTGGAAGTGTGAATAAGGGGAGGCTGCTATAATGGAAATCCTTGATCTTCTGGAAATGTTTACAGAGCTGTGGATGAGCCAAGTTGGCCATAGTCACAAGGGCATTCTCTCTAATCTTTGACTTTTATGAATGAAAAAAGTAAAGATCTTATGATTTATATTACCCAGTGCTATTTTAAGAAGAAGTATAAAGCATCAATTAATGTGCCTCACTTAAAAAATAAAATTGATTGGGTCTACCATTTATTTGGCCTTTGGCAAATTATTTGATATTGTTAAGTTTTCTGTGAAATGAGGATAATAATAGCATTGACTCGGTTATAGTAAAATAAGAATAACTTCATAGGAGTGCTATATGGTGAAGAGTACATGAGACAATGCATGTAAAATGCTTAGCATGCCTGGTCCATAGTAATTTTTTTTTTTTTTTTTTTTTTTTTTAATTTTAATTTTTTTTTTTTTTATTTATTTATTTTTTTTTAAATTTTATTTTGTCGATATACATTGTAGCTGATTAATGCTCCCCATCACCAAAACCTCCCTCCCTTCTCCCTCCCCCCCTCCCCCCCAACCATGTCCTTTCTGTTTGTTTGTTGTATCAACTTCAAATAATTGTGGTTGTTATATCTTCTTACCCCCCCCCCGTTTGTGTGTGTATGTGTGTATGTGTGTGTGTGAATTTATATATTAATTTTTAGCTCCCACCAATAAGTGAGAACATGTGGTATTTCTCTTTCTGTGCCTGACTTGTTTCACTTAATATAATTCTCTCGAGGTCCATCCATGTTGTTGCAAATGGCAGTATTTCATTCGTTTTTATAGCTGAGTAGTATTCCATTGTGTAGATGTACCACATTTTCCGTATCCACTCATCTGATGATGGGCATTTGGGCTGGTTCCAACTCCTGGCTATTGTAAAGAGTGCTGCAATGAACATTGGGGAACAGGTATACCTTCGACTTGATGATTTCCATTCCTCTGGGTATATTCCCAACAGTGGGATGGCTGGGTCGTATGGTAGATCTATTTGCAATTGTTTAAGGAACCTCCATACCATTTTCCATAGAGGCTGCACCATTTTGCAGTCCCACCAACAATGTATGAGAGTTCCTTTTTCTCCGCAGCCTCGCCAGCATTTATCGTTCATAGTCTTTTGGATTTTAGCCATCCTAACTGGGGTTAGATGGTATCTCAATGTGGTTTTGATTTGCATTTCCCGGATGCTGAGTGATGTTGAGCATTTTTTCATATGTCTGTTGGCCATTTGGATATCTTCCTTAGAGAAATGCCTACTTAGCTCTCTTGCCCATTTTTTAATTGGGTTGCTTGTTTTCTTCTTGTAAAGTTGTTTGAGTTCCTTATATATTCTGGATATTAATCCTTTGTCAGATGTATATTTTGCAAATATTTTCTCCCACTCTGTTGGTTGTCTTTTAACTCTTTTAATTGTTTCTTTTGCTGTGCAGAAGCTTTTTAGTTTGATATAATCCCATTTGTTTATTTTTCCTTTGGTTGCCCGTGCTTTTGGGGTCGTATTCATGAAGTCTGTGCCCAGTCCTATTTCCTGAAGTGTTTCCCCTATGTTTTCTTTAAGAAGTTTTATTGTCTCAGGGTGTATATTTAAATCCTTAATCCATTTTGAGTTGATTTTAGTATATGGTGAGAGGTATGGATCTAGTTTCATTCTCCTGCATAACGATATCCAGTTATCCCAGCACCACTTGCTGAAGAGGCAGTCCCTTCCCCAGTGAATAGGCTTGGTGCCTTTGTCAAAGATCAGATGGCAGTAAGTGTGAGGGTTGATTTCTGGATTCTCTATTCTATTCCATTGGTCAGTGTGTCTGTGTTTATGCCAGTACCATACTGTTTTGGTTATTATAGCTTTGTAGTATAGCTTAAAGTCAGGTAGTGTTATGCCTCCAGCTTTATTTTTTTTGCTGAGCATTGCTTTGGCTATTCGTGGTCTTTTATTGTTCCATATAAATGTCTGAATAGTTTTTTCCATTTCTGAGAAAAATGTCTTTGGAATTTTGATGGGGATTGCATTGAATTTGTATATCACTTTGGGTAGTATGGACATTTTCACTATGTTGATTCTTCCAATCCAAGAGCATGGGATATCTTTCCATCTTCTTGTATCCTCTCTAATTTCTCTCAGCAGTGGTTTGTAGTTCTCATTATAGAGATTTTTCACCTCCTTGGTTAACTCAATTCCTAAGTATTTTATTTTTTTGGTGGCTATTGTAAATGGGCAGGCTTTCTTGATTTCTCCTTCTGCATGTTCACTATTGGAGAAAAGAAATGCTACTGATTTTTGTGTGTTGATTTTGTATCCTGCTACTGTGCTGAAATCATTTATCAATTCCAACAGTTTTTTTGTAGAGGTTTTAGGCTGTTCGATATATAGGATCATGTCATCTGCAAACAGGGACAGTTTGACTTCATCTTTTCCAATCTGGATGCCCTTTATTTCCTTCTCTTCTCTGATTGCTCTGGCTAGTACTTCCAACACTATGTTGAATAGGAGTGGTGAGAGTGGGCATCCTTGTCTAGTGCCTGTTCTTAAAGGAAAAGCTTTCAGCTTTTCCCCATTCAGGATGATATTGGCAGTGGGTTTGGCATATATGGCTTTAATTATGTTGAGATACTTTCCCTCTATACCTAACTTATAGAGGGTCTTTGTCATGAATGAGTGCTGAACTTTATCAAATGCTTTTTCAGCATCTATAGAGATGATCATATGGTCCTTGTGTTTGAGTTTATTAATATGGTGTATCACATTTATTGATTTGCGTATGTTGAACCAACCTTGCATCCCTGGGATGAATCCCACTTGATCGTGATGAATAATTTTTCGTATGTGTTGCTGTATTCTGTTTGCTAGTATTTTAGTGAGGATTTTTGCATCTATATTCATCAAGGATATCGGCCTGTAGTTTTCTTTTTTGGTTATATCTTTACCTGGTTTTGGTATCAGGATGATGTTTGCTTCATAGAATGAGTTTGGGAGATTTGCGTCCGTTTCAATCTTTTGGAATAGTTTGTAAAGAATCGGTGTCAATTCCTCTTTGAATGTTTGGTAAAATTCTGCTGTGAATCCATCTGGTCCTGGGCTTTTCTTTGTTGGGAGCCTTCTGATAACAGCTTCAATCTCCTTTATTGTTATTGGTCTGTTCAAATTTTCTACGTCTTCACGGTTCAGTTTTGGGAGCTTGTGTGTGTCCAGAAATTTATCCATTTCCTCCAGATTTTCAAATTTGTTGGCGTATAGTTGTTTATAGTAGTCTCGAATGATTCCTTGTATTTCAGATGAATCAGTTGTAATATCGCCTTTTTCATTTCTAATTTTTGTTATTTGAGTCTTCTCTCTTCTTTTTTTTGTTAGCCATGCTAATGGTTTGTCAATTTTATTTATCTTTTCAAAAAACCAACTTTTTGATTCGTTGATCTTTTGAATTGTTTTTTGGTTTTCAATTTCATTCAGTTCTGCTCTGATCTTAATGATTTCTTTCCGTCTGCTAACTTTAGGATTGGATTGTTCTTGTTTTTCTAGTTCTTTAAGGTGAAGTGTTAGGTTGTTCACTTGCCATCTTTCCATTCTTCTGAAGTGAGCATTTAATGCAATAAATTTTCCCCTCAATACTGCTTTTGCAGTATCCCACAGGTTTTGGTATGATGTATCATTGTTTTCATTAGTTTCAATAAACTTTTTGATTTCCTGCTTGATTTCTTCTTGGACCCATATGTCATTAAGTAGAATGCTGTTTAATTTCCATGTGTTTGTATAGTTTCCAGAGTTTTGTTTGTTATTAATTTCTAATTTTAATCCATTGTGGTCTGAGAAGATACATGGGATAATTCCAATTTTTTTGAATTTATTGAGACTTGATTTGTGACCTAATATGTGATCTATCTTGGAGAATGATCCATGTGCTGATGAGAAGAATGAATATTCTGAGGTTGTTGGGTGGAATGTTCTGTAGATATCTGCCAATTCCAATTGGTCTAGAGTCTTGTTTAGATCTTGTGTTTCTCTACTGATTCTTTGCCTAGATGATCTGTCTAATATTGACAGTGGAGTGTTCAGGTCCCCTGCTATTATGGTATTAGTGTCTATTTCCTTCTTTAGGTCTAATAGAGTTTGTTTTATAAATCTGGCTGCTCCAACATTGGGTGCGTACATATTTATGATTGTTATGTCTTCTTGATGGATCAGTCCTTTTATCATTAAGTAGTGTCCCTCATTGTCTCTTTTTATGGTTTTTAGTTTAAAGTCTATTTTGTCAGATATAAGAATAGCCACTCCAGCTCGTTTTTCTTTTCTGTTTGCATGGTAAGTCTTTTTCCATCCTTTTACTCTTAGTCTGTGTGAATCTTTATGGGTGAGGTGGGTCTCTTGTAGGCAGCATATAGTTGGGTCCTGCTTTTTGATCCAGTCAGCCAGTCTGTGTCTTTTAATTGGGGAATTTAAGCCTTTAACATTAAGAGTTGTTATTGAAAGGTGTTGATTTATTCTTAGCATTTTATTGGTTGTTTGGTTGTCTTAGGTGTCTTTTGTTCCTTGCTTTCTGATTTACTGTTTGGTTTCTTTGTTTGTTGGTTCCTTAGGTTGTAGATAGTGTTTTTGTTAGCTTGTTTTCTCTTCATGAATGCCATTTTTATTGTACTAGCGGGTTTAGATTTTTCTTAGGTTTTTATGGCAGTGGTAGTTATTTTTCAGGAACCAAACCCAGTACTCCCTTGAGGATTTCTTGTAAGGGTGGTCTTGTGGTAGTGAACTCCCGCAGTTTTTGTTTGTCTGAGAAATATACTATTTGCCCCTCATTTCGGAAGGATAGCCTTGCAGGGTAGAGTATTCTTGGCTGGCAATCTTTGTCTTTTAGTATTTTGAAAATATCATCCCATTCCTTTCTAGCTTTTAGGGTTTGTGATGAGAAGTCTGATGTTAACCTGATTGGGGCTCCCTTATAGGTGATTTGACGCTTCTCTCTTGCAGCTTTTAAGATTCTCTCTTTGTCTCTGAGTTTTGCCAATTTGACTATGACATGTCTTGGAGAAGGCCTTTTTGGGTTGAATACGTTTGGAGATCGTTGAGCTTCCTGGATCTGAAGATCTGTGATTTTTCCTATACCTGGGAAGTTTTCTGCCACTATTTTGTTGAATATGTTTTCAATGGAATCTCCATTTTCCTCCCCTTCTGGAATACCCATGACTCGGATATTTGAGCGCTTGAGGTTGTCTGATATCTCTCTCAGATTTTCTTCCATGTCCTTGATTCTTTTTTCTTTCTTTTTGTCTGCTTGTGTTATTTCAAACAGCCCATCTTCAAGTTCAGAGGTTCTCTCTTCAACTTCGACAAGCCTGCTGGTTAAACTCTCCGTTGTGTTTTTTATTTCGCTGAATAACTTCTTCAGTTCAGCAAGTTCTGCTACATTTTTTTTCAGGACATTGATTTCCTTGTATATTTCCTCTTTCAGATCCTGTATACTTTTCCTCATTTCATCATGATGTCTAGCTGAGTTTTCTTGTATCTCATTCAGTTTCCTTAGAATTATCACTCGAAATTCCTTATCAGTTATTTCAAGGGCTTCTTGTTCTATAGGATCTAGAGTATGAGATTTATTAACTTTTGGTGGTGTACTTTCTTGATTTTTTGTATTTCTGGTGTCTTTTTTTTGGTGTTTATTCATTGTGGCAGGGGGTTTCACAGTCCACCGGTTTAAGACTAATGACTAACTAGGATGTTGCTGTGGTTGCCAATTTGGTATGGCTCCCGCCGTGACTGCTCAGTTGGCCTCTAGTGTCTTGTGTGTGTGGTTGCCTCGGGTCTTGGGCTTCTCCGGGGATCCACCTTTCTGGTCAGCTTGTACTCTGCTGGGCTGGTGGATCACGTACCACAGGGTGTGTGATCTCTGTTGAGCTTTCACTTTCTGTACAGGACTTCTCCCCGTTCCGTGTGCTCTGGCCCAGGCTGTTAGATCGTGCAGTGGCGACCCCACCGGGTGTGTGGTTTCTGTCGAGTCTCCGCCTCCCTGGCCGCACGTCTCCCCCCTCTGTGCACACTGTGCTGGGTTGGGGCGTGTCTTCTGCACCCCTCGTCTATCAGCTGGGCCTTCAAGACCCTGCTCAGCACCGCCTCGCCCAGGAAGTCTACCAGGTTTCTGCTAGGCACAGACGACCAGTCTCTCTGGGTGCCTTTGTAGCACTGTGTAGATCTTTCTCGGGTCTTGTTCACCTTTGTATCCCCCCGGTATAAACCGAATCTAGTGCCCGCCTGCAGCCTGTTCTCCGGCAGGTTCAAGCAGACCTGGGAACTCTCCTACCACACTATTCCCAACCAGAAATTCATTAGGCTTTTTTCCAAACTGGTGGTCGCAGAGATGGTATCTGCCTCCCAGTAACAGGAAGTTTACCGGGGCCGGAGTCCAGGGTGTGGTGGAGTGACAGTCGGCCCGCCCGTACTTCCTAGCCCTCCCAAAACTGGTCGGGACGCCCCACACCCCCAGCCCTGCCAGAGAACCGTGGAGGGAGTGGGAGAGGAGGTCGGCCCGCAGGGTCCGGAAAGCCCCGCGCCAGGCCAAGCAAATGGGCTCAGTGATGGCCGAGCAGGGCGGAGCTGCCCGCACCTGGGAAAATGGAGGCAGCACCGGGGCAATGAGTGGCCTGGTGGTGCAGGCGGGGAGCCGCGTGGGCATGCACCCCCCGAACAGAGCTTTGCCAGGGATCACTCACAGTGCTGTGCCAGGTCGGGCGCTCGCTCTGTCTCTGGTTTGTTGCCTTCCGTGTTCTCGGCGCTGCCGCCTCGGGCTGTTCAGTCGCGGCGCCGCTCGGGCGCTCCCAGGAGTCTTCTTTAATGCCGGCCTGAAACCTCGAATCCTGAATAGGGCAGCTGGCCGCCTTCAGTGCGGCCCCAGCCTCCGGGATCCTGGCTGCATCCACAGCAGCCCTGGCGCCGTGTTCCCTGTTTCAAGACTCACTTTTGCAGCTAAGAATCAGTTCTTTTCCTGCTCCACACTTCAAAGCTGTTGCCTGTAAATGAGGCAGCCTCTCCTGCCGGGGGCAAAGTGGCGTTGAGCCCCCACGACCGGCCAGCAGCAGCAGTCCTCCCTTAAGAGATGGCCAGAGAAAGGTCCACAAGTTTCCCGGCTGCCTGAGGCCCAGTGGCCACCTTTTCCACCTCAGCTACTCCGCGCCAGCCCCCGCAGCCGCCGCCATCTTGAAACTCCCTGGTCCATAGTAATTGATCAATATGTGGTGGCTTCTTTTTAAAAAAGGAAAATGTGGTGTTTAAAAGAGGATTAACTATAGGCAACTATTCATTTGACAAAAGCATACAATATGGTGTTCCTTTACATAGTAGTATATCTAACACATATTGATCAGAACATTATCTTACTCCTGGATGGATGTGTCTGCCATGAGGTTGGGATGAGAGCCTTGTTTGCAGGGGTTTACCTCCTCAGGCCGCTGTGTTCTTCCAGTTCCATTTCCTTCCCATGTCTCACTTTTTCCTTTCCTCTGATTCCATGTCTCTCTCCTCATTGAACATGTAAACAGCTGGACATGTCTTCAGCAAATAACACTTTAAACATGTGACGACTATTTTATTACTTCTCCATTGTTCAAGTTGGAGAAATCAACTTGTTTAAACTTTTCACATGGTCAGTTTTCCAAAGCTATAATCATCCCTGTTTTAGAACCTATGCAAGTTTTATCATATCCCACTTAAATGTGTAGCCCAAGGAAGACATTTTATTCAGTGATGGTCTGACTAATGCTGATTCATATGGAAGATGAGTTTCCTGCTCCTACTTAAGTTTCCTAGTACAGTATCATACCTGATTTTATCCTTTCAGTTGACAACTGAAAAAATTTGGCCTGCAGGCCGAGTCTGCCCACTGCCTGTTTTGTAAATAAAGTGTTACTAAATCACAGCCACACGCATTCGAGTATTGTCTATACGGCTGCTTTTGTGCTGCAACCACAGCACTGAGTAGTAGTGACAGAAACCTTATGACTCACAAAAACCTAAACTCTTTATTGTCTGGCCCTTTGCAGAAAAAGTTTGCCGACTTCTGCTTTCAAATGTTATTATGTTGCTGAGGTATGTTTACCCCAGATGTCTTTGCTCTCACCTTTTCTCTCTCTCTCCTTTCTCTTGCTCACTAGGCTCAAGCTGCAATGGTCTTTCGGTCCCCAGAATGCCCCAAGACCTTTCCTGCCCAGGGTCTTACCACAGGATATTGGCTCTGGCTGGAACTGTCCTCCCCAAGGTGGACTGCTTCTCACCTTTTATGTTCTGGGTCACATCGCCTCTTCGAAGAGGCTTCCCTAACCACTGTATCTAAATAATTCCTTCTCTTATACACCAAGTTACTCTTTTTCACACTACTCTGCTCTTTTCCTTCAAAGCAGTTATTACAACAGGAAATTAAGTTTTTATTTGTTTATTTTCCTGTTTGAGGCCTCGCTCCCCTCTTCTCTGTGAGCTCCATGATTAAGGGACAATGTCTGTTGTGTTTGCCATCTATCCCCAGAGCCTGGCATGTAATAGGTGCTCAATAATTAACTGCTGAATAAATGAACAAATAAGTGGCAAATTTGTATGTATAATGACCTCCCTTTTATTTTGCAATTGGATTTTCTCCTTAAATGTAGTACTTTGCTTTGATAATGTTTGTTATGTTTTCTTTCCTTTGCTCCAAATTATCAAGGTCATGCTGTATTTAAATTTTTTTCTCTCCTTGTGGTAATTTGTCTCCCAGCTTGATGCCATGTGCAGACTTAATGAATACTTTTTGGTTATTTATGTGGTTAGGAGCAGAATGAAGAAGACAGGTTGTACTGACTACTTTGTTACATTTGGGTCATTTCAGTAATAGGAACACTGAATTTTCACAGAGAAAGTATCAGCTCATTCCTGAGCCAGATTCTGGAAATAGTGTATTAGAATATTAATGAATCCCTTGTAAATTGCATAATGTTTGTTTCTAGAATATTTGTATGTTGATACCAGTATACATTTTGATTTTTAGAAAAGCATTCCCATAGCCAAAATTGATTACACTTATAAAGCATTCCTAATTACAAAAATTTTCCTTTAAAAACTGCAGTAAATGCCTCTTCAGAGTAAAATGAGATGCAGTGAAGAAAATGAAAATCCTATGCAACATAGCAATTATGGCTGTGATTAAATGTGTCTCTGCTTTGCAGTGATAGTCCTGTTGAAAGTAAAGCTTTGCTGTTGTCAGTTCCACTGTACACATCTCCTTACCTACCACTCCATCAGGCCAGCCTCTAGGTAAAATCCAGAAGCTCCTGATCAATTCAAGAATATTATCCAGAGAGGAAGATAACTTAGAGAATGTAGGTAGGGCCAGTAGATCTCAGGGTGTGCTTCCCAGACCAGAGCATCAGTATCACCAGGAACTTGTTACAAATGCAAATTCACGGGCCCCACCCTGATCCTGCTAATTTGGGCATCGCTAAAATAGACAATGCAGAGAAGAACACAGAAGCCTAAATTCAGGCCCTCCTTGAGAACAGAGTTCAGAGGAGCCTGACTAGAGTTTGGTGAAGGAGAAAATCTTTGTCAGGTGGGAGGACAGAGGACATTATCAATCTGAGTTTTAGCAAGCCCTCCAGGAGAACATGATGTAACTGAATCACTGAAGTAGGCAGAAAACTATGACCCCAGGGTGTGTTTAGGTAGGAGACCTGTGTTTTAACTCACTTATATAAAGTGTGAGGTCCCCTAGCTGTGCTTTCCAATTGCGCCCATTCTCTCTTGACACCTGCTTAAGGCATTGCTTCTGGGATGAGCACATTTTTCTTTTTCTTTAAAATTGACCTTGGATTCCCCCTGTTAGTCTTTCTCTGACTTGACTTTTTTACCTTGTGGGCTGAAATGGTTCCCATTCTCACCCTGCCCCAGCAGATTGTTAAGCATGTCCCAGCACTCCATTGGGAATAATGAGCATACATGATAATATCTGACATTTCCTTGCAGGAGCATGGCGTGAATTGGAAGGGGGTTGTGGAATGAAATTTGTAAATATATGTCTTCTAAGAAAATGTGAAAGGGAATGGTGAGGTTAAAAGGATATTCAGAAGATCCTTAGGAAAAGTTGAGAGGACAGTATAGTATACTATTTGAGTGATGGGCTTCGAGTCAGACATACCTGGGACAGAGTCTGACTCTGCCACTTATTGGAAATGTGATCTTGGGTAGGGCACCTAACCTCTTCAAATTCTAATTTCCTCATTTGTAAAATAGAAATAATGTGTTGTTATGACCTTATATGAGAGAAGTAATTTAAAACCTAGCACAATGCCAAACATACTTGTTGCTTTCACTCAGGACATGTTAGTTATTACTATTATTACTATTATTCTATTATTATTATTGGTATTAAGTATGGAGGTAGCCAAAATCCTGTCTATAAATATTTACTAAGCAGCTTTTATGGACCTAGCACTCTGCCAGACACCTTTAATAAGTTGTGGTTACTACAGTCAAGGAATTTACAATGTAATGGTGCCATCACATTTTCTAATCCTACTGCAGAAAGAGAGAATTGAAAGGTATTTGTTTAGGTATTTAGGTTGTTAACACTTTAAAGTATAAATATTTACAGTAAAGGAAGTAGACCAAAAGAATTAATAGGATCATGAACTATAAAGAACTGAAGCTACGAAATATAATGTAAAACGATTGCCCTTTCTGATCATGCTTTGCCAATAACTGAAATAATTTCTCAGGTACTAGAATACTTTGCAAAGAATACATAGAGGATTAAAAAATCTCTTGTTTGAACAAGAGAAAATGTTAACATATGATTTAAAATGATTAAAGGTGAGAACCTTTTGTCTCTTTCCAGGATAATAAAGAATAATATTACATAACACAATACAAAACGAAGAATATTAATTAGCATACCTAATTAAAACAGTATTTAAGATATAATTCTAGACAAGAGGACTATTCATCTGATTTTCCATTCTTTCTACCAGAATATCTACTAAAATATTTATGTTTCTAGAGTTGATCATAGTTAGAGGGGTTCTTTAACATATAGTTGTATAAAAATGTAAAAATTATTCATTCGAAATGAGTCCACCCTCTGTATAGTGATATATATTTTGTTATACATTTTTTAAAGCATAAATATGTACAATAGCTACATATACTATTAAGTGGGGTTCTGATGTCAATATAATGTTCTTATTAAATATTGCACAATCATCTTTATACAGGTGTGTAAGAGAAGGGTCTCTGTTTTGGATTCTTCCTCTCCTTGTATAGTCCAAATTTAGCTTATCCTCCTTTTCCCTTATATCCTGTAACTATTCCTTGTCTCACTTGATTCTGGGCCAAGAGTGTAGGCCTGTGTTAAAACCACCTAGATTCTATCATATATATGCTGTGTGAGTTTGGGCAAATTAAACTCTCTTGAACCTGTTTCCTCTTCTGTGAGAGGGCTAGAATAATAGTTCTATATTATAGGGTTGTGTTTTAGTCCGTTTTGTGTTGCTATAACAGAATACCCGAGACTGAGTAATTTATAAAGGAAAGAGGTTTATTTGGCTTACGATTCTGGGACAGCTGCATCTGGCACGGGCCTCAGGCTGCTTCGACTCATGGTGGAAAATGGCAGGCAGCCGGCGGGTATAAGCAGATCACATGGCGAGAGGAAGCGAGAGAGAGAGGAGGTGCCAGGGTTTTTTAAACAACAAGCTCTCACAGGAACTAATAGAGGGAGAACTCACTCATTTATCCCTCCTCCCCCCAGGGAGAGCATTAATCCATTCATGAGGGATCTACCCCCATGACTCAATCAGTTTCCAACACTGCCACATTGGGGATCAAAATTCCACGTGAGTTGTGGAGGGGACAACACACCCAAACTCCATCACGATGGTTGTGAAAATTAATTAAGACAACACATGTAAAATACTTTACATTCTGCCCAACACATGGTAAACATTCAATAACTAGTGATGGGGTTTGTTTTTCCCTTTCCTTTCAGGGTTCTTACTACTAGCCACAGATTGTCGTTAGTGAATATGCAAATGATAATCTTCATAGAGGTGTTTTTAAGTGCAATCTTTATAGAGGTGTTTCCTTCACTATGCTCTGCAAAATGCTTGCTGCCTGCCTTGCTGGAAAAGTATAACTTAAAAAATTATGAAACCCTATTGTAGCTCTTTCTCTAACCTAAGTGCTCTCTAGCTGGGGACTATGGCCAGTCCTGGGCTCTCCATTTTGAGGTAGCAGTTTCTTCTTGCTAAGAGATTTTTCTTTCTTTGCTCCTTAGATAAAAATGGATGTCCCCCTACATAGGTTTTAGACTTCCTGAATAACACCATTAAATATCCTGTGTTTCAGAAGTACTTGGGGAAAGAAATAAATCCAAAGGCTTTAAAAATTAAAAATGTATATTCCTAGTTGCAGAAGTATTTAATGAAGATGGAGATTGGGGTAAACTGAGGTGATAAAATTGAAGTAAAAATAATAAAAATTAAAGTGAAAAGTGTGGATAGAGTCAAGGAGATGAGGAGCAAGAGAAGTTCAGGCAACAATAAAGACTCTATCCCCAGAGTGGGCTGGGGCATAGAAAAGAGGGCAGTGATTCAAAGGAAGAAAGAGCGAGAATGAAGATGGTGTCAGGAATGGTTTCAAGAGAAACAAGTACAGAGGATATGGCTCAAGCCACTGAAAAGACAAGAGAGAAACCAAGGAATGAGCTGCAGATGTCAGGCAGCTTAACTGAGTTGCAGATAGGATGTGGCTACTTGTGCTTGTGAGGGGGAAAGCTTTAAAAACTATATATGTGCTTTCCCTTTTGCATTTCTTCCCACTCTTCCAGAGAGTATTCTTTGCCTTGGGGAGGCTGAAGATAGTTATAGCAGGAATACAAAGGGGGACGGGTGCTAGGGGAGTATGGGGCAGGGGTGAGGAAAACAAGATGAAAAGAGAAGCAAAAAAGAAAAGCAGGAAAGTTTTAAATTAGCTCCTGAAATCCAAAATAAGATTTTGCAAGAAGATAAGATACAACTCTTAAAAGCCAGACTTTTTAGGACAAAGGAATTTTCTGTTTCTTTTATTTAGCATTAATATATTAAGTTTCAGTGGACTTGACCATCAAGGTGCGTTTGATTGAAGTCCCAGCAGACAGGAAGCAGGGTGCGAGCTGAATTCTTGAGAGAAATCCTGGGACCTGTGTGACCTGGATGGGGCAGAAAAATTCCTGCCTGCACCAGGCATATGGTAGGGTGGCATCACTTGGTTGGGCAGAACTGAACTTGTGGCCGGGGACTGCCAGGGGCAGTCTGGGCCAAGGATTGAATAGAGGATATAAACAGACCTTTAGGTTCTGGAGTCTGGTTGGAGCCAGCATGGAGAGGGCTCTGCAGCAGAGTCCCAGACTGACAGGCTGAACGAGAACAGTCCACGAGTGTACCAGACCCCATCACAGCCACAAAACCTAGGAGGATGGCCACGCAGACCTTTGGCTGCTTCTAAGTGGAAGAATGTTGGAATGGGCAAGGCAACAAAGCAAAATTCTTAGTAATGATATATATTTTTAAAGACCAGAAGTGATATTTGAACTGATGGGTAATAGTTTTACTAAAATCAATTTTCCAGATTTTTACAGCAATTGTTCTTCAAAGATAAATACCTGAAAATACAGAGGGCATGATACATAAGATCCAGCTAGTGCAATGGAAAAAAAAAAAAAAAAAAAGGAGTTAAGAGATATTTCAGGGTACAGCATAAGAGGGAGGCATGTTATTTATAACATGCAGATCAAGAAAAGGCATTGGTTATTTAAAATGAGGCATATATTTGTCTCTTTATAACAAGGCAAAGGTGTGGTACATCAGATCACCTAAGCATACAGGGGTATGAGAGCCACTGATGACCCCTATCCCTGACACTTGAGCAGTATCCCTGTGATGAGAAAGTTGCTGGGGAAAATGTAAGTGACGGAAGAGAGCTGTTAAACAAGGCCACTCAGGGAACATTTACTGCTCAACTCAGTTTTATTTGCTAATGAAAAGAAAAATGAGCGTCAGCAAAGAAGAGGAAATTCATTCACACACCAGGTCTAATAGGGCTCTCCTTTGAGGAGCACAAGGGCTCTGGGGGCTTTGATAAATCCATCTGCTAGAACTACCAAAAAAGAAAAGAAAACTGTAAAGAAAAGGAGAAAAAGCACAACTACAGCAGCCGTGTTTGTGAATCACTTGCCCCCGCAGGCAGAGATAGGCACCTTGCTGCTTTTGGTCACTGCAGGGCTGTTGGAATTCAACAATCATTAGCTGTTTCCTGTTCACTGGACTGAACACAAAACAGATTCAGGAAAGGGTTAGCCGCCCTCTCAATCTCAGACTCCCAAGCAGTAACTTTCCATGAGGGCAGCTGGAGTTTTTTTGGGTTTTTTTGCTAAATAAATCATGTGGTCCATGTTTCTAGGGGTGGGGAGGATGGGACTTGGGGGATACCCAAGTGTGACAAATGTTTATTTTGTGTTAAACTAGGATAATTGGTCATATGATGTAGCCCTGAAATATAGTTAAAATGGTCTCAATTTAATTTTTAAACCACAAATTGGCAAAATTTGAAGTAATTAATAGTGAGGCAAATAGTACCTGGTACTTTTGCAGGCATATTTCAAGAAAATTTATATGATTTTAAGTTTATATTACTGTCAATTTATTCATTGACATTTATTGAACTCTGTTAGCCCAGTTACAAATAGTAGCTTGTCCTCACTCTGCTGACTGAAAATGAGGGCAGATAGAGGGTTAGTTACCTGCTCTGGACTAGTGGTTTAGTGGCGTAGTTAAGATTCCAACAGCAAAGGACTGATCTGGCCTCAGGGATCTAACCTTTGAAGCATAGCAGAAGCCAACCCTATTGCAAATGCCAACACCTGTTTGCCATGATTGATACCTGGAGAAATTTGTGACTTTAAGCACATGATGTTGCTTTCATAAATAATATTCACCAGATTATTTATTCATGGGTCATAGATTATTCATGGGTCATATGGTGAATGAAGCCATTGGAGTTGATCATGCTGCAGTGATTACTGTTATATTAATGCATGAAATGATAAAATAAATACAAGCAATTTTGTCAACACAAGAGGATGCCAAAGTGAACTGATAATGCAGGTAGCTTCTAGAAATTAGAGGATTTGCCAGTCTTCTACTATAGGCCTTCCAGTATATTAGGCAAGCCAGAGAACACAGACAAGAAAGGGTATAAAACAGAGCTGCCTGTAAAGGGAACTGATTTTTCATTTGTAATGGGAATAACTGACTACATTAAGAGGACAAGGATTTGAGAGAGATGCGTCCATTTGGATATTTTGCATATCCAAATGCTTCACTGTGCATTTGAGTATTACTGAAGCTTTTCCATTATATTGAAGACCTTTACTTTCTTCTCTTATCCATCTATGGAGAAAACCTGCATGCATTATCAGCTCAATGGTAATTTCATCTTACTGTAACACATAAAGAAATGTATTGGCAAAACACCTCACAGGGTGTCTTGTTAGAAAAATGAAGGCCATCTGTGCTGGAGTCTCTAAGCGGTGCTTCTCTTTTGTTCTTTAGAATTGCACTGCCTTGTACTCTCTAACTTTCAGCAAAAAAGCAATTTTGTAAATGGTGCACTCAAATGCTCTGATGAAGTTATAACTGATAAAGGCATTGAGACGAAGATGCTGCAGTGAAAAATGGGGCACGTCAAAGAAAACTGATTCGTAATCACAAAATGTGGGCAAGGTGGAATAAAGTGGCATGTGTATTGCAGGCTGTCAGTTGCCCACTTCCAGATCTGTCCACAGCCTGAGGGAACTACATATTGTCAGAAGTGCCTGTGGATGCTAATCTGTCAACACATGTTCAATGTCAAATTGTATCAGAGGGTTCAGTCTCCTTTTGGACTTCAACAGTCACCTCTTAGCTCTATTATGTCTCCTTTGGTCAAATGAACTTTATTTTAAGACTGCAGGGCTATTTTCTTATGTTCCTTTCCCAATGGTGCTAGGAATCTGGGCTGGATCTCAAAGCCACATGTACTGTTTATTTCTTTTAATAGCGAACTGATGCAGGAGTTTTTATTTAACATAAAACTCCTATCACCTCCCAGAAAACACGTGATCCAGCACACTCCTTCCCTTGTTTCTGTGTCCCTTTATCTAACAATCTTCACTGACTGCGTCAACAATTTTCTCATCAGTCATGGAAGCCAATTACTTTGTCCTTTCTGGTTGTGGATTCTTTGCAAACGCTCCTCTTATGCCGGGGCTGCCTTTTTCCTCCGTCTCTCCATCTGTTTCCTTTTTCTTTTCTCAGCAAATTAAACCCCTTCTCTAAGGTTCATTATCTCACAGATCCTTCTAATTTATTACTACCTAAGACTTTCTTTTCAGACAACATTTTATACGAAACAACCTGAAAATCCTCCCACGACAAAATGCCTAGAAATTCTGGATGAACAATTTTTTAGACCTCCTCTTTAAATGTATGGATGAGTTCACAAAACAATCTCCAGGTAAAAAGTGAATAAGAAGCCATATCTGACACTGTAACAGTTACTGCTCTTGGTGTGCGTGTGAGTATGTGTGTGTGTGTGTTGGGGCAGAGTGGTGCCAGTAGTCATGATAAACTAAGGATTTAGATTGTAACACCATGGAGGTATAGATTACAAGGTTTGGGGCCTCCAAGAGGCAGGAATTGGAACTGAGACACACATATAAAGCTGGGACTCTTGAAGGACAGTACTCTCAGTAAAAGAGAGTGTGTTTTAGTCCGTTTTGTGTTGCTATAACAGAAATACCTGAGACTGGGTGATTTATAAAGAAGAGAGGTTTATTTGGCTTACGATTCTGGGACAGCTGCATCTGGCATGGGCCTCAGCTGCTTCTACTCATGGCGGAAAAGTGGCAGGCAGCCGGCAGGTACAAGCAGATCACATGGCGAGAGGAAGCAAGAGAAAGAGAGAAGGTGCCAGGGTCTTTTAAACAATGAGCTCTCGTGGGAACTGATAGAGCAAGAACTCACTCATTTATCCCCCTTTCCCCAGGGAGAGCATTAATCCATTCATGAGGGATCTGCCCCCATGACTCAATCACTTTCCAACACTGCCACATTGGGGATCAAAATTCTATGTGAGTTTTGGAGGGGACAACACATCCAAACCCCATCAGAGTGACTAGAAAATAAATCTGCTTACCATACAAGGAGACCATGAAGCTTTTCTAGCAAAGCCTGGTTGCTGGTGGACAAAGTTTCCCCTGGAGAATTTTATGATCACAGTCTTGTCATCTCATGGGTTTGTGGTTTGTAAAAATACTACTCTATATGATTCATGAGCCCACAAGTTGAGAATCAATATAAGTCACAGGTCAGTGAGACCCATGGGCAACTGAAAAAATAAACACACAACCCAGAACAAAGAGGTTTTATGACAGAAAAAGACACTCCAAAGATGAGTTCACAATCTAAAAGTACAAAGTATTCAAGGAAATAATTAGAACTGAACTAGAATCAGCAAAGAAAATAAACAAATATCAAGATCATCATCCTAAGAAATTCAGATGTTACATTTACCTGTTAGACTTTAAAAAGGCATATTACAATGATTACAGGAAGAAATACAGTATCAAGGAGACCAAATAGAACCTCAAGAAATTGAGAATGTAAACATTGAAATAAAAACTCAGTAAGTATATAAAATAGGATATTAGATATGGCTGAAAAGTGAATTGGTAAACTGGAAGATAAAGCTGAAGAAAACTATTTGTATTCAACTCAGATAAAACTATGGGTCATATAAACTAGAGATAAAAAACATAAAAAATAGACTGAGATGCTCTAAAATATATGTCTAATATGAGTTCCAAAAGGAAGAAATAGAGTAGTAAAATTCCCCTAAAAGAAAAGATCACATACATTTTTTATTTGCTCTTACTATGCATCTATTCTTCCATCCATTCTTCTCTTCCATATCCATTCAATAAAAGTCTATTCAAATATATTCTTTATCATTTGTGTTGTGTTATGTGCTGTGTAAGTATGAGGCAGAGATAAAAATCTAGTCCCATACTTACACTTCCCAAAAAATTGCTTAACATTGTGCAGCCACCCTTTGAATGATCAGAAAATACCAAAGTAAGGAAATTAAAATTTATTTAGGATCTCAATCAGGTTCCCATCCCAAATTCTGCAATATAAGTACCAAACAGTAAAGTCAACAATCATGAGAAAAAAGGAAAGAAAAAGGAGGGCATTTTATTTGTGTATATGGCTATGTGCATAACACAGCAAGGAAGAAAATATGGGCATATGCTGCAATTTTTGCTTCTGCAATAGCATGAGTTTTGGTTGATATTGCCTGCCGTAAAGTAAGCACCCCAAACTGTTGGGTTTCTCATTGAAACCTTTGTTCCTGAGGAATCTGAGCTCTTTGTGTTCAATCTGTTTTGGATTGCAGGACTCTTCCGTTAATCTCTACCTCTTGACTTAATAGAGGCACCTCAGGATAAACTGGATTCTAGCCATAGACCTTTCTGCCCCCATTTTATGGAAGTTATCCTATTGCTCCTAGAGAACAAGGACCAAACACCATTTTGTTTTGTTTTATCCATTCGCCTCAGGAACAGTAATTGAACAGATGGCAGTTGCTGCTTCTAATTTAGTGGGATTATTGTCAAAATCCTTTGAGGGCAGCATTTCTCCTTTGCATATGGAAAACTCTAGATCAACAGAGTAAAAAGTCATGGAGATCAGGAGCAAATATTTTCTAAATGAGTCACTTGGTGTGGCTGTAAGAGGGGCCAACCCCATTCACCTCTTAGTGCTAGAACTCATATTTTCTAGCCATAAATTGATTCCTCCTCAGAGCATTTACCAAATAGGCAATTCCTGCTACATCTGGATGAGAGAAAGAAGATGTAATCAAAGATAAAAAAGCCATCCAGTAAGTCTATGGTTGGTGTTACTGAGGAGACTGTCAGACATGGAAGGCATACCCAAATCCAGGATAAAAGGCTTTTCCAAGGTTGTAGCAAGATTCAGCGTAATCAATATGCCACAAGATGGATTCCTGGTTCAATTAGGGTATTTTACCATATTGGGGGATTTTGGGTCAGTAAGTGTTGCTGGAAGACTTGGCACTTGAGCCTGACCATAGCCAAGTTAACCATAGTGAGACTAGGTCTTTATTGATAACAACTTAGTGCCTAATCTCTGCCAATATGGATGATTTCAAAAACCCATTGAACAAGGATGGGCTGGCTGGAGAAAGAGGCTAATTGATAACCACAGGTTAGTTGAGCTTCACCTAACTACAAAGGACCTTCTCTGCAGTGGAGGCATTATAATGAACATCCATGTAGGACGGATATTTTCCTTGTGACCAATCCTCTGATCCTGTTTCTTCTAAGTGCTTGCTAATCTTCTAAATATAACCTGTCAGGCCCTTCTCCTGGGCAATGTGGACAAAGAAATGTACTTGAAGTTCTGCCCACTGGGAAGAATTCTCTCTTCCACTTCTCTTCAGGGCCACATATGAGAGGACTCTGATATCATGGGGTCTGCCTATGCCTTTTATCAGCCACGAGTTTCTTTTTCACATCACTTAGTCATAGGGAACTTCCTATGAAGCAGTGAGGGCCCATGAAGTGAGCTGAGGGGGAGATGGCAGCATGGGAGATACAGGCCTGCTAGAAGAGTGGGCAACATTTCTATTCACTTTTTCTTTGACGATCTTCCTAAGGCTGGTCTCTAATATACCAACTTCTCCTTGATTTTTAGAGTGCATTGCTTACAGCCAGATTTGGGCTAGGTAGATCTGATAACTGCAAGTTTATGATGGTGAACTGAGTTTTCTGATCACCATGGTTGGCAGGGCTCATGGCATGCCAATTGTTGTTTTCCAAGAGAATGATACTTGTATACTAAATAAGATGTGGTATTCTTCCAAATTCTTGGGAAACTCCACTGAGATTCTTCTACTGGGGTTTGCTACACGCTTCATACGTTATCTTAATCTGCCCAGGCATTTAAGCTGCCATACCATTAAATTGGCTGAGTCATGGGGATCAAAGAGCAGAGTTGTTTGCAGTGTAGCTTGGACAAGATAAAGACTCTTCTCTTGCTCTCAGCCTTACTCATATTAGGTAGAGTTTCAGGTCACCAAATAAACCAGTTTCCTTGTAAATGTAGTATATATAGTTTCCAAAATGCAAAGGTCCCACCAAGAATTGCATGTACAAGATATTGCAACTTATTTTTCATTTTGGAGGGAATATGCTGATTGGAGCCAGGCTATTGGTCTGCCAAAAATGTCACTGAGCTATCAGATCCCTCTAATTTTGTGCAGCATACTTTCCGTCTTCTGATGAGCCTAGGTCTAACTTAGGTCACTAGGCAACCTGCTACTTTTGGCTCTTCAGGTTTTATTATTGTTATCAATGTGATAAATTAGAGAAATATCTTATGGAATGGGAAACATTCAAGATCCTTGAGAATTATATTGTGGCACAGAGCTGGGGAGTCGTGTATACTGAGACAGAATAAAGTTGTACTGCTCTCTCTTCCAGGGGAAGCTCATGGTTTCTGGCATTTTCTCCTTGTTGAGATTGATTTTTTTTTTTTTTTTTTACTGGATCAATAACTGGTTACTGGGTGTCAGTGGCTATACTAATTTAGTTCATTAAAAAAGATTATATCTGGAACAGCAGCTTTCATTGGAGTCATTAACTAACTCAAGTTATAAAAATTCCCTATTACTCTCTGAGAATCAATGATTTTTTGCACTAACTAAACTAGAGAGTTACATTGGACGTGTTAGAATTACCACCCTGCATTTTCCAGCCTTTGATGGTAGCAACAATCTCTGTGCTTCTTCTAGGGGTATAGTACTATTCTTGATTTACTATTCTGTATGGAAAGAGAGATACACAGGCTCTGTTGGGACCTATTTTTCTATACTAATTACTCTATGAGTTGGGAATCTAATGTGAGTATTTTTCTAGCTATGGAAATGTATTCAAACATTATGGATAAGACCTGAGAAAATAACCATGTGATAGGTAGAGTGTCACACAGCCAATTGTGAGGGAGATTCAGGTGAAAATTCTTTTCATAACTTATAACTCTGCGAATATAATGGAATAAATACTTATATGTATGTGTGTGCATGCATTGGGGAGATCTTCCTGGGGAAAAAAGGCTAGATACTTCATAGGACATAGTTGGTATGTTTTGGGGGTTTGAAGGAACTAAGGGAAATCTCCAAAGGGCTAGGAAAAAAAAAAAAAAAAAGGAAAGGCTGTAAGGACATGATAAACAATGATCATACAAGAAAGGAGGGATTCCAACAAAGGCAGGAGCCAAATTGTCAGGAAACTGTGCCTTGGCCTGGTGACAAGATGTGGGTGGGAAGCCTAGGGACCTTGAAGATTCCTTAAGTGGCCACAGGTTGGTAACCCATCTCAGTTCATGGCTGAGGGAAACCAAATCCTCTTGGGTAAAAGTATTTGATTCTCTGCTGTCAGGTTTTCCATTGATTAAGATCAAACAAATATGAGCCTACAAACAAAGATTACCAAACATGCAAAGGAACTAAACATATGAGTGACAGTTAGCATAGGCAATCCACAAAGACCTCAGACACAGGAATCATAAAATATAGTTCCATAAGATGCAGAACATAAAGTAACATTTTATGAACTATTTAAAGAAATAGTAGATGAGATAACAAAAAATGGGCAAACAACAAGGCACTTTGTAAAATGTCCAGGCATATGTAAAAAAGTAACAAATAACAACCTTCAGAAATGAAAAATGTAATTGTTGAAAAACAAACAGATGGGTTGGAGCATATAGACATAAGGGAAGAGAAATAAGTTAACTGGGAGGCAGACCCAAAGAAATCAACTAGAATTTCTTCCATAGAGAAATAGGAAGTATAAAATATGAAAGGAATGTTAAGAGATGTGGGGGATAGAAAGAGAAAGTTGAACACCATGTCACTTGAAGTATGGTACAAGGAACAGTACCAAGTCTCCCAGTAGCAACCTGGGAGACTATTGGAAATTCAGACTCAGACTCCCTTGCAGACTTCTTAGATCATAACTTGTATTGGTTAATAAACTCCTCAGGTGACCATATGCAACCAAAGGTTTGAGAAGAATCAGGAGAATAAATAAATGGATAGTCAGAATCCCAGAAAGAAAATAAAAAGAGTGGAGAAGAAACAATATCTGAAGAGATAATGATTACACATTTCCCAGAATTGATGGAAAACATAAATCCATTTGTACCAAGCAGGATAAATAAAAAGAAATTTATATCTAGTAAGACTGTAGTAAACCTGTAGAATACCAAAAACAAACAAACAAACAAAAATCCCAAAATTACCCAGAGAGAAAAGACAGCTAGGCTGCTGACAGTCGGCTGCTACAGTGACTTCAACCGCAACAACAGAAGTGGAAGACAGTGGAATATCTGAAAAAATAACTTTTGTAGTCACCAAAGCTGCCTCTTAAGAATAAGGTCAAACAAAATAAAGACATTTTTAGGTAAAAACTGACAGAATTGATCAACATATCTATACTTAGGAACTTCTAAGGATGTATTTAAGAAAGAAGAAAAATGATTCTAGAAGGAAAGTTCAAGATGCAAGAAGGAATAAAGAAACTGATAAACTCATAAGTTAAACATTGTATAATATGTTGTCTAATTTGCGAGAGTTTAAAACAAAGGGCAGAATTGAAATACTTCACAACTAACGTTATGTAAATTGGAAGGGAGGACTAGAATTAGTGTTCTTAAATCCTGATAGCACCTGAGAGAAGGTCACTTTTAACTATGGACTGCATTGCACTGGGTATTTATGGTAAAATTTCAAGAATAAACCCTAAAAAAATAGAAATAAAGAATATAACTTTTCAAAAGAAAGTATAACTACCTGAAAGAGTGCATAACTTTCAATTTGATTTTAAAATAAAATTGTTTACATTACTTTTAAATATTTCTAGCACAGGATCAAAATATCACAGTATTTGAAATCCATCATCCTTGTTTAAAAAAATACAAGAATAAGATTGTCTTTAACAGCCAGAAATTTTACATTGTTCTAGTTTCCAGTTTAAGCTAGATTTCCATTTCACTCTTTCTTCAAAGGTTATAATAATATAACACTTCCTGCTGGGAAGGCTTTAACTGATCACTCTGTTACAGTTCTTCCCACAAAATTATGTATATAAGTTGAAATGAAAGTAGTTTTTATTTCCTATGAACATATCTCTTTTTCATTAAATTTTTTATTTAGTTATCATTATACTTATTAATAGAACACAATTGATCAAAACAACACAAAGGTATTACACATTTTGATCAATAATTAAACATGAAAAGTAAAACCTTATTGCAAATGCATCCCTTATTGAGACAATTGATGCTGCTTTTTACAGGTAGTTCATGTATCTAAGTGTTGCTAGAAAGAAGATTCAGCAGTATTTGTATTTTCAGTTTAATTTTTATTTTTAATTGTAAATTGACAATTTATAGTTGTACATATTTATGAGGTACAAAATGATGTTGTGATTTATGAATACAATGTGGAATAATTAAATAAGCCAGTTAATATGTCCATCACTTCAAATGCTTAACATATTTTTGTGATGAGAACATTTGAAATTTATTCTCTTAATTTTAAAATATGCATACTCTATTATTAACTATATTCACCACACTGTGCAAAGATCTAAAAAGAAAAAAAACCCCCACAAAAACCATATTTCTCTTGCGTAAGAATTTGTACTTTTTGACCATCATCTCCTCATCTCCCCCACTCCCCAGCCTCTGTAACCACCATTCTACTCTCTGCTTCTATGAGTTTAATTGTTTTAGATTTTACATATAAGTGAGAATATGCTGTTTCTTTTTCTGTGCCTGGTTTATTTCAGTTATCATAATGTTCGATTCCATCAATATTGTTTTCTGTGGCAGAATTTAGTACTTTTTAAAGGATGACTAGTATTCCATTCATATATATATATCACATTTTCTTTATCCATTCATCTGCTGATGGGCGCTTAGGTTGATTCCATAACGTGGCTATTGTGAGTAGTACTGCAATGAAAATGGGAGTGCAGACATCTCTTTGACAAACTAATTTCAAGTCTTTCAGATAAATACTCAGAAGTAGGATTGCTAGATCAACTAAAACTATTTTTTTTGAGGAACCTCTACTATTTTCCTTAATGGTTATACTATTTTTAAAAAAATTTAATTTTATTGGTTATGCATATTCATGGGGTACAAAGCTGACTTTCACGACCTGCACCCAGGATATGATGCTCAGATCAATAGATTAAGGATGTCCATTATGACAAATTACAGTTATTCCTCATGTCTCGCACCCAATTAATCTCTGACCACCCCCTGCCCTCCACGCAACCCTATGTGCACTTACTGCCATCTGTGAGTCCCACACACCACTGTGGTCTTTCTTCCCTTCCTTCTTTCTCTTTTAGTTCCCACTAAAACTATGAGTGAGGACATGTGGTATTTTCCCTCTGTGCCTGGCTTATCACTTAACATAAGCTCATCCATGATGCTACAAATGGTAGAATTTCATTCTTTTTTATGGCAGAGTAGTATTCCATGGTGTTTATATACCACATTTTCCTTATCCAAATGTCCGTTGATGAACAAATAATAGGATATCATTCCATTTTATATCTGAGTAGTATTCCATTGTGTATATATACCATAGTTTTTAAATCTATTCATCATTGATGGGCATTTAGGTTGATTTTATCTCTGGGCTATTGTGAATACTGTTGTGGTGAGTTGCAGGTGTCTTTTTTGATATATTGATTTCATTTCCTTTGGGTATCTACCCAGTAGTAGGATAGGTAGGTCATAAGGTAGACCTGTTTTTAGTTATCTGAGGAACCTCCATACTGTTTCAACAATGGTGACACCACTTTACATTCCCACTAATAATGTAGGAGGTTCCCTGTTCTTCCCATGCTTGCCAGCATTTGTTATTTTCTGTCTTGTTGATAATAGCCATTCTAACTGGGGTGAGATGATGTCTCATTGTGGTTTTAATTTGCATTTCCCTGATGATTAGTGATTTTTCAGCATTTTTTCATGTGCTTGGTGGTAATCTGTATGTGTTCTTTTGAAAAATGTGTATTCAGATCCTTTGCCCATTTTTTAATTGGGTTACTTACTTTTTACTGCTGAGTTTTTTGAGTCCTTTAATATTCTGGATATTAATCCATTGTCTGATGTGTAGTTTGCAAACACTTTCTCCCATTCTGTAGGTTGTTTCTTCACTTTGTTGATGGTGTCCCTTGCTGTGAAATCTTTTCAGTTTGATGAAGTCCCATTCATGTATTTTTACTTTAGTTGCCTGTGCCTTCAGTCTCTGCGTCTATTGAAATGATCATATAGTTTTTTCTTTCATTCTGTTAATGTGATGTAGCATATTTATTGATTTGTGTATGTTGAACCATCCTCATATCCCTGGGATGAATTCCACTGATCACGGTGAATGAACTGTTTAATGTGTTGTTGGATTCTGTTTGCTGGTTATTTTACTGAAGACCTTTGCATCTGTGTTCATTAGGGATATTGGTCTGTAGTTTTCTTTTTTCTTGTTGTGGTGGTTGGGTCTTTTTCTGGTTTTGGTATGAGGTTAATGTTGCCCTCATAGAATGAGTTTGAAAATATTCTCTCCTCTTCAATTTTTGAAAGAGTTTGAGAAGACCTGGTATTAGTTCTTCTTTAAATGTTTTTAGAATTTGGCAGTGAAACCATCTTGTCCTAGGGTTTCTTTTTTTTTTTTTGCTGTTGGGAGACTTTTTATTACTGCTTCAATCTCATTACTTGTTACTGGTCTGTTTAGGTTTTTCAGGTCTTCAGGATTCAACCTTTGTAGGTTGTGTGTGCCCCAGAATTCATCCATTTCTTCTAGGTTTTCCAGTTTGTGTGCATACAGTTGTTCGTAATAGCCTCTTATAATCATTTGTATTTCTGTGGTAACAGTTTTACTGTCTCTTTTTTCATTTCTGATTTTATTTGAGTCTTCTCTCTTTTTTCTTTGTTAGTCTAGTTAAAGTTGTTATTTATTTTGTTTATCTTTTTGGAAAACCAACTCATTTCATCCATCTTTCGTATTGCTTTTTAAATCTCTAAATCATTTATTTCTGCTCTGATCTTTGTTATTTCTCTTCTTCTAATGATTTTGGATTTGGTTAGTTCTTGCGTTTTTTCAGCTCCTTGAGGTGTAATGTTAGGTTGTTTATTTGAAGGCTTTCTTCTATTTTTATGAAGGCATTTATTGCTATAAACTTCCCTCTTAGAACTGCTTTTGCTGTATCCTATTAAGTTCTTGTGTTTTGTATTTTCATTTTCATTGTCTCCAGGAATTTTTAAATTTCCTTTTTGATTTCTTCTTTGACTCATTCATTGTTTAGGAGCATGTTGTTTAATTTCCATGTATTTGTATGGTTTCTGGTGTCCCTTTTGTTGTTGATTTCTAGCTGTATTCCATTGTGGTCGGGCAAGGTGGTTGATATGATTTCAATTTTTAAAAACTTATTGAAACATGTTTTGTGACCTAAAATATGGTCTATTCTATAGAATATTGAATGTGCTGCTGAGAAGACTGTGTATTCTGCAGCTGTTGGGTGAAATGTTCTATACACGTCTGTTAGGTGCAATTGGCCTGGAGACTAATTCTGATAACTGGGTGCTCTGGATTGGCTGCATATATATATTTGGAATGGTTATATCTTTTTGTTGACTTGAACCCTTTATCATTATATAGTTATCTTCCCTATATATGTTTTTCTTTCCTTAGCTTGAAGTCTATTTTATCTGATCTAAGTATAGTACTCCTACTCCTTTTTGGTTTCCATTCGCATGAAATATCTTTTCCATCCCTTTATTTTCAGCTGGTGTGTGTCTTTATCAGTTGAGTTTTTTGTACGCAGCATATTGTTGGTTCTTTTTTACAATTCATTGAGCCCCTCTGTGTCTTTTAATTGGGGCATTTAATCCATTTATATTTAGAGTTATTACTGATACAGGGACTTGTTGCTGCCATTTTGTTCCTTTTTTTCTGGCTGTTTTGTTGATCTTTTTCCCAATCTTACTGTCTTTTTTTGTGATTGAGTGGTTTTGTTTAGCAGTGTGTTTTGATTTCTCACTATTTATTTTTAATACGTTTTTTATAAGCTTTTGTGTTATAGTTACAATGAGGCTTACAAAAAGCATGTTATAGCTCTAACATTATTTTAGACTAATAACAACTTAACTTTGATATCTAATAAAAAAGGAAAAATAACCACAAAGCAGACTCTATGCTTTGGCATCCTCTCCCTTCACTTTTTGACAATTTGCTATCTCAAATGATATCTTTTAATACTGCCTACAGCTTATATGGTTTTTGTATATGTTAGTGTCTTGGTGGGTTTGTCATTTAGTCTTCATACTAAGGATTTAAATGATTTATTCAATACCCTTGTGACACTGGAGTATTCTGAGGTTGTCTGAGCTTACTTTGCTAGTGAGTTATGTATCTTCAAATATTTTCTTCCTGCTCCTTAGTATCATCTTTCAGACTGAAGAACTCCCTTTAACATTTCTTGTAAAGCAGGTCTAGTGTTGATGAATTCCCTTAACTTTTAAGGATTTAATTTTTAAATAAAGTTTGTCTGGGAAAAACTTTATTTCTCCTTCATATTTGAAGGTTAGTTTTGCTGGCTAGAGAATTCTTGGCTGACAATTTCTTTCCTTCAGCACCCTGAATATATCATCCCATTCTCTTCTGGCATGTAGGGTTTCTAGTGGGAAATCTGCTGAGAGACATATTGGGGCTCCATTAAATATTATGTGTTTCTTTTCTCTTGCTGCTTTCAGTATTCTTTGTCTTTGGTTTTTGATAATTTGATTATGATGTGCCTTGGGGTGTTCCTCCTTGAATTAAATTTGATTGGCGACCTCTGAGCTTCCTGTACCTGGATGCTGTGATCCTTCTCCATACTTGGGACATTTTCAGCCATTATTTTCTTGAACATGCTTTCTACATTTCTTCTTTTTTCTTTTCCTTTGGGCATGCCAGTTATGTGGAGGTTATTTCACTTGAGGGAGTCCCATATTTGCTGTATTTCTGTGTCATTTTTTTCTTATTCTTTTTTCTTTTTCTCCTCTGATTTGATAATTTCATATGTTCTGACTTTGAGCTCACTGATTCTTTCCTCTGACTGAACCTGCTGTTGGAGCTTTCTATTCAGTTTTTCAGTTCACAAAATGCATTCTTTATTTCTAGAATTTCTATTTGTTTATTTGAACTGATTCAACTCCTTTGTCAAGTTTCTCATTCTGCTCTTGAGTTGTTTTCCAGATATTTAATTTTCTATCTGTATTTTCTCGTGACAACCTGAACATCCTTAAGAGGGTTCTTCTTTAAAAAAAAAAAAAAAAGATGACTGGTAAGGGGATCTTAACCCTTGACTTGGTGTTGTCAGCACCACGCTCTCCCAAGTGAGCTAACTGGCCATCCCTATGTAGGGATCCGAACCCGTGGCCTTGGTGTTATCAGCACCACACTCTCCCAAGTGAGCCACTGGCAAGCCCCAAGAGTGTTATTCTGAATTGTCTGTCAGACATTTCATAAATCTCCATTCCTCTGGGTTCATTGCTGGTGCTTCACTTGTTTTCTTTGTTGGAGTCATATTTCTCTGTTCTTTCTCCATCTTTGTGTCTTTATGTTGATGTTTGGGCATTTGAGAAGTCTGCTATCTCTTCTAACTTTTATAGGTGTTCTTTGGTGGTGCTAGGCTGTAACTGGTTAATAGCAGAGGTTTGTCTCTGGTCTGTGATTTTGGTTAATTTCAAAATTGGGGGAAGCTTCCTTTGTGGACCAGCACTTGAGTTCTGTGATTGTGCTCAATTGCTGCTTTGCTGCTAATTCCCTAGGGGAGGCTTAATCACTTACGGGTCTTGTGAGGTCAGATACAACTAAGCTTTGTTGAAATTCAGGCCTGGGTCTGAGTCTTCACAGAAAACTGCACCCCCTGCATTTCCACTGCCCTGACCAGTCTCTACTGGGTGGGTCTGTGCTGATTGGAAGACAGATCCGTTGCCCGCTCTGCACTCCACTATTCTCCTGTCAAGCTAGCCTCCCTCCCACACTCCAAACGCTTCTATGGGGAGGGCCATGCGCAGGTCCCTCAGGATGACCTACTGGCCTCTGGGTGGTTCCTTTGGTCGGCTGCAGCTTCTTGCTTCTATGTAGGTCCACAGGAACCCTGTCAGTGATGTTGCTGGCCGGGAGGCTTGTGCAATCTGAGGCCCCCTTCCCTGCTGTGGACTCCAAGAAACTTTACGCAAAGAACTCAGCTGTGGCTTTTGCTGGCTCCTGCTCTGCGTGCTTCAGCTTCTTGCCTCTCACAAGGCTGGCCCTGAAACACTTGGTTGGGGCTTGAAATAGTCTGAGCAGTTTCTTCTTTCTCTTGCCGCAGCTTATCCCACATTCACGAACTCTGCAGCTCTCTCCTCCTCTTCCATCTGAGCTTCAGCGGTCCCAGGTGGGTAGTCTTTGCTTTTTAATATTTATAAATTGATTGATTTGGGGGGAGAGCGATGCTGGGGACCATCCATCCATTCCGCCACCTTGATGACATCACTCCCTTGTCATTCCTTTTCTTTTTGAATGTTTATAAATTATTTGTGGGGAACAAAATTAAATAGTCATGTCTTTCAGGTTTCAGACTGTAGCACCAATGACAGTTGAGCACCCCTGCTGCAGTGAATGAATCTCATCAGTCCCTGTGTTAGTTTTCTATTGATGCATAACAAAATGCCCAGATTTAGCAGCTTAAAACAACACACATTTATTAGTTCACAGTTCTGTAGGTCAGAAGCCTGGGCGAGTTCGGCTGGGTCCTGTGTTTACGTCTGACAAAGCTGAGCCTGGGTGTTGGCTGGGCTGGGCTGTCTTCTTACCTGGAAGCCTTGGAAAATCATCTGCTTTAAAAATCACTCAGATTGTTGGCAGGATCTAGTTCCTTGTGGATGTAAGTCAGATGTCTCTGTTTCTCTGCTGGCTACCAGCAAGGGGTTGTTCTCTGATCCTAAATGCTACTTGCATTCTTTCTCATGTGACCATCTCCATCCTTAAACCAGCAATGGCACATTGCATACTTCCTATCCTTTAAAATTCTCTGTCTTCTTATTGTGCTATTGATTGAAGAAAGATCCCTCAAGTTCATCTGTATCATCTACCCCACATAATATAATCACAGGAATAATACTTCACCGTATTCATAGGTTCGGGAAATTAGAGCAGAAAAAAATTGTGCCTACCACAGTCTACCCTTTCACACTTTCCATACCCCCAAATTCACATTTCTCCCAAATGCGAAAAACATCCATTTCCTTTCAAGGTTCCCGAGGGCTAGTCCCATTATAGCATTAGCTCAAAGTTGAGAAATCTACTAATTTGGTGAACAGTGTGGAGCCACTCAAGGTGGAGTTATGCAATTGGAATTGTCCTTTAGAAAGTTTAACCTGTGAAGAAAAAGCATTTGAAAAAATCTGATGCCTTTTCATGATAAAAACACTCAACCAACTAGGAATAGAGGAGAACTTCTTCAACCTGATAAAGGACACCTATGAAAACCCCACAGCCAACGTCATATTAAATAGTGAAATACTGAAGCCTTTCTCCCTAAAATCATGAATAAGAAAAGGATGTCTATGCTCAGCACTTTTGTTCAGAGTTGTACTAGAGTTTCTATCTAGAGCAGTTAGGCAAGAAAAATAAATAAAAGGCATCTAGATTGGAAAGGAATAAGTAAAACTACCTCTATTTACAGATGACATGATCACTAAAACTCTTAGAGATAATAAATTAGTTTAGCAAGTTTTCTGGATTCAAGACCACTATGCAAAATTTAGTTGTATTTCTATCGTCTAGCAATGAAAGGTCTAAAAATGAAATTAAGAAAACAATTCCATATACAATAGCATCAAAAACAATAAAATGCCTAAGAATAAATTTAACAGAAGAAATGTAAAATTTGTACTCTAAAATCTATAAAACATTGTTTAAGTCATTAAAGAAGACCAGTATAAATGGAATGACATCCTATGTCTCTGAATCAGAAGATCCAATATTTTTAAGGTGGCAATATTCCTAAAATTAATCTATAGATTTAATGAACTCTCTATCAAAATCCCAACTGGCTTTTTTTTTTTTTTCAAATTTGTTCTAAAATTCATATGGAAACACAAAGAGTCCAATTGCCAAAATAATGTTGAAAAAGAAGAAAAAAATTGGAGGACTCATACTTCCCAATTCCAAAATTTACTACACAGCTTCAGTACTAAAGACTGTGTAGTACTGGCATAAGGATAGACATATAGATAGATGAAATATTATTGAGATTCTAGAAAGCAGCCCTTATCCTTATGGTCAACTGATTTTCAACAAAAGTGCCAATACAATCCAATGGGGAAAGAATAATATTTTCAAAAAATGGTGCTGAGACAACTGAATATTCACACACAAAAGAATGAACCTAAACCCTCACCTTACACCATATACAAAAATTAACTCAAAATGGGTCATAGACCCAAATGTAAGAGCTAAAGCTATACAACTCTTAGAATAAAACACAGGAGCAAGTCTTCATGATCTTGGATAGGCAATGGTTTCTTAGTTATGACACAGGCAACAACAACAAATACTAGATAAATTGGGATGTATAAAAATTAAAAACTTTAATTAAAAACATAGAGAGAGTGAAAAGACAACCCCCACAGAATGGAAGAAAATACTTGCAAAACAGATATCTGATAAGGGACTTGTCAAAATCCAGAATATATAAGGAACTTTTAAAACTCAACAATAAAAAGACAACCCAATTAAAAAATGGGAAAAGGATTTGAATAGACAATTCTCCAAAGCATACAAGGGTACTTCAAAAAGTTCATGGAAATAGTCATATTATCTTTTAATTCTATTTTTCCATGAACTTTCTGAAGTACCCTTGTATATATAAACTTTTTGAAGTACCTTCATATATATAAATGGCTAATAAAGCATATGAAGTTAGTCATCAGGGAAATACAAACAAAAACTGAGATAACACTACATATCCACTAGGATGGCTGTAACATGGGGATGGACAATAACAAGTGTTGATGAGGATGGAGAAATTGGAGCCCTCATACGTTTCTGGTGGAAATGTAAAATGGTGCAGCTGTGTTCAAAAACAGTGGCAGTGTTCCACAAAGCGAGATATAGAGCTAGCATATGACCCAGCAATTCCACTCCTAGCCATATACCTAAGAGAACTGTAAACATGTCCACCCCAAATCTTGTACACAAATGCTCATAGCAGTATTATTGGTAACAGCCAGAATGTGGAAACAACTCAAATGTCCATCAACTGATGAACAGATAAACAAAATGTGGTTATATTCATATAATAAAATAATATTTGGCCATAAAAAGGAATGAAGTACTGATATATGCTATGATGAGGATGAACTTTGAAAACTTTATGCTAAGTGGAAGAAATAAAAAGCTACAGATTATGTGATTCCATTTATATGAAATATCCAGATTAGGCCAACCCATATAGACAAAAAGTAGATAAGGACTTGTCTGTGGCTTTGGGAAGGGGAAAATGAGGATTGACTGCTAATGGGTACAAGGTTTCTTTTTGGGGTGATGAAAATGTTCTGTCAGTAGATAATGGTGGTGGTTGCACAAGTCCGTAAATACTAAAAAGCACTGAATGGGACACTTTAAAAGTGCACGCTTTATGGAATGTGAATTATATCTCAAAGCTGATATTAAAATAAAAGGGAAATTTAACATAGCATTAGTATGTGTGTGAAGGGATTGGGATAGATGAAGGAAGCAAAATAGCAAGTTCAGAGTCTATTAACTGACTATTACTTTAAGTTCAGCATTAGTGATGGCAATGGGAAGAAAGTGCAGGAACCATAACCAAAGGAAGACTTTAAGATTTGGCATCTCCAATGGTGAGACTGGCCAGAATGAACAGGCTTTGCTCTTGGGTAACTCAGAGAATGGCTGTGCTTCGGAGGAGTGAGTGAGAGGCTGGCAGGGATGACGGGGGCCAACATGATGCTGGCGTGGGAGATCTGACTGGAATGTGAAAAAGAGTAAAAAGAGATGTACCCTTGTTTAAAATAACAGCGGACTTTTAGTACTTGCTTTTTGCCAGGTAACATTCTGCCAGGTACTTGACACATGTTAATTCACTTTACCCTTACAACAACTCTATGAGGTAGGGACTATAAATATTTTACAAATGAAGAAACTGAGGCTCTGAGAGCTTAAATAATTGCCCATGGTCAAATATGAACTTATGCCCTTAACCTCTATAACCACACTTCCCTTCTAGATAACAAATAGGTACTATTTCTAGATAAAAATTAGGTACTATACAAGTGACTGTTTCATAAGTAATATTCATCTCCTCAATTCACAATTATTATTCATTAACTATTTGTTTGTAAAAGACAAGCAAATCATCATGGAGTATTTTAGACTTGTGTTATATAACTTGATTTTGGAATCTATCTGAAAATGAAACCAGTCACCTTAGTGGCAAATAAACTTGCTGTCACTAGAGTTTGACCCTTCAGGCAGATGTGAAGGGCAAGTTTCAGAGGGATTCATGTATCAATCAGCCAAGGGTAGAACTGATGACTTTTCATGTCCCCTCTGAGACACTGCCATCCTTGGTGAAAGAGATTCCACTCTGTCGGTCTCTCTCTAACTTCTGTAACACATGCAGAGGATTATCTTTCTGCAGAGCCTGAGATTGTACTTCTACCAGGCTTATTAGTTTTGCAGCTACCTTTCTGGCATGATTCCTAAAGCTTAATTTGGAAAAGTAATTGTTCCTCTAATAATAATGGCTTACTGTATTCCCCCGATATTTAAAATGACTTACCTGTATCACCCACTATGAGATAATATTTTCTTTACTTTCTTTTTCAAAAGGAGATTACACTGCCTGGTTTGTATTTCTATGAATGAAGTCTGCTGGGAAAGGCAGTCATGTACAGCCTGTTGACCCTTGTATGGCTGCATAAGAATATGCACCTTGGGCCGACCGCGTGGCTCACTCGGGAGAGTGCGGAGCTGGGAGCGCAGCGCGGAGTGGACGACACCAAGCCAAGGGTTCCGATCCCCTTACCGGTCACGAAAAACCAAAAAAAAAAAAAAAAAAAAAAAAGGATATGCACCTTGGGGCGGAAACATGTCCTTACATGGAGATAAGGACTCATGGTGGGCATATCAACTTGTTTGGGAGGATCTTTCCCTGTTCAAGGTTTGACATGTACTTTGTTCTGCTTAAAGCGTGTGTATCATATAGCACCTGGCCAACCCCATTGTTATTTCTGCTCCTGACAGAGGAAGGAATGGCATCCTTCGCCTGCAGCACAAAAGGGACACATGCAGACCATCTCTCTGTGGGCTGTAGGGCAAGACCCGCTGGCCATGGGATCTCTATTGAACCAACCTTTCTCTGCTTCCTCCCTGTGGGAGCAAAGCGTCATTCCATCCAGCACCTGTGCACTCTGATGCTTGCAAACCATGCGGTAGGGTGATGTCCTGGGACTGCTGCTCATGGGGGGTGGGCATTGTTATGCTCTTTGCTATCCACATAGTGGGACACCTCTGCTGGAGGTGATAACAGGTGTCACTTGCTTGACAAGGGCCAAAACTACCTATCCAAAGAAGCTAGAGACCAACTGCTGGGACTATTAAAAATCAAAATCCAATGTTATTATTTTTAAAATATAGATAAGCAAAAGGAAAAATTATTTGTAATCCCTCCACTAAAACACAATCACTGATAAGATTTTGGGGCTCATCTTTCTAGTTTTTTTTTTTTTCTTCTTTTTAAATATACTTTTTAAAAAAAGAACAGTTTTAGATTTACAGAAAAATTGTAAAGATAGTATAGAGATTCCCATATACCTTGTACCCATTTCTCCTATTATTAACATCTTACATTAGAATGGTATATTTGTTACAATTAACAAATCAATACTAAGTCATTATTATTAACTAAATAATGTACTTTATTTGGATCTTATTAGTTTTTACCTGATGTGCTCTTTGTGTTCCAGGATTCCATCCAGGATGCCACATTATGTTTAGTCATCACGTCTCCATAGGCCCTTCTTGGCTGTGACAGTTTCTAATCTTCTTCTTCTTCTTTTTTTTTTTTTTTTGCTTGTTTTTTATTACTTTGGTAATTTTGAGGAGTACTGATCAGGAATTTTGAAAAATGTCCCTTAAATGGGATTTGTCTGATGTTTTCTTCATAATTAGACCGGGGTTATGAGTTTTGGAAAGAAGATCACAGAGGTAAAAATGTCATTCTGATCACATTGTATCCAGGGTACATGCTATACACGTGACGTTACTGTTGAAGTTAACTCTGAACACCTGGATAAGGTAGTGGTTGTTGGGTTACTCCACTGTGAAATTACTCTTCCTCCTGCCTCCCCCACCCTTACTGTACTCTTCGGAAGGAAGTCTCTATGTGCAGCCCAAACTTATGGGGTAGGAAGGAATGCTCCACCTCCTTGAAGGTGAAGTATCTACACCTTCAAAAGAATATTTGGGATTCTTTTGCATGGGAGATTTGTCTGCACTCCTTATTTATTTATTTATTTATTTATTTATTTATTTATTTATTTATTTATTTATTCAACCATTTATTTACATCAGTATGGACTCATGGATATGTATTTTATACTTTGGGTTACAATCCAGTACTACTTTATTTATTTTCTTACTCAAATTGTTCCAGCTTTGGCCATTGGAGCTCTTTCAATTGGCTACTGAATCCTTGCCCTTTGACATGCCCCCATAATTGTGAGGTGTTTTTTGTTTTTAGTACTTCCTTACTTTCTGGTACTACAAGATGGTTTAGGCTTATCTTCATGGCCCCAGTGCTGGAATCAGCCATTTCTCCAAGGAATCCTCGTCTTTTTATTAGAGAATGGTATTAGAAAGCAAAATGTGGTGGTAGGTATGCTCATTAAAACTGGGATGTCATTGCTTCTAGGCCCTTTCAGCAGGACAGAGAAAGGAAATCTATATATATATTAGCTTGTATATATATGAGGGGTCTTCAAAAAGTTCATGAAAAGATTTGTATTATCTTTTAATTCTATTTTTCCATGAACTTTTAGAGTACCCTCATATATATGTGCACATATATGTATATTACGGTTTCCATATGTTACGATCTATACCTATTTTAATATAAAAATGAGTTCATACTGATGTCTCCAACTCTAATACATTACTATAGTGATCATTCTAGCCTTCCCCTCTTGCTTGTCTATAACCTCCTTCTCCAACAGTGTATAAAACCTGGCTCCAAACATCTGCCATCCATTTGCTTATGGTTCAGTCCCAGTATACATGTACAACAGAACTGGAATTGTTAACCCATACTCACGTGGGAAGCAACTTTATTAACTAGAGTACAATAGTTATATGCAGTTTATTTTGCCTTTAGTCTTACTGTGCACACTCATTTCCGGACTTATTTAGTAACTTTTCCTCCCATCCCTTTCAGTGAAGTTGTTTCATACATTTTTAACACAATTAGATTGTTTGGTCACATTCTGCATTTTGGGATCACATGCTAAAATCCCCTAACCTCCTCAATAATTTTTTAAAAAGTTTGCATGTATTGGGGTTCACTCTGTACTGAAGTTCCATGGGTTTTGACAAATGTATCATGTTTCCACCGTTACAGCATGAGTGTTATAGAATAGTTTCATGGCCCTAAAATCCCACATTATCCCTATTCAACTCTCTTCCCCAACCCCTGCCAACAACTGCTCTTTTTAGAATTGTTTTATCTTTTTCAGAATGTCATATAATTGAAATCATATGGTATGTAGCCTGTTCAGACTACTTTTTTTTTTTTCTCACTTAGCAATATGCATTTGAGATTCATACATCTTTCATTATGGCTTGATAGCTCATTTCTTTTTATTGCTGAGCAATATTTCACATTTTACCACTGTATAATTGTACCACAATTTGTTTATCAATTCTTCTATTAAAGGACAGTTGGTTGCTTTCAATTTTCAAATTAAAGCTGCTACGGACATTCACATGAAGGTTTTTATGCAGATATAAGTTTTTAAATCTTTTGGGTAAATACCTAGGAGTGCAATTGCTGGGTTGTGTGGTAAGAGTATGTTTAGCCTTGTAAGTAACATCTCTTCCAAATGGCTATCCCATTTTGCATCCCTCCGGCAGTGAATGAGAGCCCTTGCTGCTCCACATCCTCAACAGCAATTAGCATGGTGAGTGTTTCGGATTTTAGCCATTCTAACAGCTGTGTAATGATATCTCATTGTTGTTTTAATTTGCAATTCCCTTATGACAACTGATGTTGTGCATCTTTACATACGCTTTTGTTTGCCATTTGTGTACCTGTTTGGTGAGGTTTCTGTTCATATTTTTGACCACCTTTTGATGGGTTGTTTGTTGTTCCATTATTGAGTTTTAAGAGATCTTTGCATATTTTGTATACAAGTTCTTTATCAGATATATGTTTTACAAATATTTTCTTCCTGTCTGTGGCTTCTGTATTGATTCTTGTAATAGTGTCTTTAGAAGAGCAGAAGTTTTAAATTTTAATAGAGTGAAACTTATCAATTTTTTCTTTCACGGATCATCATGATTTTGGTGCTGTATTTAAAAAGTCATTACCAAACCCAAGGTCACATAGATTTTCTCTCCAGTCTTTTTTTATGCCTACTTATTTTATCAACATGACATTATATTGTTCTGCAACTTACTTTTTATACTTAACAATATATTGTGAACCATCTGTTGTGCTTATACAGATTTGATAGTTTAGTGCATCCAGAGCATTATTAGTTCCAAGGGATGATATAAGATGCTCCCTATAAGTTTGTGAATCACTTGGTTAAACAATGTAAAACAGGTTCCTTTATTGCAAGATCTTTCAGGGTCTTTAATATGCAAATGTCCATTGGAAAAGAGAAGATGATATAGTATTAGGCATTTCACAAATTTATTTGAATATTTCTCACAGGATACTTATCAACATCCTTTTCTCACATAATTCTTATTAATATCTTATAAGACAACACTGTCCAAAGGAGTACAGTTTGAGAGATATTGTTTCACAGAAATTAAAAAAGTTAGCCTGGCCTTTTGTATTTCTACCCATCCCTGGCAGAACTGAGCTACTATTTCTAGGTGGAAACCCAGCTTCATTAATAAGATTATGTTAGCCAAATTACCTCTCTGAGCCAACAGGGACAACCTGTCACCTCCTATTTTAAACTTCCAAATACTTCTCTTGGGAATTAACATCTAGTCCACTGTAAAAAATCCCAATTCTTCCCAATGGAAGAACTCCAACTGCTTTGGTTTATAATCATAGTTTCAAAGCATTCCTATTTTTATTAATTAAAAAAAAAATCACTAAAAGAAGAGTAGGACACTGTCCAGAACTTACTGTTGAGTTTTAGAAATGAGTTTTATTATAACTTGTATAGTGGAATAGTCATTTTCCAGAGTGATAATTGAATCAGGTATTTCTTCTAGTCAAATACAGGAGCAGCCCAGACTGACATCCCTCTTGCTAGAAATGGCATAACTTACCAACAGGGGCCTTTGAATGCCATGTTCTCAGATGGGAGCTATGAACATAGCTTGAAATTTCCGATGCCTTAAAGTTAATCTAGGAAAGAGAAATAGCTGGGATCATGGGTCTTTAGGTGACATAGAATCCTATGAACCCCAGGTACTTGTGGATGGGGGACAATTGTTTACAAGGTATGTGGATAATGTAATATGTGATACAAAGCCCGGGCAAAAAATTAGCATGTGCTCTGTGACTGGCAGGTTGAAAGAAAAGCCCTGTGTACTTTTGAGGTTTATAACTCCAAATTGTAGAGCTTCAGACTGTTTTACCATTAACTATCTACCAAATGATTACTTCATAGACACAAAGAATACAACACAGATTTTTGCAAGGTGTCTTTAAAAATACCCGACTAAATATCTGATACTCCATTTAATATTTTTAAAGTATTTATTAAAGCAATAAATTTTCTTGCTTTTATGAAATGACACTGGGTAATTGGATATTGTATCTGTCAATTTTGGCTAGGTTTTCTTTGTTAACAACCTCTTCCAAAATCCCAATGGTTTATAACCCCTAGATTTATTTTACATCCCCACTACATTAGCAGTACATACAGGTCTATCATGAATAAGATACAACCCTGCTTCCCATAATATTTACTATGGGATCAGGTTAGTACAATGGCCTTTACTTGGATCATTGCTGGTTTTGGGACAGAGGAAGATAAAGCCAAACCATGTGCTGGCTCTTAAAGCCTCTTTCCAGGAATGACACATGACACTCTGGCATTATTTGTTGGCCAAGAAGAAATCAGGTGACCAAGCCTTGCATTAATGGGGTAAGAAAGTATAATCCTTATCCAGAGAGGAGCAGTGAGTATTTTTGAATGAGAATACAGCCTACCATAGAGCTCCTGAATTTGTTTTAGAGAGCTGCAGTTATGGCGGTGCAGCATGGTGGGGGGGAATAAGTTCAAGGAACCCATTGCTATGCTAGAAGTTTTCTGGGTGCCAATTCTCAGTGTAGAGGCCCTTGAGTTGGGCAGCTGCTGTGAGCCATCCTGCTATAGTGAATGGCATGGGAGCCTGAAGAGTGACACCCCTTGTTCAGTAGGCTGCAAGGGGTCCCGCGTGTGTGGCACGGCTCCATGGAATTTCCTGTTTGTTCACCTTTGGTTACTTGACAAGGCTTCCCAGAATTAGAAGACCTAACCTTTTGGCTTAGTATGGCTTTGGGAGATTCTGAGGGCCCTGGAGTTTCTCAAAGAACATGTTAATAATATATCAAAATTAATTGGTTTATTTAAAAGGCATTGTCAGTACTAGAGGTGTTTTTGACGTATGTTCCCAGTTTGGGTTCGCTTGATTTAATTTTGTTGTTGATCTTTCCTGTTAGCAGTGTGTGCATTGACCCATAATTTTAGAATAACTGGCTTTATAGTTGTGATCATGCTCTTGTGTGTGTGGAATGAAGTTATTTGTTAAATTTTTATAAATCCACATCTCCTAGGGAGATGGTGGGTCTGAGTGCAGTGATGTTTACAACTAATTGATCACAACCAGTTACAGATTTCTTTGTTCCTTCTCCACTCCCACTGCTTCATTTGACTCACCAAGAATATATCATTCCATAGTAATAATAAGAATAATAATAAGAATGACGCAGGGTACTTTTATAAACTTGAAAAGGGTCATTTAACTTTTCACTTTGTCCCCTGTGCTGTTCCTGGAGTTTATTGGCAGGGAAATAAAAGGTTTCGTTATAAGATAGATAAGTTAGATAGTAGAGAAACACAAACAAATTTTGATATTAATAGGTTTTGTTTAAATCAGTTTGTAACACAAAATTTGTAACAATAACATAGAAATTTAATAAGATTTATAGTTAAAGTTTATTATAATATTCATGTTATAAACATTGTAATTTTGGTTATAAATTAAAATGATCACTATAGAGTATAAGCAATATTAAATTGTTAACCATAACTAATCAATGTTATTAAAATTAAGTGTAGTAAGTATAAGTAAGATTAAAAAAGGGTTAAATTGTAAGCTAAGAAGGTTAAGGTTTATGATTCAGAACAAAAGCCTGATGTTTTAAAGCCAAGCATGTTGCTATTGTATAGTTTCCTGCCACAAGCTACAGGCTTTGGGGTGAACTATTGATGCATGAGTGGGTGTTTTTATCACAGCATGAGTGCTTTGGAACATTTTGATTTTTCTTTTTCTATAGAGATGAAATAAGAAATGTTTTGATAAAAAGATAAATCGTCACGTAAAAGATTAAGTAAAACATATAAATAAAGCAAGATTATGTGGTTGTTGTCCACACTTGCACTAGACATCTGTGGTCCATGTCTTTCTGTTTTCACCGAATCCACACCACCTATTCAGGTCCAACAAATCCTGAGGAGCTGGTCTCCGGCAGGCAGCTCAATTTTTCACCTTACTTTTCCAATACACATGAATCCTCTCAGGGCTTCAGGGTGTCCTAGCTCCCCTGGTTAGGTTTAGAAATATTCTGGTTCAGCCAGACAGATACTATAGCCTGAGCTTTTCTTTAGAGGTGTTCCAACATGAGCTTTACTTTAGAGGTGTGCCAGCATGAGCTTTACTTTAGAGATGTTCCAGCATGAGCTTTACTTTAGAGATGTTCCAGCATGAGCTTTACTTTAGAGATGTTCCACAGTCTAAGACAACTGTGCAACCTTGAAGGGGGCTGTGAGGCCAGCCACGAAGGGCTAGCAGCATTCAGAAGTTGGTGCCACTTCCTTGTCAGCGTGGTGCCAACATTTTGCATGGATTCTCTTCTGGCCCTTATCCATACTCATAAAATCCTGGGATTGTGTGCATGTGTGTGGGGATAAAGACCTAAAATCTATACAGCTCTTTCCAAAGAGCCAAAGGAGCCCTCATAGAAATGCAGACGTAGTGGACACTCCCCAAATTCCTGAGCTTATGAGGGAAGGAGAAGGGAAGAAGGAAGGGTGAGTGAACAGAATATTTTTTCATCCAGAACCATTATTTTATCCCAAATAACTCGATTTTTACCTGTTTACATAATTGGGAGCCCTCAGAAGATTGAGTTTGTAAATAGCAGTCCCTTGTAAAGAGTCTAAAATCACAGTTTTATAGAGGATGAAGGCAGGTATTTGAATCAAGTATGGGAATAACATTTAAGGAATTTTCTATTTATAAAGACTTAGAGCCTCTTTTATTAAAGGAAGACGATATATATTTCTACCCATATATTTAATCTTTCAGATTAAAACCATTTCCTCTCAGCCTGTCATTGGCAATGACCTGGAACAGCTAAACAGCATTGTTGTGTGTGTGTCAAAAACAGTATGGGGACTGTACAGTACACCAAGGTCCAGGGTTTGACCCCCTGTACCAGCCAGCCTCAAAACAAAACAAAAGACAAAACAAACAAAAAGCAGCATGGAGTTTACCCTTTCCATTCCTCTCTCAACTCTGCAAATACTTCTTCTGGGACTTTTAAATTTTGACATGTATTTATATATATTTATATGCTATTTTTATTTTGAAACAATCATAAACTTACAGAAAATTTGCAAGTCCATTTCAAAGAATATTTTTTCCTGAACCACTTAAGAGTAAGCTAGTAACCTAATACTTCACCACCTCTGTTATTTTAATTTCCTACAAACATGAACATTATCCTATTTAACCATGATATAACCATTGTTTTATCATAACAAAATACCACAGACTTTGTGGATTAAACAACAGAAGTTTATTTTGCTCACAGTTATTGAGGCAGGAAGTCCAAGATCAAGGTGCTGGCAGGTTTGGTTTCTTCTGAGGCCTCTCTCCTTGACTTGCATGGCTGACTTCTCTTGTGTCCTCTCATGGCCTTTTCTCTGTGCCCATATACCTCGTGTCTATGTCCAAATTTCCTCCTTTCATAAGGACAGCAGTCAGACTAGAGTAGGGCCCATCCGAATGGTCTCATTTTTAACTTAATCACCTTTTAGATGCTCTATCTCCAGATAGTCATTTTGTGAGGTACTGGGAGTTAGGATTCAACATATAAATGGTGTTGGGGGAGGACGCAGTTCAGCCGACAGCAACCATCAAAGTCAAGAAATTACCATGAATAATGTATTACCATCTGATCTTCAGACCCCATTCACCAAATGTCCCAATAATGTCTATAGCAAAAGAATCTAGTTCAGAATCCTGGGTTGCATTTAATATCATGTCTCTTTACTCTCATTCCATCTGAAATACTTTCTCAGCTTTTCCCCTGACTTTCACAGCCTTAATTTTTCAAGTTACAGATCTGCATTTTTTAAAATGCACCTGAATTTGTGTTTGTCTTGTGTTTTCTTCATGATTAGATTCAGATTACACATCTTTTGAAGAAATATCACAGAAGTGATGCTGCTTCTTCTCATTGCATCCTATCAGGTGACACCAGTTCTTATCTGTCCTGTTACTGTCTATGGCTATACCACCCTGAACATGCTTGATCTCATCTGATCTCAGAAGCTATGCAGGGTCAGGCCTGGTTAGTACTTGGATGGGAGACCATTACTGATGATGTTTACTTTATCACTTGATTAAGGTAGCAGTTTCTGGGCTTCCCTACAGTCTTATTCTTTTTTCCTTTGTAATTATCAAATGTTCTGTGGGGAGCTACTGTGAAATACCATCTCATCATCAGACTTTCAATTTCTTTATTTATAACTGTATTTGCTCAGGGTTTCCTTGTGCAATGTGTTATAATCCATCATTACCATTATGTATTTTGATGATCTAATTGTCTCAGATTTGGCCAATGGGAGCCCATTCAAGATGATTTCTGGGTCCTTTTAAAAATGTGTCATTCATTTTGTCAGCATTTTCTTGTTTTCTGGCACAAGATATTCCAGGCTTATCTTATGTTCTCTCTGCTCTAGCCCTGGATTTGGCTATTTTTTCCCCCAAGGAGCTAGTGCTCCCTTCAGTGAGGAACAGTATTAAGGTCTGAGTACTGGTGTAGTTATTTCTATCATAGTAACAATTTCAGTGGACGGAACTAGAGAATATATGTGTGCATATTCACACACACACACACACACACACATATATGTATACGTACATTTATATATACCTATTTCTATTTTTCTGCATGAAGACACACACACATTAACTCCAATTCCAATCTAACAGCAAAGGGTTTATTCTAGTTTCCTTCCTTTTCATATTTGTAGTTCTCTTTTCTGAAATACCTGGTACCTATTATGCTTAATATATTTTTATTTGATCAGTCTCCCCAAATGTCACCAATTTTCCATTACAGCTGCCACCTCATCCACTGGGCAGATGCCCTCATCACTCTGCTCAGGCCCTGACACCCAACCAGGGTCCTTCTCCTACATGGATAACCTCTTCTTACTCCTTGGGCTCTGACACCTGCTCTGGACCACTGTGGCTCCTGACCCCTTTCTGGTTGGGACAGATACCTTACTCTGTCCTAACTAACAGTTTTAGGACTGAATTGCTATGGAAGGGAAGGGAAGGGAAAGAAAAAGGAAGAGAAAGACAATGGGTCTGGAATCACTTTAAACCCATGCAACTATAGAGTTACATCTCCAACACTGTTAAGAATGTGCAAGTACCATATAGCCCAGAAGGAGTATATAGATTTTTCTGTTGAACTTATTGCACATTTCTGTTCATTATATTTTTTCAATCACATTTTCATATTCAGTGCTGGCTTTTGAGTCTGACTCTCAAACAAGAGAAGAGTTGTATACACCTGCTAGACAGCTTCAGTTATCTGGGAAGTACCAAAAAGGGAAAGGGCATCAGGAGTTGTCACAAGTAAGGCTTTCATCTCTCTTGCCTGTGCTGGAAACTGCCTTGGTTCTCTTAAGGAAGAAGGAACTCAAACTCTGTAGGTACAAAGGACAAGAGTGTCATATGGCTAGAACCTGTGGCCACTGCCGTCTTAAATTTGTAGGATTATTTCTTTTATAAACACTGAATTCTTGGGACTTCTCATATGATGCAGACAGGCTCATTCTGCATTGAAGGAACAAAAATTTATGGCAGGAAGATCATAAACTGTGGCTACCTGTAGTTGAAGTTCTTCAGATATATGCCATTTTGCCTGTACTTGTATTAATGTGCATGTGCGAATAAATGTATATGTAGCAGAATCCCTTATAAGGTAATGTTACCTGACATTCACATTGGGCCTTATTGAATCAGATTTTTTTTCAGGGAGCATATTTTCATATTAAATATATCTAAATTCATCTCTTTTAATGGTATGCTACTATAACAATATAAATAACATTTTTTTTATTAGTCCTTGGCTTCTATAGAAATTTGTGATCTGAACAGATTAATGCTAATCTTTGCTTGTGTGGCTGTTCATTTTAGTTTTCTTTATAGGAGAACATACAGATCTAATGTATATAAAGAAAAGAACATAATCAGATACCTATATAGCAATTAGCATAGATGAATCCTAATTCTAGAATTTACTTCTGTGAAATAAACGAATCTCATTTATTTCCAAAAGGGCAAATTAGATAAGAAATCCAATTAGTTTTGCAAATCCTGCTTTCATCCCTCAAATCAATTCATCAGAGATGCCACCTTGGTGTCACTGCTTGGATTTGATAGGAGAGCCAAAGCAGACTTTAATGGTCACTCCTAAAGCTAAAATATGAAATGTAATCTGTTTTTATAATGCTGTTTGGAAACATTTGCCTCTCGAATGTTTTTTCTCCAAAAGGACAATTGCATCTAACTTATATTAGTTCATTTTCTGTTGTTTATAATGGAATACCTGAAACTGGGCAATTTATAAAGAAATTGTTTCTTACAGTTTTGGAGGCTGGAAAGTCCACGGTCCAGGGGCACATCTGGTGAGGGCCTTCGTCTGGGTGGGAACTCTCCACAGGGTCCTGTGGCTATTCAGGGTGATGAGAATTGCAAGAACTCCCTTATGTGCTCCTTGCAAAGCCACCACTCCACACCCATAATAATTCATTACTCCATGAACGGATTAATCCAGTCATGAGGCCGCAGTCCTCACAATCCAATCACCTCCCAAAGGCCCCCACCTTTCAAATATCATAATCAGATTTCCTACTGTTTCAGCACTGTTACAGTGGGCATCAAATTCCAACACATAAACTTTTGGGGGACACATTTGACCAATAGCATAAGTTAAAAACATTTATTCTGAAGGAATGCCTTTTTTTTTGTTTATTTACCATATTGTACTGAGAAAATATTTCTCATTTTCTTGAATTCTCTTCATATTCGAGGCAGCTGGAAAGATAACCATTGATTACTTCTATTCCTGTTCTGGAAACTGTTCTTTTTCTACTTTTCTTTCCTTCATCATGCTTCTCCTTCCTTGCTTGTCTTGGCTTTGTAAGTTCATATCCTCTCTGGATACGGTCAGAGTCATCAGTGGTGGAAAATGTGACTGCCAGGAAGTTACCTTCATTTTTAAAACTAAATAACTTGACAGCTTTTAAATTTACACTCTTGTCAGAAATTGCATGGAACATTTAAGCTTTGTTACTGATGTCTGACATTGAACTCTGTTGAACAGTGTAAGAGATGAAAGCCAGGAACTTCATATTGGTAAAAGACATATTAATTTCTTTACAATACATGTCTTTTAAAGTTTTTCTCTTAAGGAACTGTGACCATGACCTCCTGGAAATGAATTTTTTTGAGAACTAGAAAAATGTATGTCTAGTCCATGTGAAAAATAACCTACTTCTGGACAATTGGCTGGTTAGAGAAAGCCCAGCAGCTATGATCTATAAATGTGACCTTCAAATTCCGATATTTATGAACAGGTCTTTCACAATTTAACATGATAAATGATGTTATAGAAACTAATTAGCTTTTCACTTCTGCAATTCTTCAGTCTCTGTGAATCAGGAATCATCTTTCTCTCATGTGGTGTTTGATAAAACTTCAATATATATGCTGTAGTTGATATCCAACATTAGCCTGGTTCTTCTAAATTGTCTAGGGACATGTCTAAAAGAGCATTCAAAAATATACACTATGACACATAAACAGTTTAAATTAAAGGTCAATAGAAGTGTAAAAATCCAAATACACTGTAGAAAGTATAATCAAATAGCAAGTCAGAATTTATTCCCTCTCATTTTTCATCCACATTTATTTTGAAACATAAACCAGCTCCCTAGGTTAACAGGCATTTACAAACAAATGTGTGTTTGATGTTAGCAGTTACGCAAACATGATCATGCATTTAGATCCTTTAAAAAATTTTTATAGAGAAAGCTATTTATGTAGAAATGACTTCATTTTTGATAAGCACCATTTAATACAGTTACCTGTTCACAGAGGGCTAAATGATAACAATCATAGCTCAATTATGGCTACTATTTATTGAACATTTATTACATATTAGGATCTTTCATATATTTTATTTAATTCTCATGGCAACTCTATAAGGTAAATCATATTATATCCCTTTTACAGATGAGAAAACTGAGGATTAGTGAGCATAAGTAACTTTCTCATGATCCTACATGTAGAAAATGATAAAATGATGAAGAAACCAGTCTCTTTGGTTAAAAATCTGTAAAAATCCTTTCTATTACACCACACAATCCTTAAACAAGTTACAGTGCAATTTAACACATATCTATCTCTTACAAATGCTCTCACTATCCACATACTGAAACCTGAACCCTGATACCTGGGTTCATGTTTTTACTATTCTATATACTCAGTAAATATTGTGTAGAATTATGTAGAATTATTTTTATTGGACATAATAGGCTCCCAATAAATATTTATAGATTGAGTGCAGAATTGATTTCAGAGCAATAGCATTTTTGCCTTTTTAAAGGACAATAGCACTTTAAAAAACACCGATCGGTGGAGTGTTGTATTGGTGGAGACTTTGGACAGCTCTGGGCCCAGATCTCTTCAGCAGCACATCAAAAAATAAGACATTAACTCCTGAAACAACTTCTCCTCTCTGAGGAGCAGCTCTTAGGCCATACTGGCATTTTACAAATACAAAATCATTCAGCCAAGCATTTCCTGGGATGTATAGGCATCTGAATGTATACCATGTTTGTACAAACCTCAGTATATTTTTATATCTGAAACATGAATTCAATGAGAGTCATTACAAATGCCTTAGCTTCCTTTTGAAAGGTATCTCACTAGGGTCAAGAATTAGAAACAAATTTTTTGTTCTTTTAGTCACTGTCACAAGAACTTGAAGCTAAATAGACTCGTACTGTGCAAAGATTTGAAGTAGCAGCTAGGAACAATATGTTTTTGATGTATTTTCTATCTATGAAAATAATAAGAAAAAGCCAACCTAACTACTTTTTAATTGGGAACAACTCCATTATATCAATTGTACTGAGACATTGAATAATAAATACATTCTTTACTCCTCGTTGGAATTTCTTTCACTTTTTTTCTTAGTTTTCTCATTTTCTCCAAAAGATGTGCTTGTCACACAAAGTAATTCCCTAGCATTGCAAAATTTGTGCTTCAATTGATAAAAATAAGATACAAGTTATTAAAATGTGACCTCTCTGATTTTCATAGATTGGAGCCAAAATGTCTGTTTACCCCAAGTCCCTGTCACAGTATCTTTTCCTTCCTGCAAGACCGAGAGTAGTCAAAATTCCAGGCACCTTGGATCCTGGAGTATTGCTCTCTCCCTCTCAGTTTGTGTTTCTTCACTCTGCACTAGGTGCTACCAAATGATGGCAAGAAGCATGTTTGAAACAGGACTGATGCTTTCTATTTAAAACAGGTAACCAAAAATCCTAGGGGTAAAAGCAGCTCTTGAAGAGACCACTTCATCTTGCAACAAGACTCTGCAGACTTCTGCTGAATCTGGGTTCCCTTCAGAAACCCAACTCATTACCTAGAGATGTGAGAAGTCTTGATTGACCCGTCCTCCTTTTACAGCTAATAGAACTGTCAGCTCGCCTGTCACTTGGTCATCACCAGCCCTTGAATGTAATAAAGACCTTGAAGGTAATACAGGAAGTGGAGCATCCCAAGGGTATAACCTTATCAAAAATGAGGCCGCTTGTTGAACCAAATACTCTACTTCAAAAGTTTGAATTCACAGCAAAGGTAAGTGAACATGATACAGCCTTGTTTTTTTAATCAGTGTAATGTTCTTTTCCATCTCAGCATGTTCATATCACTTCAATCTATGAATGTCCCAAGTGTAGTAGTGAAAAGTTGAGCCTGGCAAGGTCAAAAAAGATAACACAGAGGAGGCCATAATTTGTGTGTGTGTGTTGGGGGATGTGTGTGGGTATCAGTGGTTAGTTATAAGGGGTGCTTTGTCTGTCTAAAGGAAAACTATAAACAAGGTGTATTAGTCAGGGTTCTCCAGAGAGATAGAATATGTTATATACAAGAAGAGATTTATTAGGGGAATTAGCTTATGCGATTATGAAGAGAAGTCCCATGAAAGGCTGTCCGCAAACTGGATGCCAGTAACGTGGCTCAGTCCAAGTCCAAAGGCCTCAAAATCAGGGAAGCCAGTGGTGTCCTTGGTGTAAATTCTGGAACCCCAAAGCTGAAGCGTCTCGAGCTCTGATGTCCATGGACAGAAGAGTGTATCCTAGCTGCAACAGATAGAGAGAGAGATTCACCTTGTCTGTTTTTTGTTCTCTCTGGGACCCCAGTGGGTTGGATGGTTCCCACGCATACTGAGGGTGGATATTTCCCACTGAATGTACTCAGCTGGAAACACCCTCACAGATACACCTAAAAAGGTGGCTTTACCAGGTATCTTGGTATTTTTAAATCTAATCAAGGTGACACCTGAAATTAACCTTCATACCAGATTTCATTAAATAATCATTAAATTCTATTTAATTCATTGAACCAGGTACCAAATATTGAGCTCTTGATCTGGAGGGCATTATTCTCTCTGCTGAGGTTAGAGACAGAAGATTATCTGACAGGGAATATTAATGCTCAGAAAACAGCCATGTTCTCCTTTACATTTCCCAGATTTCCTTGTAGTTATGTTTGGGCCATGTGACTATGTCCTGACCAATGGGAACTAAGCAGAGATAATGTAAACCATTTTCAGTCCTGACCCCTGCAAACACTTCACATGGCTCTCCAGGTCTCTCTTCACTTTCCATTTGACTGTGGAAACCACATGTTCCAGATGGCACTACTACAACATAGGAGCAACCTGGATTCCTGGATTTCTGCTTAGGAAGAGACTGCCCTGGAGAGCTACCCAACCTGGTTAGACTTTGCATAAGTGAAAATAAACTTTTATTTTATTAAACTGCTGCAATTTCAGGGTTTGTTATCATAGCATAGGTTATCCCATTAGTTCTCAAAGTATGGTTCCCAGATGGCAGTGCCAACATCTCTGGTGAACTTGTTAGAAATGCATATTCTTAAGCTCACCTGAGGTCTACTAAATCAGAAACTCTGAGGGTGGGACACAGCAATCTGTGTTTTAACAAGTCATCCAGGTGGTTCTGATGTATACTGAAGTTTTGAGAACTATAGGTCTAAACTATCTTGTCAATACAGACATAATCCTTGATCTCAAGGATCTCAGTCTTATAGACAGATGCCCTTATATCCTAGACTCCTCTCAGTTTCCCAAGAAACCCTTGCTTGAACTGAAACCAGGCTCTCCCCTGAGGACAGGGCATAGCTTATAGCCTTCTCAAAGTGTTGCTATTTATTGTTTTACCACTCACATGCCCAAACTGCAGTTGGAGATGGAACTGTGCCTTTGAAGCCCATGCTATTCAGCTCTGTCACCCTCTTTCTTTCATCTGGCAGCCTTCGGGTCACTTTCATTTGTTACTGAGTTTGGCACTTGGATCACAGTCTTCAGCTCCGTCGTGAGTATGGATCATTTCTATGCACATTTATACTTGTTTAAGTCTCTCCTGGGTAAAACAAATTCCTGAACCTCACATACCCCCATAAGTTCCGATCCCATTTCCCCTCTCCCCACTCACAACCAAATTTCTTGAAAGAGTTGTCTGTAATCACGGTCTCTCCATTTCTGTACTCTCAAACTGATTACAATCTATCTTATGCTCTCAACAATCCACTAAAATACTTTTGTGAAAGTCACAAATGTCCTCCATGTAGCTGAATTCAATGGATAATTTCAGAATCCAGTGACCTGATCTGATGCTGATGACCACACACTATTTTCCTCTTATATTTTCTACCAGTTCTGTGTTCTTCATCCATGCTCATGTTCCTCAAAGCACAGTACTAACCTTGCCCTCCAGCCCCCCCCTTTTTCATCTTTCTTTTTTTTCATCCCTAAGGAATCTCAGTCAGAACTTTGGCTCAATTACCGTGGATGCCCAAATGACTGACGAATTTATATTTTCATTCAAGACCTCTGTTCTAAGAACAGTCCCATATGTCTAACTGTCCACTGAATTCTCTTAGATATCTCAAACATGCCGTATACCCAGTATGTCCAGCTGTAAATTTAGAACCTTGCCATACAAAATTCAGTACAGTAGTACCCCTTATCCACAGGGGTTACATTCAGAGACCTTCAGTGGATGCCTGAAATTGCAGATAGTACCCAAACCTATGTATACTATATTTTTTTCCCATACATACCAAGTTTCCCATACATAAAGTTTATGTTAGGCACATTGAAAGATTAACAACAATAGCTAATAATAAAATAGAACAATTATAATAATATACTGTAATAAAAGTTACAAAGAAGTTGAGTGAGAATCTTACTCTCTCAAAATATTTTATTGTACGGTGCTCACCTTTCTTCTGATGATATGAGATGATAAAATGCATATATGGACTGCAAAGATGGCAGAATAGATGGTCCCCAGCATCATTCTCTCCCACAAATCAAACAATTTACAACCATTAAAAAGCAATGACAGCCCAACTGGGCCTGCTAGAGCTCAGCGAAAGAGGAGAGACCTATGGAATTCATGAAGGCAGGAGAAGCCATGATGAGAGAAAGGACCACTCCCACCATTTTGACCTCCGACAACTTCAAGGCTGGCCCTGGTGAGCACACGGAGCAAGAGCCGGAAAAAGCTGTGCTCTTTGTATGAAGTGGCTTGGAGGCAGCAGGGGAGAAAAGGGCCTTGGTGGCCCCCACGCCAGCAAGACCACTAACAGGGCTCCCATGGACCCACAGAGGAGCAAGGAGCCACAGACAAGTGAAAAAAGGAGCCACTCAGAGGCCAGTGAGTCATTCCAAGGAACTGGCCCATGGCCCGCCCCATGGGGAGTGTTTGGAGTGAGGGTGGTGGGGAAGACAGATCCACAAGGGGAACATAGGGGCACAGCAAGGACAGCTGATCTGCCCTCTAATCAGCATAGGATCACTCAATGGAGCCTGGTCAGGAATATAGATCTGCAGGGGGTGCAGTTTGCTGAAAAAACTCAGGCCCAGACCAGAGTTTCCACACAACCGAGGTGTACCAGACCTCATGAGACCTGGAAGTACATACAAGATTAACAATTAAAACTTGAGCTGCACAAAAAGCCTTCCTCAGAGAATCAGCAGCAAAGCAGCAATTTAGCAGAACCACAGAGCTCAAGTGCTGGTCCACACAGGAAGTTCCAACATTTTAGAAGTAAGCAAAGGACAACAAATAAGTTCTAGAGCAGAGTTTAAGTGGTGGGAATAATGAATAATCCAACACAGAACTGAAAGGAAAAACAAAATAACCACAGATCATAGACAAAGTTCGATATTAACTACTAAAGGTCTAACACCACCAAAGAACACCTATAAAACCTAGAAGGACTGGAAGCCCCCTGGGTTCCCAAGCTGGGGCAGTGGGGAGGGCTGTGGGCCTCAGCCATGTCCCCACAATGGCCACACCCAGCCCAGCAACAACCACCATGCTGACACCAGAAGTGCTCTGGGCTCCCGAGATGGGGCCATTGGGGGCCGAGGGCTTCAGCCACACCCCCCTGACAACCCAGCAACAGCAACAACTGAGCCACCACTGGAAGCCACCTGGTCTCCGCTGACAGAATGAGGGGGGTGCCACAGGCCTTGACCATGTGTGCCCTCCCTCCTCCTCCCACCCTATGTCCCTTCTCCCCCTTACTTGCAACTGCTCCACAACATCTTAGAATGTAAAAAATAATAATATTAATAAATAAATAAATTCAAAAAAATGCATACATGATGAGATAAAGTGAGGTAAATGATGTAGGCATTGTGATATAGCATTAGGCTACTACTGACCTTCTGACTATATGTCAGAAAGAGGATCAACGAGCCATGACCTATCAATGTGGTTGTACTGGTCACATACTTTCAAATGTTCCTGTTTTTAACCTTTGCACAGCCATCATTCTTATCTTAGCCACCATCACTCTTATCTGTACTACTACAATTGCCTCTCATGTGTCCTCTCTGCATCTGTGATATATATCTATGGCTTATGTTAACCCCTGGGCTCATCACTAAGGCTATACAAATGTTAGGATAAATAATTTTATGTTTAGGGGGAGGGGAGATTTTTATTTGGACTCTATAAAGGAGAAAGATATTGAGAAAGGTAAATTAAAATTATATCGACCCTCCAAATAACCTACATTTCACCTGTGTGTGTGTTTGGTTAGGGAGATACAGGAAGAGGGTGATAGATACAGAGAGGCTGAGGAACACACTGACCATACTCCATGGTGTCTAGAGAGGAGAAGTCACAGACACAGCCCATTTTAATTCAGATTGAAGAAACGGATAACAGTTTATTAATGCTACAGAAATCATACTATCTGTAACAATGACTTTTTTCCCCTTCTATATTACCATCCTTGCTTAAGCTGAATTTGACCCGTCATAGAAGGAGAGTTTTATGCTTCCATGAGAGGTTATATTTGTCTATTAGTCAGTAATGTTTCTATCATTCATTTTCCTGTCATATCTACTTTTTTTCTATGATCATGATATAAAGAGCTGTTTTATAAGTATTTTAGGTATTATTAAAAGTTATTGTTATATCTTAGATTGGTAACTAGTATGCTATTTTAGTTAAAATGACAACTAAACATTATTCACAATCAAAAATTAGAGAATGATGTTATAGAAAATAGTGGAGTAGGAAACTTAAGGGACCAGTCTCTCCACTGAAACAATCATTAAGTTGGAGAAAATATCAGAACCAACCAACCAGTTTTGGAACTCTGGAATCTGATCAGACACTGATAGTAACCAGGGGAGTGGTTGACAGAGGATGAGGCTGCTGAACTTTGGTAAGAGAGGGACATGTGCAAAGCAGACACTATCTCCATTCCTCAGCCCCTCTGTGGCCATGGGAACAGTGGCTTATGTTCCTGGAGTGGCTGGCTGGTGCCAGGGTGAACAGTAAGGACCCTGTCTTCCAAAAAGATGGGGTTGTGCACTTTAGTTGGTCTGGTGATTTCCTAAGGGACTTGTACAGACCCTTGCATTTGCCCGAAGGGGCTGCAGTGGCTTCCTCTAAGATGTATATTGGAAGATTTAAAGAGATATACACACCTTTAAAAATATTTTAAGGAAATTTGTGTTCGGTCACAGACTGACTGCAGAGATAATGGAACAAAAACTCCAGTGACAACACACAACAAGCAATAGAGGCTCTGCAAAAATGGTTTGGAAATACCACTTTACAGATGGACACTGTAACCCTTAATAAGCCAAAACAACAAACAAACAAACAAACAAAAAACAACCTAAACAAAAACCAAAAATAATTCCTTGAGGTGGGGAAGAATCTGATTTCCAGAGTTACCCCATTATAATACATCATGATACTAAAAATGTCTATTTCTGAACAAAATAATTGCAAAGCATAAGAGAAACAGGGAAATATGGCTCATTTGAAGGCAAAAAAGATCTGACAGATGGTCAAAGAATTAAGGGAAATCAGGAGAACAATATATGAACAAATAGGGAATATCAATAAAATAAAATTATAAAAAGGATGACTAAAATGTATCATGGCTGAAATAAAAATGTCACTAGAGGGATTCAACAGAAGATTTGAGCAGGTAGAATAAAGAATCAGTGAACTTGAAAATAAGGCAGTTGAAATTGTCTAGTCAGAGATACAGAAGGAAAAAAGAATAAAAATGAACTGAAACTCAGGAGACCTGTGGGACACCATCAAATTTACAAATATATGCATCATAGTAGTTTCAGAAGGAGAAGAGAGATAAAAATGGGGCAAAAAGAGTATTTGAAGAAATAGTGATTAAAAACTTCCTAATTTGATGAAAAACATGAATCTACACATCCAAGAATTTCAACAAACTCCAAGCAGCATCATCTCAAAGAGATCCACTCTGAGACACATTATAAATAAACTGTAGAAAACCAAAGAGAAAGTAAGAATCTTAAAAGCAACAAAAAAGAAGCAACTTACCCCATACAAACAATCCTCAATAAAGTTAACAGCTGATTTCAAATCAGAAACCATGGAGACCAAATGGCCATGGATGACATATTTAAAGTGCCAAAAGATAAAAAATCTTGTCAACCAAAACCTTTTTACTGTCAAAACTATCATCCAAGAATGAAGGAGAATACATTTCTGGAGAAACATAAGCTGAAGGAGTTTTTTATTAATAGATGGGCTCTGCAAGATTGCTAAATGAAGTCAATTGATTTTTTCTTTTATGGTTCATGCCTTTTGTGTCCTATGTAAGAAATCTTTGCCTAATAAAATGTTATACAATTTTTCTCCTATGTTTTCTTCTAGAAGCTTTATAATTCCAGCTTTAGTGATTAGGTTTATGATCCATTTCAAGTTAATTTTTGTACATAGTATGACATAAAATTTGAGATTCATTTCCCCCCATATTTATACTGAATTTTTTCAGCACCACTTGTTAAGAAGACTTTACTTTCTCCGTTGAATTGCCTTTGTAGCTATGTAGAAAAAAAATCAATTTACCATACATGTGTGAGACTATTTCTGGACTTTATATTCAGTTCCATTGATCTCTATGCTTTTCTTACCTCCATATCATACCATCTTAATTACTGGAGCTTTAGAGTAAGTCTTGAAACCAGGTAGTATAAATACTTCAACACTGTTCTTTTTCAGAACTGTTCAGTTATTCTAGATCATTTACATTTCCATATAAATTTAAGATTTGACTTGTTGATTTACCAAAAAAAAAAAAAAAAAAATTATCCCAAAAGACAGGTGGAATTTTTATTAGAATTGCATTGAATCTAGAGATTAATTTGGAAAAAATTGATCTCTTAATAACATTGAGTCTTCCAGCCCAGAAACGTAGTGTCTCTCTCCAGTTAGTTAGGCCTTCCTGAATTTTTCTCAGAAATGTTTAATAGTTTTCAGTGTACAGGTCTTGATCACATTTCATTGAATTTGTCTCCAAGTATCTAATCTTTTTGGTCCTATTATAATTGTATTTTTTAAATGTCACTTTTCAATTGTTCGTCTGCAAGTTACAGAAATACAGTTTCTTGTATTGACTTCATATCTGTTGACCTTCCCTTAACTTGAGTATGAACTTGAGTAACTTTTTAGATTACTTAGGATTTTCTACTTAGATAAACACGTCATCTGTGAATAAAGATAATTTCATTTCTTCCTTTCCAATCTGTATATCTTTTTCTTTTTTTCAACTTACAGCACTGGCAGAGACTTCCAGTGCAATCAGTGTGACCACTGGGCTTTGTTTGGGTTTCCCCCCTTATGCTATACCCTGCAAACTGCTTCAGCTAGTAAGATAGAGTAACTGTAGGGCTCTCCTCATTTGATTTTTCTCTCTCTGGGATCATAGTTCTATAATGCCTAATGCCAGTGGCCAAAATTCGTTGTTTCCTATATTTTCTCTGGCTTTCTAGTTGTTTATAGTGATAGAACAATTCTTATAGCAGTTAATATTTTAAGGCCAGTGTGAAAATTACATCCAAGGGACATTTTAAGCAGTCATTTCTATGTACTCTAAACATTATACCTATATTCTGTCAGCCCACTAAAAAATTATGTACCCATAGAAATTCCCTCACAGAACTGTGATTTAATGTTATATCTTCAGCAGTTATTGAGTAATTGTCATATAAGAAATATTCATCTTTTATAAACTGTATATAAAAAAACATTTTGTTCAATACCCCATCTCTAACCATGGACACAATCACATTTCCATAAAGCTCAATGCTAGGAAACCTGACCACTGTCAAATTACTGCTGTTTCCTTTTATTAGATAGAGAGAACCATATAATGTATGTTTGATATTGTGAAATATATTTTTGGTCTTTGTCCTTGTCTCCTGACATACAACTCGTAAAATCTTTAGAATCTCCAAGGTGCGGTTTTTTTGTAAGCTAATTAGTTGTCTGCTGGTTGGCAGCTCCAGGTAGCTTCAGGATGGGAGCTGGTCACCAGAAAGACCAAGGCAGGACTATCAGTCCCACCCCCCACCTTCTGGGAGGGAAAAGGGACTGAAGGTTAAATTGATCACCAATGGCCAATGATTTAATCAATCACGCCTATGCAATGAAGCTCCCATAAAAACCCAAAAGGACTGGGTTCAGGGAGCTTCTGGATAGCTGAACACATGAAAGTTCCTGGAGGGTGGCGCACCCAGGGAGGGCATGCGAGCTCCATGCTTCTTTTCCCATACCTTGCCCTATGCATCTCTTCACGTGTATCCTCTGTAATATCCTTTATAATAAATGGGTAAATGTAAGTAAGTGTTTTCCTGAGTTACGTGAGCCACTCAGCAAATTAATCAAACCCAAGGAGAGGATTGTGGCAACCCCAATTTATGGCCAGTCAATCAGAAGCGCAGGTAAAACGAACTTTAGCTGGTGATTGGAATCAGAAGTGGGGGAGGGGCAGCCTTGGCAACTGAGCCCTCAATCCGTGGGATGTGATGCTATCTCCAGGAAGGTAACAGTCAGAACTGAATTGGAGGGCACCCAGATGGAGTCTGCTGCAGAATTGTTTACTTGCTTGCTGGTGGGGAGAAATCCCCACACATTTGATCACAGAAGTTGGTCTTCTGTGTTGATTGTTGATGAGTAAGAGAAGACGAAAACATACACTTTGTGTTTTTTGTTCCAGGAGTATGTTTCTTTTTTTCTCTGAAGGCTGCCTGGGAAATTATATTTTAATTGGGTTCTTTTGTATAATGATCTCCCTTCCTTGACTACCTTTCTTTTACCATTGTTTTAATAATTGGATTATATTTATTTCTTTTATTGGGAGCCACTTCAAATCCTCTTTAGAAATTGGCAGAATATGAGTAATAAAAAAAATGGTGAGGCTACATACCGGACTATTTATGAGATGGATCTTGAAATTAGATGGATTTGTACTTGCATCCTACAATTTCTACTTTTGGCTGTGTGACTTGTTGCAAGTTATTTAACTTCATAGATTTTCAGTTTCTCTGTAAAATGGTGATATTAATATCGAGTCCATTGGGTTTGTGGAGATTAGCTCAGTGTCTGAAACACAGAGTACCATAAATGATAGTAGGGTGTTACAGTAATTATTAGAGATTGTAGCAATTCTAATTCTGTCTGGATTTAAATCCCTGATAAAAGGAATATTTGATATAAATCACAAAATAGCATGCTACAAGTCATCTGTCTTCAATGTTTTAGGAGGCTCATTTGTGATAAGAAATGTAATTCCTGAGACATTGTGGGTGGGTCCTTGAGATGTATGATACCTTCCACTCTCAAAATGCTATACCAGACAAGTCGGATGTATCCTTAAGGATTCTTTGTTGGAAATCCTTTTTGGTCAGTTAGCTGACAGACTTGCAGATTTTTAGGTCAGTAGTTCTTCTCCTGGGTTTTAATTTGGGCCTATGGTCAATGAGGAATGAGGAAAACATTAAAATTTAGGTTTAGATCATAAAAAGGCAATGTGGATGCTTCATATGGCAAATGTAATTAGATCAATCACCTGAGCTCTCAAAGTAATTATAAGGGGGATATTAATTTCATGTTGCTCAAATTGTTTCCAGCTTGAGAAAGTGTCATTTCTGGATCTTTAGCTCTGTTATTTGTCTAACATCTAACCCAAGTTAATCTTTTGGATGATGTTTGTTTGGAAAAGCTAACTGAAGTATATTGTTCTAAAGTGCCATTGAATCTGGGATACCAAATAACGCCTATGCCTTTGCTCTTTAAAAAGATTTTTCTTCTCTTTTATCCTTTGAGAACATAAATTAAAGCAAGAATTAGAATAGGACTATTAGATATCATCACGCTGAGTTAAGAAGAATTAACAGGCTGGCACAGTTGAAGCATGATGATTCTAGTCACTCTGGCGATGTGTACCTAACAGACTTCCCAGGGCCAAACTTAACCTACCTGGACACCTGCATGTGTGAGCAAGATGCCATGCTGATTTTCATGACATGCACCAGCTCCTTCATTGGCTTAGTAAAATATCTGGTCTTCTCGCACTGTATATATTTTATTCTTTTTGTTATGAAAGAAGCAACTCAGAATTATGTTAAAATGTATGAAAAAATTATCATTCGCCAAACTAGCTGTAACATTAATGGAAAATCTTAATTTATTTATGACTTGAACTATAAACAGAAAAGAACTCAGTTAGGGTGAAAATAGTGTCCTTGTATGAGTTCCTGACACAACAAAATAGACCCAACATGATAAAACGGGAAACAAAATTATTAATTATTCATTATGATCTGCTCAGCTCTGTAACAGTAATTAATGCACCACAGGGAATTCATAGAACAGGAAATCCTAGTGGATCTGTTTGATAAAAATACGAAGTAAAAACTATGAAGGCCCAGGTAGAGTATTTTGGGGGAACCAAAATAGTACTATCCTTAATAGTAAGGATATCCATGGAGCCTGCTGGGAGGCCTTCAATGATCAGATGGTCTAAGGATCACTTTGGTAACTGGTGACTGTCCTGCTGTTAATAGAAATGTCTCTTCATCATTGCTAGGTTGTGTGTCATCTTTTTCACAGATCACTGAAATCCCATTAAATTCTACAAGTATTTACTGAGCACCTATCATGTATGTGTTTAGTATTGTGTCAGGGACTGAAAAGGCTAGAATTTAGCATTGTGAGGCACTTGTCAGCAAGGTAGGAAGATCTGATATATGATAACCAAATAGATAAGAGCAAAAGGCTGTGAATGATTTTCTAAATCAATGACATACATCTTATGTGAGGGGACTTCAAAAATTTCTTGAAAAAATGGACTTAAAATATAAAAATAAAAATATGAACTTTATTTCTCAACATAAGCTCCAAGTTCAAGACACATTTGTAAGCGATAATACCAGCTGTTTAGTCTATCCCTAAAGAACTGAGGGTCCTGGGAATTTAACAATATCAATGCAGTCTTTTTTACATTATTAACTGAAGAAAAATGGGTGGCCTTTAAAGACTTTTTAAAATTAGGAAACAGAAAGGAGGAAGGAGCCAAATCAGGACCATAAGGTGGAAGCCTTATGGTAGATATCCCATTAAAACTCTTGCAAAATTGCCTTTGTTTGATAAGAGGAATGAGCAGAAGCATTGTGTTATAGTGGAGAAAGACTATCTGGTAAAGCTTTCCTGTGACTTTTCTGCTAAAGCTTTGGCTAAATCTCTGAAAACTCTCATAATAAGCAAATGTTATCATTCTTTGGCCCTCCAGAAAGTCAACAAGCAAAATACGTTGAGCATCCCAGAAAACTGTTGCCATGACCTTTGCTCTTGACTGGCCTCTTTTTGCTCTAACTGGACCACTTTCATCTCTTGGTAGCCATTGCTTTGATTGTACTCGGTCTTAGGATCATACTGGTAAAGCCATGTTTCATCTCCTATTTCAGTTCTTTGAAGAAATGCTTCAGGATCTTGATTCCACTTGGTAAAAATTTCCATGGAAAACTCTGCTCTTGTCTGTAGCTGATCTGGGCACAACAGTTTTGGCAACCATTGAGTGGAAAGTTTGCTCAACTGCAATTTTTCAGTTAGAATTACGTAAGTTGAATCAGTTGAGTTGTCTATGGTGTTTCTGCTGTTAATTGTCAGCTCTCTTCAATTAGGGCATGAACAAGATTAATTTTTTTCTTTGCAAATTGATGTGGGTGGTCTGCTGCTGTGGGTTTCATCTTCAACATCATCTTGTCCTTTCTTAAAATGAGTTATCCATTTGTGATGTGCTGATTTCTTTGGGGCACTGTCCCCATAAACTTTTCATAAAGCATCAATGATTTCACCATTTTTCCACTAAGGCTTCACCATAAATTTGATGTTTTTTTTCTTGCATGGACTTTAGCAGAATTCATGTTGCTCTGATATGGGCTCTTTTCAAACTGATGTCTTATTCTTCTTAGTGTCTCAAACTAGATCATGCTTAGACATGTTATAACAAGGTAGAACAACTTTATTTTGGTAAAAAAAATTTTGCAATCTACGGATAGTTTTTTCATAATACCCATTTTCCATGAACTTTTTGAAGACTCGCTGTATATGCTCTAAGAACTGAGAGAGGGGTGAGAATGCCATGAGATGCAGAACGCTGGGGAAGTTTTCATGTATGGCATGAAATTTGAACTGTATCTTGGAGAAGAGATAAAATTTTGAGTGGGAGGAGGGGAATAAAAGAGGTTTTTTTTTTGGGTGGAGAGCAGCTTGAATAAAGTCACTGTGAGAAGGTAGACTAAACCTGAATTTCCAAGACGTGAGAATAATCAACTGGTTGTAGTGAAGGACTCACATTTAGGAAGAGTGAGGAAAAAAACAGTTGGAAAGTTTGTCAAGAGGACATCACTAGCATCTGCGGAATGAAGACAAACATAGAGACTGGTTCTCAGTTTGTGCTCTTTTGTTATTCATGCTCTCTTGCTCTAGCATGTAATCTTCCTCTATTCTCCCACCACATGGAATTCACTTGTCCCCTCAAATCCAGTTCCAATCCACTTATGTTTTCTATACATCTCCACTTCACATTGCACTGTGTAGACCCACGCCTATTTTAGCAGACTCTTGTCCAAGCACTGTATACTTGTACAATGGCCAAATTAGAACCCTAATGAATGCAAAAATTGATTGCTTTTAGCTACTTCTTAAGTATTATCTATTAAGTATTATGTTTTAGAAAAAAATTATTTGTATGAGTTGTATCATATGGATACCTGACTCCAAAGAAATATGAAGGTCTTATGTAAGTGCTTATATACCACACACACAGTGGTCCTGCACATAAAATATGCTCAATATTTTCTGAATAAATGAATAGATGAATAAATATATCTAGACTTTTTTTTTTTTACAAATTTTAATCCTTCTAGAATGATTAGCACCTACTGTTGTTGTGATTCTGGAAATTTCACAGTAATCTGAGGGAATTTTAATGTCAGTAAATGAGACAGGTAACTCCCTAGGAGACTTCTTAGACAACTTGGCTCCTCACAGATATCCTCAGAAGTAGATTTTATAAAAATTATGAGTGAAATAAAATTATAGAGAAATAATATTTTACTTTCATAAATTGGAACAGAAATCTATATCTAGTATTTACTAAACAACCTCAACCTACCTTTGGATGTAGGTAGGGATCGCTTTCTATAACCCTAAATTCTCTTCTACTCAACACCTATTAAAACCTAAGTTCATATATACCACATTTTCTTTATCCATTCATCCACTGTTGGACACTTAGGTAGATTCCATATCTTGACTATTGTAAATAGTGCTTGAATAAACATGGGAATGCAGATATCTCTTCGACATACTGATTTCATTTCCTTTGGATATATACACAGTAGTGGAATTGCTGGCTCACATGGTAGTTCTATCTTTAATTTTTTGAGGTATCATTTATTACAAAATATACAAGAAAAGAGGCTTTTGAATGTTCTCACCACAAAGAAATGATAATGGTATGAGGTGAGGGATACGCTAACTACACTGATTTGATCACTATATAACATATACATGTATAAAAACATCAATTGTGACCCATAAATATGTATAGTTACAGTGTGTCAATTAAAAATAAAGAAGTTCATAATATGTCTTTTCTAATTGATTGGGATTTTATGTTTCTTTGAACATCAGAAACTCTGAGTCAAATTTACAACCCACTTATAATTGTTTATGCTGCACTTTTTTGTTTGGTCAGATTTTGAAAATGCATTTGTTGTATTCCATGTGTTTTTGTAAAAGGATGCCTCAAATCCTCTTTTAAGGGTGATAAGACATGAAGGCACAAACATTTTCAAAACACATATTCTCTTCCAGGTACTGTGCTAGGTATTGCAGATGTGAGTCAAAACTTGATCAATAAATTATAGGCAAGGACATTGAAACCTAATGAAAATTGGTAAAATTTCTTCACTCCCTAAATACATGTCACTTCAAAGAGACAAAATGGCAGATAGATGCAACCAAAAACTCTTTCACAGGATCTTGATCTAGAAAGGTCTGAAGAGGATATTTAATACAGCTTTTCCCAAATTTTTCCATAGAATACTGTTGCAGAAGATAGTAATAGTTATAAAAAATAAATAAACCCTTCTGTGGTCAAATAATGATGGTGCCAAATCGGTGGTGGGTAAAATTGCCGGTGCCTTAGGACAGCTCAAGAAAGTGGCTCAAACTCTATGAGTTGTCATTGTAGTCTTCGTTGCTACACACTTGCAGAAAAAAAAAGCCAGTTTTACTTAGTAGGGTTCTCAATGGAGGAGTGAAAATTATTAATGCTATTAAATCTTGAGTATGGAACACACCTCTTTAATATCCTACATGACCAAATGGGGGAAGTACACATAAAACACTTCTGTTGTGCATGAAGGAAATCCCTTGTGGAGTTATTTGAGTTATAACTGAACTAATCACATTTTTCCTGGAACACCATTTTCAGTTGGAAGAATGACTAACAAACTTTTGATACTGACACATGAATATTATAAATATAAATATATATATATATATTTAAGTGAATAAATGGGTCCTGTCACTTCAAGGAAAACAATTGATAGCATTTGTTGCCAAGATAAAGTTTAAGCACTCAAGTGAAAATTTGAATTTCAGAAATTTCATCTTTCACCATGAATTTGATAGCTTTCTAATATGTAAAGACTTTTCTGATGTTATTGGTAGGGATATTAATGAATGTGTTTTTTGATGTTATATAATGAAATTTGCCAACACTTGGAATATCTTCATAACTCAGTAAATCGATATGGTCCAAATATTACAAAATTATGCATGGTTAAAAAGTTCATTCAAAGAACAAGATAGACGAATGGATTTTAATGTAACAGAGAATAAAAGTTCATTGATATGATTTCTTATTTCATATTGCAGTTAACTTTTCAGAAAGAACTACTTGTTGAGTTTTGGTGTAGTATCAAAGGACATCCACAATGATCTGAAAAAAATATTAAAATACTCTTTTTTTTCCAGATCTTAGATCTTGCAATGTCAGATTTTCTCATATGCTTTAACTAACACAATAGATTTAAGGCTGAAACAGATATGAGAATCTAGCCATCTTCTGTTAAGATAGTCTCAAGAAAGATTTTCAAATAATATTTTTATATGATACTCTACTCATTAATATTTTCTATTTTGGAAAATATACTTAACTTTTCATAAAAGTATATTTTTGTAACATGTAATGGTTTATTTTTGTTATTTTTAAATGAATTAACAAATACTTAAAAAATTTGTTTTAATTTGTAAAAGAGTAGATATCAATAGAAATAACCCATATAAACAAAAGCAAATTGGAACCTCGAAATTTTTAAGGATGGAAAGTGGCCCAAGGACAAAAAAGTGTAGGAACTGCTTTACTAGAAGAAACTTTCTGAGGTCACATTCAAGTCCCTTTGTTTATGCATCTTTATTTGCTAATATGGAAATTAAAAGCAGCACCTATATTTCTATTTTAACTAATGTGGTAAAGCAGTCATAAAAAACATGAATAGTGTTATTACTCTGAAAAACATATCCTTTCTGGTTATTCCTACATACAAACATTTATGGAGAATAGACATCCTGAAATGTTATTGTTTTATTTTACCAAAAATACTTTTTGTTTGTGTATCAAATAAGAATTCCCTCAAAAGCTTAATGATATTAATATTATGTTGTTACACAGATAATAGCTGTGGGATAAACAGAAATTCATTTGTAAGGAATGCATTCATTATGCTTTCCCAGGGCCTTTTATTCATGGCATTTTGACACCTGACAAATGGCTGCAGGAGAGGTGTGCCAAATGAGTTCCCTGTTGTTTACTGCTTGTCACAAGCTGGTGCAATACACATCCTTCCCACTCCAGATTGTCTTTACTCATAAAGGAAAGCTGCTCTCTCCCCATCCCTGTAATGATTGGCTGAGATCACAGCAACAGGTCAATGATTTTGAAGGTGCTTGATGAGTTTACTGAAACATAGCAAGGAAGATAAAGTCCCACTTGTGGATTTCCCTGTGAGGTGACACCACACTAGCCAAAGCTGAAGAAACACTATTTATATTTTCTGCAGGTGCCTCTTTTCTTGTATCCAAACTGCCTTTTTGATTCTTCTGATTAAATTAATGTCACCCTCACAAATAGCTATCTAGGAAAACTTGCTGCTCCATGTGTGGTTCACAGACCAGCATCCCTGGCATCCCACGTACTTTATAGAAATGTAGACTCTCAGGCTCCAACTTAGACCTCCTGAATCACAATCTGCATTTTAACAAGATCCCCAGGTGATCTGTATACTTATTCATGTTGGAGAAGCACTGCTGCAGATAAGATGATTTCAACCATAGCTGCACTTTGAAATCATCTGGGGAGTTTCAAATCATTTGACACTCGGGCTACACTGCATAGCAATCATCTGACGCTTGGGCTGCACTGCATAGCAATTAAATTGAAATCTCAGAGTGTAAGACAGTCTGCTGAAGAAAAATAGCATTCTTCAAGTTCTGCGAGAGTTACCATTTTCTCCTGCATCTATTTTTCATAGAAGAACCTTTAGATTTACTATAAAAGTAAGCGGGAAAACATACTTTCCTTCATAGGCAGCTTTTCAGTACCACCAAGTATGTAGGATTATGTTGCAAGTGGTATAAATGACATATGTCTGGGCACCATTTTACTGTCCCCTGTACGGTCCTTTGTGCAGCCCTCAAATTTCCTTCAACCCTAAACCTCTTCATGCACCTCATTGAAAAAGTTGTGTGGGGAAAGCTGGCTTGACATTCACTGTTAGGTTGGACAGGAAGGTTGTATCTAATCTCCTCCATGCTATAGACCTTTGAGTAAACCTAGAACTAAATACCTTGTTTAGCGTCATATTAATCTGTAAAGGTTTGTTAGGACTTCCATAAGAAAATATCACAGTCTGGGTGGCTTAAACAACAGAAATTTATTTTCTTGCAGTTCTGGAGGCTGGAAAGTCCAAGATCAAGGTGTCAGCAGGGTTGGTTTCTTCTAAGGCCTCTGTCCTTGGCTTGTAGCTAGCTGTCCTTCTCTGGTATCTTCATATGGTCCTCGCTCTGTGTGTGTCTGCGTCTATGTCTTAATCTCCTCTTCTTCCTAATGACCTCATTTAACCTTAATACCTCTTTAAATACCCAGTCTCCAAATATAGTCATATTATGAGGTATTGGGGGTTAGGACTTCAATATATGAATTCTGAGGTCGGGAGGGAAGACACAATTCAGCCTGTAATACTAATTAAAGGAGAGAAGATTACAAGGGACAGAAAACTATTGATGCTTTCAACATTGTCAATAATAACAAATAACACTAATATGAATGGTGGCATACTTTTTAGATGTCAATACTAAATAAAATATATTTAATATTTTTACTTGTAGAATTTTCACTATAAAGTAGAGGACTATAGGCAAGATATTTTGTATAGTGTGGTTTTCCCTTCTTCACCTTGGATATTTTACCTGAAAACAGAAAAAATTTATAAATAAATATAGCAAAGCAGAATGGTTTGCTTAATTTGATGTCTAAATAAGTATTTATTAATTGATTTTTAAGGTTTGTTTGTTTTGTCTGGGTTTTCCAAAACTTAAAATGCTCCCCTGAAAATACTGCGTTTTTGAGTTTGTGTTCTGAAAGCCTCTGTGTTGCTGGATGTTTGGGAGGAAATACAGGATCCATCAGCACTGAGATGTTTAAGATTTGTAAGCAGCAATGCATTTTTTTCTAAATATGAGGATATTTACCTTTGTTAAGATATTACACTAAGCAATGGTGTCCTTGATCATTTCATGGTCTTGTATTACTTTCGATTCTACTTTGATTCTGTGTGGTGGCGAACAAAGATCTTTACAAACAAAGACTGTAATTTTGTTATCTTTGATTCAGTGGAATTTTACTTAAAACAAATAAAGGCTAAAAGTGTGGAAAAAAATAAAATATACCCTTTAATTTTGAAATTGTTTAAGACTCAATAGAAGTTGTGGAAATAGTACAGAGAGTTTCTGTGTACCCTCACTCAGCTTCCCGCAATGTTTATCTGTCAACTTTTAAGATATTTTCTCCAATTATTAAAACTTTTTTTATGTCTTGATATTATTCAGAAATATAGGGAGGAAAAAATGAAGATTGAAAGTGCTGGCTTTTTCTTTTTGTAAATAAGAAAAAAACTCATAAAAATTACATTTAGAATACAAAAACCTAGTCAAGGAAAATGAAAAAAAAATTATGGTGGTTATGAGCTTGGGCTTTGGAGTGAGAAAGATTGAGTTGGGTCGTTCAGAACTTTTTGGTTGCAAGTAACAGAAGGTCAACTCAAGCTGCTGGATCCAGAGGCTCCGTGTCATCAGCAGCCCCTCTCTCAACATTTCTTCCCTGTCTTCTGGCTTCACTGCAGTCATGCTCTCTCATCTCGCAGCGCTAGGTATATGTCGTGCATACAGTTAGTGAGTCTCGAGAAGAGAGAATGCTTCTTTGTGGAGAGGATTCTGACTAGTCTAGCTTGGTTTACATGCCTGTAGTAGGCAAAATTCTGAGATAGTTCTGAAAGTTCCCTGCCCCTGGTATAAATAACACCTTTTCCCAGTGTATTAGTCTGTTCCTGTTGCCTATAACAAAATACCTGAAACTGGGTGATTTATAAAGAAAATAAAATTTATTGCTTACAGTTTCTGAGGCTGGAAAGTCCAAAGCTCAAGGAAGACATCGGGTGAAGGCTTTCTTTGGTGGTGGCAGGGTATCACATTGTGAAAATGGTGGAGCAGAGAGAGAGAGAGAGAGACGTTCCTCTCTCTTCTTTTAAAGCCCTCAGAATCATGCCCCTGACCACCATTTTTAATCCATTCACTGGGGCATGGTCCTACAATCCAATCACCTCTTCAAGGCTCTACTTTTCAATTACCATAATAGGATTTCCCACCCTATTAATAGTCACAATGAGGGCTAAGTTTCTAATACATAAAACTTGGGGGACACAATTCAAGCTTCTGGGGGGACATAATCCAATCCACTACACCCAGTTGTTCTACCAAGAACTAATCTAGGTCTTATAAAAGGATTTTGCAGATACTAAGGTCCCAAATCAGTTGACCTTAAGGTAGAGAGATTGTCCCGATGGGCCTGACCTAATTATATGAACCCCTCATATCTGGGTCTAGAGTCAGAGATGGGTATGTCAGAGATTTAAAGTATGAGAAGGATTCAACACACCATTGCTGGCTTGAAGATGAAGGGGGCCTTGTGGCAGGGAATGTGGGCAGCCTCTAGCATCTGAGAGAGGAGACTCCCTGGCTGACAGTCAGCCAGGAAACTGGGACTTGAGTCCTACAACAGCTCGGTATTGAATTCTTCCAACAGCAAGAATAAACTTCAAATCAGATTCACCCCTAAAGCCTCTAGATGAGAACTCAGCTTGGCCAACATGTTGATTTTAGCCTTGTGATACCCTGAGCAAAGAGTTTAGCCTTGCCATGCTTGGACTTTTGATCTATAGAACTGTGAGCTAATAAACAGGTGCTTTAAGCTTCTAAGTTTGTGGTAGTTTGTTATGCAGCAATAGAAAAATAATACAATGTTCATCCCTGAATCAATCATCGTGGCCAGGGGAATGGGATTTTCTAACTGGCCAGCCTAAGTTACATGCCTAACTCTATACTGGGAGTGGCTGGGACAGAGCATCCCTAGGTAAGAAAGAAGGTGGTCAAACAAGAAGTAATTTTGGGCAAATTGCTTAACCTTGCTGTGCTTCAGTTTCCTTATCTCCATAATGGGGACTTTAAAGAGAACCTACCTTCTGGGATTACTGGGTTGGTTACATGAAATAACCCCATGTCCAGTGCTTAGTGTAGTGCCTGGTACATAGTCCAAGCTCAGTAAATGTTAGCTATTATTATTTCTGATGAACACAGTGCAGGCAAACTTGGCAACATTAGTTACAATTTCAAGAGTTGGAGAGAAGGGTGAGTTGTTATATCCTCTCTAGGTCTAACCTTCAGCCTGGCAGGAAGGTACCACCAGGGTGTCCTGCCATTACATTAGGGCTCATTTCTTTTTATCTAGTATTTTGGCTGGGGTCTAGGAGTGGAGAATGAAGAACATGCTGTGAAGGCTTGCAAAACAACAACAACAACAACAACAACAACAAAAACAACAACAAGGAGAAAAAGAGCTACCTAATTAGAAGTCCACAAAATAATGGGATTCAAAGAGTTATGGTTCCTTATAAAGAAATATTTTCTTTTGGGATTCAGTGTTTCTGTGAGTCTCATAATCACCCTTGGAGCACAAAATGGAGCACAAAATTCTTCGTAAGAATTACATGGACCAATGAAGGAGAATGATATGTGGACATTCTCTGTAGAAGAGTATGTTTTTAATTTAAAACATCAGCATCTGCTTGTTCTCTATGAAGGGCCATTGCAAAGAGTCCTGGTTACCACTAATTGGTTTGAATCTCAGATCTCAGTAGGAATCCACAGATGTTAACTGCTCACTGATGCACTAAAGCTTCCTTTCACACAAAGGTCCAGAGTAATTGTAAAATATCTTCTGGAGGTCCATAGATTAGAGTAGTTTTTAGTTTGGGGAGATGCTGTGAGGCCTGAGCTAATGTTGGACTAACAGTCTCTTCTGAAAGAGAAAACATTTTGGTGGGTTTGTGAGTTGTAGGGTTAACTATTTAGCTGAGAAGTATGGGTAATGTTTTAATGTAGACCCAGCAGAAAAACAAGTTCAGGTTTTGTATAATCTTAAGCTTATAAAATTTTGGGAATCCTCATTAAAATCAAAGTGAAGATGGATCTTAATGAATTACAGTTAAAACAATTGCACTTCTGCAAATTTTACAAAATCATGTACTATGTGAGATCATGTGCAAGGGCCACCCAGGGCTCTGGAAGGGGTGAATGCATATGCGGGGCACTACAGTTCAAGCGTCATTGGATTTGGGGTAAATCTGCCTCTGCCCAACAGTGAGATTAAGTAACCAATTTTTTTATCTAGGCAACATGAGCTGGAATTAGGGTCCTGCAACCTGTTTTCATTCATACCTTTGGCTCACTGAATGGTCTCAGTCAAATCAATTGTTCACTTGGCGTCTTAGCATCTTGGTTTGTTCTGGGAAATACAGACACTTTTTTTTCCTGTCAGTATTGCTGCAGCAGGCAATGACTATTTTTAAGACACTTAATATCTTTCCTGGGGGAGAAATTTGTACCAATATACCATATTACTATATTTTTCACTGTAAATTAATTTTTGAGTGACCTCAGACTCAGTGGAGCAGAGGCTCAAATTTAAAGTCCTCTTTTCCTGTCTTTGTACTATATCATCAATATAACAATGGAAGAGAGAAAAGTCTGTTTTGAAAACCTGTAGCATATAGAGAAAACCCACTTAATAAAAATTGTATATTGTTAACAGAAACTAAAGAATTACCAAATATCAGTTTAGTAAAAAGAAAAGATAAAAGCAAAGCTTTAAAGCAGGTATTTTTAGGGTTAATCCAATACAAGTTTAATGAAATATAGATGAAAAAGAATCTCGATTAAAAGAAAAATGAAACATAGTGAGCCTTGCTTGTTAAATCGGTTTTGCGCCTGAGTGGTACTCAATTCTGAGTAACTTCCTGGTGTGAATTGAGACAAAGGTTTTGAAAACTTGACACTTGTTAAGAACTTAATGAAAGGCGGAATAAATGGTTCCCAGTGTCACTCTCTCCCACAAATCAACCAATTTACAACTATAAAAATGTACCAGCAGCCAAGCTGGGGCCGCTGGAGCTCAGGGGGAGAGGAGGAGAGACCTACGGAGTTGATGAAGGCAGGAGAAACTACGATGAGAGAAAGAAAAAGCTACTCTGAGTGTTTCAGGCCGGCGGCTGCTTTAAGGCTCGAGCTGCTGAGCACATGGAGCAGGAAGCAGCAGAAGCCGCAGCTGTGCCCTTCAGATGGAGTAACTTGGAGGTGGCAGGGGAGAAGAGGGCCTTGGTGGCCCATTGGACAGCAAGACCACTAACAAGGTTCCCAAGGACCCACGCAGGAGTGAGGAGACAGAAAAACCAGAAAAAGGGAGCCACTCAGAGGCTGGTGAGTCATTGCAAGGGATAGCAACGGGCTGGTCTCATGGGAAGTGTTTGGAGCGTGGGCGGTGGGCGAGATGGGAACACCAGGAGAACACTGGGGGCACAGCAAGGACAGACAACCTGCCCCCCAATCATCACAGGACCACTCAGAGGAGACTGGTCAGGAACACAGAATTGCATGGGGAGCAGTTTGATGAAAAATCTCAGGCCCAGATCAGAGATTCTACAGAACACAGATCCACTGGGTCTCTGGAGAGCCGGAAGTTCCTGTAAGATCAACCATTAAACCCTGAGCTACACAAAAGCCTTCCCTAGGGAAACAGCAGCAAAGCAGCAATTTAAACAACCACACAGCTCAAGTACTGGTTCCCACAGGAAGTTCTCCTGTGTTAGAAGCAAAGGACAAAAAATTAGTTCCAGCCCAGGCACATCACCAGAACCTTGGGGCCTGCTTGGGAACAGGAGGCTTGGATCTGGGGAACAGACCCCTCTCCCACTTCCCGGCAAACTGTGCCAGTGTCTTGGGGCCAGCATGGGGACCCGAGGCACGGAGAAGGGGACTGGACCCTCCTCCCATAATCAGGCACACCATGCCCACACCTTGAGGCCTGCCCAGGGACCCAAGACATGGAGAAGGGGACCAGACCTCTCTCCCACAACCAGGCACACCACGCCAGCACCTCAGAGCCCTCCTAGGGACCCAAGGTATGGAGAAGGGGACTGGACATCTCTCCCACAACCAGGCACACCATGCTAACACCTCGGGGCCTGCCCAGTGACCCATGGCATGGAGAAGGGGACTGGACCTCTCTCCCACAACCAGGCACACCAAGCTAGTGTCTGGAGCCCACCCAGGGATCCAGGGAATGGAGATGGAGACCGGACCTCTCTCCCAGAACCAGGCACACCATGCCAGTGCCTCAGGGCCCACCCGAGGCATGGAGATGGGAACTGGACCCTCCTTCCACAACCAGGCATGCCACACCAGTGCTTCGGGGCACACCAGAGACCCGGGGCATGGAAAAGGGGACCAGACTACCCTCCCTCAACCAGGCACATGGTGCCAGGGCTTTGGGGCCCACCCAGTGACCTGAGGCAAGGAGAAGGGGAATAGACCTCTCTCCCACAACCAGGCACATTGTGCCAGTGCCCCAGGGCTGGCCTGGTGTCCTGAAGCATGGAG